>NW_005369706.1:2009207-2014545 GCF_000412655.1 Myotis brandtii | reverse complement strand
GGCTGCGCGGCAGCCTTTTGACAAGCAGAGACAGCCCAGCACCTGGCCCCGCCCACGCAAGGCCCCGCCCACAGAGCAGGTCCCGCCCACAGGTCCCGCCCACAGGTCCAGTCCTTGCTTGTCTAGAGCTCCAACTGTGCTGCAACCATCTTGGACGGAATCAACCACTGCACTCTGGTTTGGGAGACTCTGCCTGGTGTCGTCCCCCATGACTGCCGTCCGTAGGGCAGTGCATGCTTCTGTCCTCCGTGCGTGAGAGTTCTCGATGTTTCCGTGTGTGCAGATCAACGCTTCTGCCTGCGATCATCTGTGATGAACCCCCCCACTCCCTGCTGCTGTGGTTCCACCCAGCCTGCTGCGGACGACTTTCCAGGTGCGTCACCCCCACCTGGGCTGACCCGGCCAGGACTTCGTCGTCTTCGGGGCGCTGGGGGGCGCCTGCCGCCAGCACCAACGGTTCTCACCGAGTTCCTGGGAAATTCGGGGCGCAGCTAGCCGTTGTGTTACTTCTGCAGAGCTGCAGGGAGCTCAGCCCTACCCCACACCCTAAAATAAAAGCGCAAACAGAAAACGTGGCCGAAGTGTAGTTGCACCATCGTCCCCACCCGCGACCCCGGCTGACCACATTCCTGACCAGTCTTAACCTCTTGCAAGCGAGCTTAGTGTTAGCCTCCCTAGGCGCTGTCCCCAGTTCCCTCCACCCGTACCCCAGCTTACAATTGGTGTGAAGAGAAGGGCGGAGTGGAGTCCATCCTGAAACCTGTAATTGTAGGTGGATGCGGAAAATTCGCCATAGAATATTTTGGCTACAAATTATTCTACTCCGCTTCTTTGGCACAGCTCTACACGCTGGAGGAGATATGAAGACGTGGTTACCTCCTTCTTAGAGTTCACTGTCCAGTGGGAGATTGTATGCATAAATAGTAATTACAGAATACTGTTCTACAACAAAGATGCCCGCCAAGTCAGGGAAGATGTCGCCTTTAGCAGAGGAGGAAACTATGGCTCAGATGTACAAGCTGAGCAGGTGGGACACTGAGGCACGGAGAGGTTAAGTGATTTGCCCAACATCACACAGCTGAAGGCAGTACTAGAGACCAGATGGCTTCGGAACCATTTCTGAGACAGCTATGCTAGACTATGTGGTAACTAGCCCTTCTCAAACTCTCAATAATTGAATCAAGAAAAGTGGACTGAGTCTAAACAGAAGGAAGAACCTTCAAATGGTCAGGGTTGTTAAGCACTGAAACAGTTCATTAAGGGAGTATCGTGGAAACGTTCTCTCTGGAAAGATTTAACAAAATAGAAGAGAGACTCATTGATTGAACGAGGGTATGGACCATCTATTCTGAGAAACAGATGAAAGAATGTGCCCCTTTGGAAGTCCCGCCAGTCTGGTGGATGTATTCTCATCTGTAATGAAAGTAAAAAGAATCTCCTTGCCCAAAGCATTGTGGGAAAGCCAGCAGTAATTCTCATGCAGAGAAAAGTATGAGGAAATCTCTGACAACCAACACTTTGGGACATTCTCAAGAAGTACCATGAGCCTCTGGACACAGTTAAATGACTCAGAAGTCACTTCTGTGGTGCTTACCTGGCCAAACAGGTGAACATGGGAAAAACAAACCTTGTCAAAAAGTGATCGAAGATGAGTACTACGTGTTTCAATAGTAATGGACTGTTGGTCTCTTTTCACAGTTTTTCATTTGATGAGTCAGGTCGACTAGAAAATACTCTCTCCATCGTAAACTGATGTGCAGAGTTGTCAAAGTTCTTCTAGCTGGGGAGCAATGGATACTTGAACCCAGGTCTTCCCTCTGCACTGTCCACTGCTCCATGTGCCTCTCTAAAAAAAAAAAATTATGTCCATGGGCGTTTTAGCTATCGAACCACAATCTAGATAACCCAGCTTGGAGAACTCGCTGGGTTTTGGCAGATTTACAGGATTATAGATGTCATTGTAGTCCCTCCACATGCTATCGTCAGCCCCATCACTATGTCCCTAACCAAGTTCTTTTTATCTTCTGCCAATAACCTGATCTTCCTTCTCTTATCTGTTTCTCCAGACTCTACTCTTTCAGATCCCATCTGTCACCTTAGGCCTCTCCTCTTCATCTTCAGGCCAAAATGACCCATCATTCTCTGGTCTTTGTAGCATGTATTCTATGTATTGCATAGTTTATAACCTGATATTGAGTCATCTTGTATTTATTGAATAAAGATGGATTTTTTTACTTCAGCTTTATTCTTAGGAAGAACGCTATTTTGTAGAAGTAGAAAAGCAAAATACATGAGATTCACTTCTCCCGGTTTTGTCATAATCACTAATTGTCTCCTGATCTTGCTTCTTCCTAGCTAGGGACTGGCTATCCATACCCTGTTCTCTTGAAGACTTTGATGACAGACAGCATTCCTGTCCTCGAAGTAATAGCTTTAAACTTCTTTAGCTTGACTGCTGTATGCTACATGTACCAGAAAACACTAATTTTCTTTCTTTCCCAAAAAGTTAACATTTCTTGTATTCTCACTTGTCCCTGGGAAGGGTACTCCTTATAGAATGTTCAGATTGTGTTTTTTGGGTCAGTTTTCCTCTTAAAAATTACATCAGGGGCCATCTACTAGGCACCTAGTAGATGCTATAGACTCAATGGTCTGTATAGAAACAAAAGAGCTCTTCCAGGTGTGGCCTGCCTGGGAGAAGAGATTCCGAGATGCCAGGCTGAGGCCACCTAGGTGTACCTCCTTTCACAAAATCAGGGGAAAGGCAGAGCTGGACTTTCGGCCTCTGCCAGGCTCCAGGTGCCTGCGGGTGGCAGGGCAGGCCTACAGTCAGACCACAGGACTGCAGACTATCCTCAGCTAATGGATCCCCTTTACTGCAGCCTGGTCACTGTCCTCTAAGCTGACTGGCACCTTCTGAACCTTTTGCCATGGTGACAGGGCTGGAGTAGATCACCTTGTCCCCGAGAGGTTCCCAGAGCCCCTCTCCCCAAGGACAGAGGTTTAAAAGCTGTCCAGAAGCCACTCTCTGGATCCAGGTAAAATGTGCCCTTTGAGCTCTCCCTGGAGCGCTCCCATCTAACTGTTTACTTTCCCTTTTTTTAGGGCCCCCTTTTCCCCTTAAAAATTTTATGGTTATGGGCATGGTGGGAATGAATGGAAGAGTCTCAATCAGCCAACTCCCAAAGAACATTCTGAGAGACAGAGTCATGGATTCATAGAGATGGAAACCACCAGGCCTCTCAGGCAGTTCCCTCGTTTTAGAGATTTTTAAAAAGTATTAAGTCCAGAAAGGAATTTATCTCTTCTATGCTATGTTAGGGCTGTTCTCTTGTGTTTACGTTCTAGATGGTAAAAATGGAATGATAAATGGAAGAAGCTGCAAACAATGAAATAAATCAACCCAAACAAAAGTGTCCTCCCAGGACAATGTTTTTCAAAATTTTAACTGCAACCCATAGTAAGAAATAAGTTTTATTATGACCTAGTTATCTATGCTTACATCATTTTCTATCATTTTCTCTTCTCACCCTCCCTCCCTTCCTTTTATCTTTCTGTCTTTCTTTTGGGGGATCCACCAAGTTGATTTCACAGTCCCTACTGGATTGTGACCCAAAGTTTGAAAAAGTCTCTCACCATGGGATGCCCTCATTTAGCACCTGCAACATGAGGTCCCCAGAAAGGCCTTTGAGAGACCAGCCCAGCTTACACAAAGCACCCTCAGAACCCTAAAGTGGCTCCACAGTGGCTCTGGGGCTGAGGACTCTCCCTCCAAGGTTACATGGTCAGGGTTAAGTTATTGAAGCAGTGTTTGCCTTTGTGGCCTGAACTCAGCTGTTATCTTACCATGCTCCTGCATTTTCCAGCTTAGAGGAGTCCTCTCAGCCTCAGGAAGTTTTATTGCATCTCAGAAACCCTGACTCCTCCAGAACAGGACAGCTGTGGGGGAGTCGTGTGCAAAGCCATGAGAAGTGAGTGTCCACAGATTCAGCCTGCCCTAGAAAGTGTAGGGCATGGCCGGTTATTCAAGCCAAATCTGTCTGGCTCCAGGCCTCCATTCCCAGTAGCCCAGCTCATGTCTCTGTCCTCTGGGCTTTTGGCACTTGTCTTTCCCACCTGCTCCCACCTCCTTGAGCCCTAGGCTGCCAGCCTGCTGGCCCGCACACAGCGTCTGCTGGCATGGTGAACAGAGCCTAGGGGCCGGATGAAGGAAGGTGTAGACTCCCACCTGCATCTCCAGGCAGAGGCAGCTGCAGAGTTCTCCCAAGCTCCCAGGTATTTGCTTGGCTCCCATCCAAACCCCAGCAGACAATGATGACTCTTTAAGCCCCAACCTCAACCATAGAGACCAGTGAAATACACTAGAGGCTCAGGGTCCTTTCCCATCCATGACTCCTGTGGCTGTCAGTTTTGCAACCACTACAATGACTCTAGTGGGAAATGAAGTGACCCCTAACCTCTCACCCTTGGGACATTCTGATTTTGCTCCTCTAGGGAAGTGTCTTGTGAGAGAGCCTAGCGAGGGAGGTAAGATGAGAGGCTCTGTGGCATGGGGGTAGGTGTCCTGGGAGCAGGTGAGAATGTCACATCACCGCTGAACAGGTCAGTTGGGAAAGGCTGACTGTTTTCAAAAGAAGCTTTCCTTCCCCAGGGGAAGGTGTCCAGGGAAGGACGGCAATGATGCAATGATCTCCTTTTCTTCTTACCAATGAGCAGAAGCCCCACATGCCTCATCCTGGGCATGTTAGCTTCTCTCTCCAGAGGAACAGAAAGGGCATTCCGTAAGCAGCCCAGGAATGCATTAAACAACTCTCGCCTGGGGCCCCAACTCTAGAAAGATGTGTATGCTGACAGCTCTTCTCTTTTGCCTTTGGTCTCTGACCTGGAACAGACATACTGTTTGACATAGGTGCCTCTCTCTGTTGTATTTGCTCTGTTGTCCTATGTCATTAAATGTGTCGCCATTGTTGAAACTGATGTTTCACGTGTCCACCTCCGCTTTCAGCAGAGTTTACTCTGAACTACATGGGAGTGGTGTGGTGCTGCTTTGTATCACCCATATGTCCTATAACCAAGAAGTGGTCATTAAATGTTTTTTATTGTAAAACCCTATTGACAAAAGCCTCTAGTACAGTGATGACGAACCTTTTGAGCTCGGCGTGTCAGCATTTTGAAAAACCCTAACTTAACTCTGGTGTCACATATAGAAATTTTTTGATATTTGCAACCATAGTAAAACAAAGACTTATATTTTTGATATTTATTTTATATATTTAAATGCCATTTAACAAAGAAAAATCAACCAAAAAAATGAGTTCACGTGTCACCTCTGACACGC
>NW_005369706.1:1996750-2007937 GCF_000412655.1 Myotis brandtii | reverse complement strand
GCCTCTAGTATATATATAAAAGGCTAATATGCTAAGTATCCCTCTACCTGTCTAACCGGTTGCTATGAAGTGCACTGACCACCAGGGAGCAGACGCTCAACGCAGGAGCTGCCAAGCTGCAGTGACTTGGCAACGGTGGTTCTCAGGCAACGCACCCAGAAACCAGAGAGGAGGGAGCCCAATTCCTCACGGGGCTGCATGATTCTACCTTTGGCCGGCCATGTGTTATGTTGTTGCTGGGACACTGTCGGCCCTGAATCTGGTTTACTGCACACTTGCGTTTGCGTGCCACACCCTATACGACAGCAACTTTGCAGAGTGCCTTCTCGCACGCCAGGACCCCTGGGGGGATGTTGGAGAGCAGGTTTCGGCCAGATCCTTGCAGGCCAGGCCAAGGGACCCCACCTGCCAGAGGCTCACTCTGCAGATGCCAGGGAGGGACTTCAGGAGGTTGGCTCCAGGGCATGTCCAGCCCGTCTCACCCAGTCCTGTCCCACAGGCCACCTTCTAATTAATTTCCTTTCAATGTGCATGAATCTGTGCATTGGATTACTAGTATATGAATATGATTTTAAAACTTCTATCATTAGTTCACATCTCAAGTCACATTACAGTTAGGGTGAGATTCATCATCAACATTAATGAATGTAAATCTGTATGTCAAATGATGTTCTTGATACTTTTGAAATTTTTACTGATTTCCCTGACACTACCTTCTTCATGTTCAGGTACCTCACCCAACAGCCCTCACATGTTGACTGATAAGAGGACAAAGTGATGGTGCTATATATTAAACATATTAAAGCTTAATTTTTAAAAGGTAAAATATCAAAAAGGAACCCTTTGATACTATCCTATACCCAGTGGATCATGTAGCTCATCCTCCCTGGAAGACCTTTGCTCTAGAGAAGAGAGAAGTAGGATTTAAACCCAAAGGATACAGCAAGTTTAGGTGACCCATCCATGTTTATAGTTTATAATCAGTGAGTTTCAAAGCAGGAACTAGAGGCCACGTCTACTGCCTTGAAATCCAGGTCTCACTGTTCTCATCACCCTATGTCTCCTCTTCCCTCTGCTTCATGGAGAAATGGAAGCACACCGTGTGTGTGTGTGTGTGTGTGTGTGTGTGTGTGTGTGTGTGTGTGTGTGTGTGTGTGTGTGTGTGTGTGTGTGTGTGTGTGTGTGTGTGTGTGTGTGTGTGTGTGTGTGTGTGTGTGTGTGTGTGTGTGTGTGTGTGTGTGAATCTGTTGAGGGCTGAGAAATTCAATTCTTGGCTTATGTAATCAGGGTTTGAGGCAAGATCCAGGTAGAATTCATTGAGATCTGTGTCTCACAGTGGCTAATAGTCTGATGCCACAGGCTCCCAACCAGATTAAACCAGAGACGAAAATAACAGAGACTCTAGGCAATGACTACCAGCCTCGGTGGTGGCCTACTTTTGGTATTTAGGAATAGGAGAGTGCCTGTAAATTCCTAGTTTGTCCACCACCAAAAACCGCCCTTCAACCCTCATTCTCAAGAAGCGATGTCACTCAGTTGGGGTTCCTGGAACCTGGGAAGGAGAGATGTCCAGCTTGACGGACTTTTGAGTAGCACCTACCAAGCGCAGAAAGAACGTGGTGAAGAGGCCAAACCATCAGGGGTTTCCATCCCTTCTTAACAGGCCTCATCTCAGTGGAATGTTTTACCCTTTAACCTTCCTCCACCCACTCTTCTCTGTCTAGAAAAGCCAGGTACTCCTTAAAACTTGCTTTTCTGCCTCCCTCTGCTCCCCAGTTTACCTCACACACCTCTGTACATTATTCATCACCAGGCTCTTCATCTGTCAAGTGATAGGGAGTTTAAGGGCCAGCCAGAGTTGGTGGTCAATGAGACTTGGACCTGCCCAGAAAAGAGAATATCCCAGTTGCCAACCTTTTCCTGCATTTGCCCTGCCTTTTCTTCCAGTGAAACCCAAAACACGGGTGAAGATAGGTCAAGAGAGAACATTTAAGCAAGGAGTTCAGGTGCCCAACTCATTGGCTGCTCACTGGATTTGAATGGAGATTCTGAATAGGATGCTGGGTTCAGAACAATGAGTTATAGCAATTGAATTTGTGACCTATGTCCTTGAAGTAATTTTGGCATCCCAGTTCCCTGTCCTGAACCTTATGCTGGATCTCAACAGGAATTGGAAGTAAATCCCATAGGCAGGTGTCAAAATCTCCACTGTTGCTTCCTAAAGATGAATGAAGTAATTCAACCATTTCCACCATTGTTGGGAGCTGAAACTCTAGAGACGCACCTGTCTCTACATAACCTTTCCCTCCCACATATTCTCCCCCTTTCCATGAGGCCTAAACTTTGGACTGATACCGTACACCCTATTAGTTGTGACAACGCTGATAGAGGTTGGTTTTGTGCCTACAGCTGGTTTACTTCCTTGTCACAGCTCTGAATGTGAGGAGACACAATCCCTGCTCTGTGATTAATAAGAGTTTTCCCTCCAGTCCCTTATCTACTACATTAAGCTATATGTTGACATTTGATCTACAGCAATTAAAGATTTATTGCCATGTTTCTCCAAAACAGCATACACCCTTTAAGTAGAGAGCATTTGAGGACAAATGATGTTGGAACGAGAACAATTGACAAAGAATTGCATGTGTCTAGGTTGCATTACCTTTTTCTCAAACCCAGCCTTGAAAAAGATGTTTCATTTCTAACAGTACAATGTATTACATACCCTGAACAACCTTTCCAACCGAAGCAACAATTTTAATAACAGCAATTTTAATTAAACAACATTTTTTCTTAAATATATCACCAAGCTGGCACAAAAGAAAGTAATCTAAAGAACTCAAAATAAAATGAAAGTAGGAACACAGGTTGGTAAGCAAGGACCAAAGCTGGTCTGTGCCCTGAGAGAGTCTTTCGAATCTTGAGCTTTCACTTTGATGGCTTCACAGGGCATAGGGACAGGAGATAGGGCTGAGGGATTCTTTTGCATAAAACTGGGCCCTCAAGAGGTACATTGCAGAACTCTGTGTAGGCGAATGAGAAATAAATCCTCCCATAGAAGGTGACAGCAAATAAACTGGCCTGGTTCTTGCTGGATGGTAAGGAAAATAATAAATATTCCCTCAGAATTCACAACCACAGCCAGTGCTCAGCTGGGTTTGCAGTCCAAATTCACATGCTGCATAATTCAAAAAACTCAAGTAGAAAATTTAAAGTAATCCCAGATGGTTCTGCTCAGGTAACTGGTTGGATCAGATGTAAATCTTCTCTGTAGGGCTTATTCAACCTCATCTTAGCATGCAAAGACTTGCGTCCATTGAAAATTCAAGGAAAATTACAACTCCTGGTTAAAATCACAAAACACACATGGAAATAAAGCACATTGAGTGAGAATTGGCAGAAACAGACCCACAAAGGCTTCAGATGTTGAAATTTTTAGAGACAGAATAGAACTAAGTTTAATAGGTTTAAAGAAACATAAAAGAAGCTCAAAAAGTGAGTAGAGCCCTGGCCACTCCTGTTTGGAGCATTGTCCCATACACCAAAAGGTGGTTGGTTTGATTCCTGGTCAGGGCATGTACCCGGGTTATGGGTTCAATCTCCTGCTGGGTCACGTACAGGAGGCAACTGTTTCTCTCTCTCTCTCTCTATCTCTCTCTCTCTCTCTCTCTCCCTCCCCATCTCACTTCCTCTCTCTAAAAATCAATAAAGAAAAATGTAAGAAAAAAGTGAGCAGAGAATAAGAGACTATAAATAACTAATTAAACTAGGAAAAGAACCAAAAAGAATTTCTAGAAATAAAAAAAAGGGTTGAATCTTGAAACTCGGTGGATAGATTAAGTAGCTAATGAGACATGGCTGAGGAAAAAATGAGTGAACTGGAAGCTAGAGATGAAAAAAAAATTATCTATAGACCAGAAAGATAAAGACATGGAAAATGTGAAAGGTTAAGAGACATAAAGAAGAGAGAAAATTTAATTGTGCCTAATTAGAGTTCTAGAATAAAATCGAAGAGCAGGGAAGAGGTAATATTCAAAGGGACATTGGCTGCAATGTTTCTAGAACTGTGGAAACCGTGAATCTTTCTGGAAGCCCAGTGAATGCCAAAGAGACAAATAAAAAGAAATTCACATCTAAGAATATTATAGGAAACTAAACATCAAAGAAAAAAAGAGAAGATTGCAAAAATTGCTAAGGAAAAATTTCACCTACAAAAGAATGAGGGTAACTAAACTTATGGCCAACTTCGCAACAGTAAAAATGGGGGCCAGGAGAATGAGGGATATAGCAATATCTTCAAGGTGATGAAATAAAGTGACTGTGGGTCAGAATTCCATGTCCAGTGCAACCATTTTTCAATAATGAGGGCAAAACAAAGATATTTTCTAATAAAAATTGAAAGTATTTACAACCAACACATCCTCACTAAAGGAAATTCTCACATATTTATTTCAAGCAGAAGGTAAATGATCTTAGATTGGCCATTTGACATACACACACAAATGGTGAATAGATCCTGGTGAATACATAAATGAATACTAACAAATAGTAACTATTTAAAATAGTAATGATAATGTCTAATTTATGTGTGGTGGGGGAAGGCTAGAACTAAAGGAATGGACAATAAAAGCATCTAGGTTGGGCAGGGGCATTTAGGGTTAAAGTGTTCTCAGATCTTTGCATTGTTCAAGAGGAAGATACAGAAATTGATTAATTGCAGTCTTCATTAAAGTAAGAATAAATATAAAAATAGCTAAGATAACCATCAAAAGTAGAGATAGAATGTATAATAACTTCAAGAAAGGTATATTAAAGAAACAGATACAAAAATCAAGACAAAGCACTTAGTGAGGTGAGGGCAATAAATAAAAATATGTCAATAACCACAGTAAATTACAAGTAAATAAATGTTCCAGTAAAGGATGAAGAGAGGTTAGATATTTAAAATTCCAGATATGCACTGTTAAGAGTCGATCAGGAAGCTAAAAAAATAATTCTTAATTTGCATGACTTCATAACAGCCTCAAAAATATAGAACAAACTGACAGGATGATAGAAGATGGCAAACCACTATCATAGTAGGAGATTTGAACATATCTCGCTCAGGAAGTGATGGACTAAGAGAACAAAAAAATCAGTGAGGCTAGAGAAGATAGTTAACAAGCTTGATCTAATATTCATCGAAGGAGCATTGTACATAACAATTAGAGAATAAATATTCTCTTTAAGCACTACATGGAATGTTTATGGAAATTGGCCCACTAAGCTGGTCTCAACAACTTTAAAGGACTGCTTTTGAACCAAATATATTCTTTGACCATAATTCAATTAAAATGGGAATAACACCAAAGAGAATAGGCTAGACTATGCTGTGGTTATGACATCAAAACTTCAGTTGCTTGACATTTATTTTTTACTCAAGGGGCAGACAGCTGTCCAGAGTAGCTGCCCGCTGTGTTCCGACTGCTCCGGTCTGGTAGCACCTGCACCTCAGCCTGTGTTCCCCCAATTCCGGTGGAAAGGGAGAAAGCATGAAGAATTGCATGTGGCTTTCCTAAATGCTTCCACTCACATTTCATTGATCAAAGCAAGTCACTTGGCTGTGACCAACTTCAGGGGTTGGTGGAGTGTAATCCTCCCATAGGTCCAGGAAGGGAGGACAACTGGAAATATTGATGAACACCACAGCAATCAATAACAAAAGGTTCAGGAAAGAAACTTTACAACTAGCAATTGTAAAACATACTTCTGAAGAATGAATTATAGTGGAAAAGAGAAGATACTCAGAACTTAAAAATAACAATATTATGCATCCAAACTTATGGGTATAACTAAAATAGTATTTAAAGGAAATATACAATTCTCACATTTACTTCACATCTACTATGTGTCGGGCATTGTTTTATGTGCTCTACACATTTTATTCATTTGATGTTCATAATGACCCTGGAGGCAAGTGTAAATGATGAAACCGAAGCACAGAGAAGCAAATGAAACCACACAACTAGCAAGCAGCAGAGCCAGGATTGGACTCAGACAATCTGGCTTCAGAATCCATGTATTATAGTTGCAAGTGCTTACATTAGAATTTTTTAAAGTTCAGAATTAATGTGCTTAAGTATCTTGTGGAAGAAGTTAGGGGGATGGCCCCAAAAAGTATTTTAAAAAGTAGAAATTAAACTAGAAAAAAAATATATATATATAACAGAAAAATCAACCAAGTCAAAAGTTGGTTCTTTGAAACAACTAGACAAACCTATTGCAAGACAAAGGTTAAGATTAATCAAGAAAAAAGGAGGAAGGTACAAAGAAACTGTATTAACAATTAAAGGGGGTTCTAATTAGAGATGTGGAAATTAAATAGTTAAGGAAATATAAACAACTTTCTATCAATAATTTGAAATTTTAGAAGAAAGAGATAAATTCATAGAAAAACACACTTTGCCAAAATTGATTAAGAATAAATAGAGTCAGGTCAGAGAAAGAGAAATAGCACATGATCTCACTCAGTTGTGGACTATAATGAACAACATAAACTGATGAACAAAAATAGATCCAGAGACAGAGGAACACTGAACAGACCGTCAAACCTCAGAGGGAAGGCAGGAGAGGGTGGGGGTGGCGGGGTAAGAGGTCAACCAAAGGACTTGTATGCATGCATATTAGCATAACCAACGGACACAGACACTGGTGAGACATATGTAATATTTTAAACAATAAAAAAAAGAATAAATAGAGTCAGGGCACATGCCCGGGTGGCGGGCTGGATCCTCAGTGGGGGGCGTGCAGGAGACAGCCAATCAATAATTCTCTCTCATCACTGATGTTTCTATCTCTCTCTTCCTCTCCCTTCTTCTCTGAAATCAACAAAAATATACTTAAAAAGAGTAAATAAAAACCTGAATAGTCTATTTTTAAAAAATGACTTGATAGTGAAAAATGTTCCTATGAACAAACAGCTTAATCACAGGCAGGTGTCATAGCCTGGGTTCCTCCAGAAAGTAGAGCCTGAGTCAAGAGCTTGTATGTAGGTGGTTTATTTTAGAAAGTGAAATGTTTACTTGTGGGAATGGGGAACCAGGAAAGAAGACTAGCCAACACAATGGTGTCACCACTATGGGTAAATGGGGTGCAATCCTGCTAGGTGGAATGCATCTTAGAATTGTTTGTCCGAGGGATGGAAGAGGAAAGCATTTATCCACCGCTTTCCATCCCCCATTGGTCAAGGTAGTGTTAACTTTCTTGAAATTCCAGACTTGCAAACCCTCAAGTGCTAGGGGTTTCTCCAGGCTCCCCTCAACAGCAGTAGTGAAGAAAACCTAGGACATAAAGTGAGAGATAGATGAGGCAGATGAGGTGAGATGCTGTCAGGTTAATGGATTGCTTTCAAATTAATTGTATTCTTTGACATTATTCAATTAAAATGGAAATAATACCAGGAGGATAAGCTAGATTAGGCTGCGATTACAACATTAAAACTTGAGTAGCTTGACACAATGATGTTTATTTTTTGCTCAGGTGCAGACTTCCCTCCAGGGTAGCTGTCCAGGGTAGCTGCCCATTATGTGTAACTCTGTGTCCAGACTGCTCTGGTCTGGTGGCACCAGCATCTTCACACCTGTGGGAAGCTGGTTCTCACTGCAATTTCTGGAGTGAAAGTGGTGTGAAGTGGGACACAAGAGGTGATGCGCTCAATAAGTTCTAGCAGACATTCAAAGACCCATTATTTCAATCTTATACAAACACTTGCAAACAATAAAGAACATTCTTCAACTCATTTTATGAGACTAGTATAACCGTGATACTAAAATCAGTCAAGAACAGTATAAGAAGGGAATATTACAAGTTAATCTCACCCATTAACATAAACAGAAAAATGTTACACAAACTTTTAGCAAACCAAACCTAGCAATGTGTAATGCACTAATGGATTAAAGGGGAAAGGACCACATGGTTGTCTAAAATATATGCAAAAAAAAAAGTGTTCAATAAAATGAAACATTCATTCTTGGCTTTTAAAAAACATTTGAAAACTTGATATAGATGGGAACTTCCATAACCTGATAAAACATATAGAAAACAACATACTTAGCAATGATGCTTTGAAATATTTTTATTAAAATCTAGAACAAAATAAGAGTGCCCATTATTACCAGTTCTATTCAACATTATACTGGAAGTACTGGCCAGTTAATATAAGTCAAGAAATATAAACAGAAGCTATGGGGATTAGAAAGGAAGGAGTTACATGGTCATTATTTGTAGGTGATGTGATTATCTATGTAGAAAACCCAAAATCATTTACAAATAAACATTAGAATTAATAACAGTTTAAGACAATTGCTGGAAACAAAATATAAAATCACTTGCTTTTCTATATACCATCAGTTATCTGATGGAAACATTAAAAGAGTGAAAAGAAGAAACTTGTAATAATAGCAACAATATACAGTTCCAGGAAATAAAATCTAACAAAAGGTGTTTGAGTTCTTCAAGGAGAAAAATATAAAACTCTACAGAAATGTATTAGGAAAGATCAAATAGGTGGAGAGATACACCATGTTCTTTGCTAAGGTGACTCAGTATAATAAAGATGTCAATTATTTACAAATTGAATTATGAATTCAATGCAATTCCAATAAAAAAACAACAAAAATGTTTCTTGGAAATGGGTTAGCTAGTTCTAAAATTTATTTGAAAAATCAAGTGCCAATCACAGACAAAATTTTTCTGATTAAAAAAAGAATAAGGTGGGTTACTCACTCTGTTCAATATCAAGTCACAGTATAAAACTCTAAGAATTAATATTCTGGGATATTGAGGCAGAGAAAGACGATTAGACCAATGAGTCAGAAATGAAACACAGACCCACACACGAATAGAGTCCTATTTGTAATAGACTGGGTATTGTATGTTAGTGGAGAAAGGATGGACTGCTCAGTACAGAAGGCTAGAACAACCAGTTATCCATATGAAAAAAAAAAAAGATTAAATTGACTCTCTCCCTCAAACACTATACATAAGGACAAGTTGATTAAAGGTTTAAATGGGAAATGCAAATTTAGAAAACTGTTAGAAGATAATATGGGAGACTCCTGATAGAATGCTGACTTTAAAAATGGATTTTTTATACTTTGGGTTATAACTCAATA
Source organism: Myotis brandtii (assembly GCF_000412655.1). NCBI lineage: Eukaryota > Metazoa > Chordata > Mammalia > Chiroptera > Vespertilionidae > Myotis > Myotis brandtii. The sequence continues at coordinate 1,998,785 of NW_005369706.1, read as the reverse complement.
CTCTATAATTTATTTTGTTGCTCAAATTGTTTCCAACTTTGGCCACAAGGAGCTCTCAAGGCTTCTGTGTTCCTTTGACATACCCCCATCATTGTGAGATTTTGAGCACTTCCTTACTTTCTGTCCCTCTAAGATGCCCCTGGCTCATCTTGTATATTTCCTGCCTAACCCTATAATGGGACATTTCTCCAAGGTCCCTGGTTCTTTTTATTGGTGAATGGTATTAGAAATTAAAAACTGATTGTTGGGTGTTCTCATTATTGTTAGGGTATTGTAGACTCTCTTAGCAGACAGAGCTAGGAAATATATGTGTATACTAGTATACCCATATATAATTATTTCTATATTTATCCATATTAAGTGTCAATATCTATATTAAGCTAAACCTGAGTTCATATTAATGTCTTCAACTCTCAACTAGAACGACATGGTTTGTTCCAGCCTTTCCCCTTACTTATCTGTAACCTTCCTCTCCAATAGTGAGAAACTTGGCTTCCACCTTCAATGGTCCACAAATAAATATCCAGGATAAGTAAATATTAATTAGTGATTGAATAAGTAAACAAATAGGGGAGAATAGACAACTCTCCCATAGAGAAGAACTCCAAATAATTTATAATACTGTCCCCTTAAGGAGGTGGAGCATAATTCCCTACTCACTGAGTATGGTATGCACATTATGACTTCCTTCTAAAGAGTAGAAGATGGAAAGTGGTGAGGGATGGAACTTTACAGTGGAGAAACCTGACAAAACTACCTTACTCAAGTGAACAAGGTTAACATCATCAGTGATGTTAGAGCACTTACCCTTGATATGATAGAATGAAAATGGCACTTTACCTCTGTGGTCCTCTTCCTGAAAACCCGTAACTCCTGTCTAACCATAAAAAAAAATCATACATAACCAAATTGAAGAACATTCTATAAAATACTTTACCAGTACTCCTTAAAACTTTCAAGATCACCAAAGACAATGAAAGTCTGAGAAACTGTTATAGTCTAGAGGAGCCTAAGGAGATTTGACGACTAAATGTAGTGTGGTAACCTGGATGGGAATCTGGAACAGAAAAACTAAGGAAATTTGAATAAAATATGGACTTTAGATAATCACAATGTACCAATATTGGTTCATTAGCTGTGACAAAAGTGCTGTAGCAATGTAAGATATTAACAATAGGGAGAACTGGACATGGTATATAAAAACCATCTGTAATACTCTTTCAACTTTTCTACACATCAACAACTATTCCAAAGTTAAAAGTTTATTGAATGTTTTAAAAGAAAAGTTTCTTAAACAAGAAAGGAAAGGGGTAAACTAAGAGAAGACTAACAAATTTGACTGTATTAGACTGGAGAACTTCTGTTTATAAAAAGAAACCACCAAAAGAGTAAAAAGATAAGCCAAACAGTGGAACAAGAGATTTGCCACAGAGATAACTAACAAAGGATCAGCATCAAGGATATACAAAGAACAGCTATGAGTCAATAAGAAAAATACTGTCACATAAAAAGAAATGAGCAGATAGGCATTTCACAGTAGAGAAAACACAAATGATCCATAAGTATACGGAAAGAAGAAATCCAACTTCATTACTAATCAGGGAAATACAAATTAAAACCACAATAAAATACTACTTTACACCTTCCAATTAAAGTCAGTCAACTCAAGTTTTAGGAGAATCAGAAGGCAGGGTATATTGGAACCAGCATAGAGAACACTTATCACTTAAACCTTACAGCCCAACAAATATTTATCAGTGGTATAATAGATAAATCATGGTATGTTCCAAAAATGAAGTACTATAAATCAGTGAAAGAATGAAGGCAGTACAATAATACATACCCACATGGTTGGATCTCAAAATATGATATTGAGCAAAAGAGGCAAGTGACAGAATAATATATACAAAATTGTTTCATTTATTTAATGCCCATGTTATGCCCAGATTTCAGGATCCCCAAGAAACCACACCAGGGAGCCAGCCATGTCCGATGCAAAAGCATAAGAGTCTGTATTCGAGCTAGCTCGGCTCCC
>NW_005369706.1:1977807-1993459 GCF_000412655.1 Myotis brandtii | reverse complement strand
AGCCAGCCAGGTCCGATGCAAAAGCATAAGAGTCTGTATTCGAGCTAGCTCGGCTCCCCCACCTCGCCGACACAGCAGCAGGAAGCAGAGAGAGAGAACTCTGTGTGGAGAGGGGTTTTATAGGGGGTTGGAGTAAGGGCTGTGGGCCTTGCCGATTGGCCAGGCAAGTTGGTGTCTTGTTCCTGGGTGTGGCTAGCAGAGGCTTAGACTTCCGGGAAGAAGCTCCTTGCCAAGCAGATGGCCAAGGTAAGATGGAGGGCGTAGCACTTACCCTGGGGCAAGATGGAGGGCGTAGCCCTTACCCTGGGGCAAGATGGAGGGCGTAGCCCTTACCCTGGGGCAAGATGGAGGGCGTAGCCCTTACCCTGGGGCAAGATGGAGGGCGTAGCCCTTACCCTGGGGCAAGATGGAGGGCGTAGCCCTTACCCTGGGGCAAGATGGAGGGCGTAGCCCTTACCCTGGGGCAAGATGGAGGGCGTAGCCCTTACCCTGGGGCAAGATGGAGGGCGTAGCCCTTACCCTGGGGCAAGATGGAGGGCGTAGCCCTTACCCTGGGGCAAGATGGAGGGCGTAGCCCTTACCCTGGGGCAAGATGGAGGGCGTAGCCCTTACCCTGGGGCAAGATGGAGGGCGTAGCCCTTACCCTGGGGCAAGATGGAGGGCGTAGCCCTTACCCTGGGGCAAGATGGAGGGCGTAGCCCTTACCCTGGGGCAAGATGGAGGGCGTAGCCCTTACCCTGGGGCAAGATGGAGGGCGTAGCCCTTACCCTGGGGCAAGATGGAGGGCGTAGCCCTTACCCTGGGGCAAGATGGAGGGCGTAGCCCTTACCCTGGGGCAAGATGGAGGGCGTAGCCCTTACCCTGGGGCAAGATGGAGGGCGTAGCCCTTACCCTGGGGCAAGATGGAGGGCGTAGCCCTTACCCTGGGGCAAGATGGAGGGCGTAGCCCTTACCCTGGGGCAAGATGGAGGGCGTAGCCCTTACCCTGGGGCAAGATGGAGGGCGTAGCCCTTACCCTGGGGCAAGATGGAGGGCGTAGCCCTTACCCTGGGGCAAGATGGAGGGCGTAGCCCTTACCCTGGGGCAAGATGGAGGGCGTAGCACTTACCCTGGGGCAAGATGGAGGGCGTAGCCCTTACCCTGGGGCAAGATGGAGGGCCTAGCCCTCGCCCTTTCACCCAAAGCATGCAAAAGTAGATCATATAATAGGTAGGGATACATACACAGGTGGCAAAACTATAAAGAAAGACAGGAAATGATTAACACAAAGTTTAGAATAATGGTGAACTGTCAGGGGAGTAGCACACAGTGGGGGCTTCTGATGTATTTATATTGCTCCCTTTCTTAATCTAGATATATGGGTATTCATTGTAACATGTACTAGAATTAGAATTCAACTGTGTATAGTCATAATATGCTTTTTTTGAATCATATGCATGTGCATTAGTTGATAATAACTAACTACCTCAATAAAAGATGTGTAAGTGAGCTACGCAGCCATGTTGAGATGGTGGGCATGAGCTAAGAGCAGCATTCAGTAGGTGGAATTTTTTTTTTACATCTTCTCACTAAGGCTGACTCCATTATACAGTCCAGTTTCTCATTTTAAATTTGTGTTCATACGTCTTTTCATTTTCTATCTGATCATTTCAGGTAACTGTGTGCATGGTCTTCGCAGTGCCCTCTGAACTTCCCAGTCACTCCTGGCACGTGCTTCCTCCCAAGGCTGCACAATCAGGTCTGCTCTCCTCAGCTCCCACTGGGGCCGGACTTGTTCATGTTTGGACATCTCTCCACATTCCACAGCCCCAGGCTCTCATTTACAAATCCATCCTGTTATCTGAGGCTGAAGGTCTTGTTTCACATGAACTTCTGGTCGCCATCTTTTGTGGGAATCTTGCCCACTCACATCTCAGTCTTCTTCTTATTCTGCTGTTTGTGTTCTTCTTCTCTCAAGACAAGAAAAAAAATTAGTTTAGAGATCTGTACATTGATCTAAGATTTTAAAAAATTCCTTTTCCCCATCTTACCTTCAAATTCAGCAAGTTAATAATCGATGTTCTGCCTCCACGTTTGGGCAGTGATTAGTATTATGGTTCTGGGCTCAATTTGAATCCCAGGCCTGCCATTCGATAACTGCATGACCTTGAGCTAATTATACCACCACGTGAACCCCCAGCTTCTTCATTTGTATAATAGGGATTTTTTTTTCTACTTCACAGAGGTGTCTGTACATTAAATTACACAACGTACACAAAGCACGTAGCGGGTTGTCTGAAATGTAGCAAGCACTCAATAAATGTCAGATACTATTCCTTTGCTTTTTATCTCAATAATATTGATTTGCTTTGGAAGCTGCGTTATTTCTCGTGGTGAAACCATTTCTTGTTAACTTTCTTGGACTCTGAAATAGTCCTTTCCCCAGATGTCTTACCCTTCCACTGTCACCTCCACTGCCTTGGCATCAAAATAAAGTTCCAGGAAGTTAACCTAAAATCTCCCCAGGCTCCTGAGCTGCTAGAACATTCTATACTAGTTCTCAGTAATTTCTCGCAGGGCCACATTCTTCTGTTGGTCTTGAGGTTCTTCCTGATTTCTGATTTCAATTCCCTTTACTGGGCCCCGGCTGATGTGCTTATTCATTCCTCAGGAAGGATAAGGAATAACTGCCCTTGATCTTTAACTCTGTGATAAAAACTCTGCATTCCCATCTCTTCTCTTTTCCACATAAAAGAATCTTAATTGGTTTACCCCTCCCTCCTCTCTCTGTTGTTCAATCATACCGATTTAAAAACATTTCAGGATGTAATTTTAAAAGCCAACCTTCAAGAAACATTGGCATTAAAATATTTAAAACTTACAAAACCAATAATTTACATACATAACCTTTTATGAACTTTTAAAATGACCTCTGACAACCAGGGCATGTTTTATTATTAAAATAAGCATCAAAAGAGGAAAGAAGAGAAAAATTCTCCCATTTGCTTGTTGAAGTCTGCAACTCTACTTTAAAGCTTTATTCTGGTGGAATAAACCCCTGTTAGAACACAAATCCCCTCAAGAGGATGCAAACATTCTGAAAGGGATAAAGCTTTTAGGCTGGATTTTGCAAACTAGTTCTATGATGTATCGGTAGATAATTGTAAACCAGCAGGGGGTGTGGAAGGGAGAGTTTTCTGATCAAATAAGGCAAGAAAATGCTGGGTAAAGTAAAATCCTTTCTGAGGATGACAAGGTCCTAAGTGATCTAGCCCCTTCCTAATGATCAGCTCTCGCCTTGTTCTCCTCTAGTCCAGGTGCACCTGCCTTCAATCTTTCAGACCCCAAACATGCAAAAGCTCACTCCAGTGTGAGCACCTTTGCATCTGCTAGAACCTCTGTCAGAAATGTGCCCCCAAGATCTTCACATAATTGGCTTCTTTTGGTCATTAGGTCTTGGTTTAAATGTCACATACCCAGAGAGGGTTTTCCCTGACCTGCCATTTAAAACAGATAACCTCCGCCCTGGCCTGTATGGCTCAGTTGGTTGAGCATTGTCCCATGTACCAAAAGGTCACTGGTTCGATTTCTGGTCAAGGCAGATACCCAGGTTTCAGGTTCAATCCCCAGTCAGGGCGAGTGTGGATGGCAGCCAATCAATGTTTCTCTCTCTCTCTCTCTCTCTCTCTCTCTCTCTCTCTCTCTCTCTCTCTCTCTCTCTCTCTCACACACACACACACACACACACACACACACACACACAAACATATTTAAAAAATAATAGTATAATAAGATAGATACCCCCACCACATTATTCTTCATCACAATCTTTAACAGTTTGACTTGTGTATTATCTGCTCCCCCAAATAAAATGAAGAAAAAAAAGACTATAGCTTTCCTATTCATTGCCATAGCTCTGGTGCCTAGAATAATGCCTGGCACACTGTAAAACTTAATAAATATTTAAATGAATGCATGAGCCAACCTTAAATAGATTTCTTCACAACAGGACTTCTCAGAGCCACTCATGTGTGAATCTGTGTTGGAACTCTTCAAGCAGGAGCTGTAAGGTGCAGGGCTGTCCAAACCTACGTGTTCCTGGAGCAGCTAGTGGAAAGCTTTTTCATCGTTCATACTTTTGGACACGCTGCGTTAGGTTTTATAAATGACTTTGTACCTAAATAAATGTTATATTCTGCCTCAAAGCTACTTTAGAGGATTGGAGAGTCAAGATGATTTGTGAAGCTATACATTGAGTGAAAGTGTATAGATAATGGGAGTGGAGATGGAAAAGATCATGAATAGTAAAATGGAGACCTTCCCCCAAGGTTGACCCCAGCATCTAGCTCATTAGGTCTCTCTTAGGATAAGTTTTTGAAAGGTCTTGCTCAGACCTTTCTAGTCCTGGACTCATTTGTTTCTGCTGAAGCTTTATTTATAAAAAGAAAGGTTGCCTCTCAATAAAAACAGTTACACACACACACACACACACACACACACACACACACACACACTACACACAACTTGGATAAATGCTTCAGATCACATCCTGACAGGTAAATTGGAATGTAACTAGCGAGGATTCCTGCACCTCTCCAGTGTATGGCTGTTCCTTATTTGATCGTCTCAGTAATTGTCTCCTTTCTGCATCCATCCAGGGCTGTATTCAGGGCAGACAGGGAAAATGCCAGAGAGATGGTTTTGTCCACTTTCTGTCTTCTGGAGAGAAAATATTGAAATGCTTTGAAAACATCTTCCTGAACTTTTTGCCTGCTTTCATCTGGGTAGCGGCAGATGAGCTGGGAAATCAGAAGGGCTTGGTGGTGAGGAGGAAAAAGAAAGCTGCCATCCGGAGAAATTAAAATAAGACCTCATCTTCATCTTCGATGAACCTGTAAACAGGTTCAGTACTTTGCTTGAAAAAATGATTTTGCTAGACACTTCTAAATTGGCTTAATAGTTCAGAGGAGAGAAAATGATCTCTATGGAAATCAGGCCCCACTTAAACTGTGTACTAGCTGCAGAAGTATTATGATTAAGCTTAGAATTCAGGTCGCATAAAATAATTTTCTGAAAAGAGCTATAAGAAATTGTCAACAGTGGCAAACTTTAGAGAGAGGAACTCAGGGTGGGTGAGGGATGTGTGGAGGAAGGCTTTTACTTTTCGTTTAATCTTTCTGTTCAGCTTGGGTTTTTACCATGTACATGTATTACATTTATTATTGTTTAGTGTCAATGCATTAAAAGGATGTGTTTCCTTCATTGAGTCACCTTTCTCCGTGATGGTACCTGGGTCTGGGGTAGGAAAAGAGGAAACGGGAAACATGGGAGAAGAACCAGAAAGGACTGACTTGGGACTCCTGCAGGAGGCACTGGGGTCTGGCTATGCCACTGGGTTTGGAGCTCCTTGCTTTCAGTGAGGCGTGTGTCTTACTACTGAAGAAAGAGAAGCACTGCCTTAAAGGGGTCAGTGCCTCCTCTCCTCCACTGGTGGAATACCAGGAAATCTGATACCCTATTGTTGAAATGTATGACTCTCCAAATAGAAAAGGGTTGGATTTTTTTTCATTCCCTGTAAAACCTTGGTGCTAAACTCAGAGACCTCACTGGGTTCATATCTGTCTGAAGCTGGAAAAGTTCCCAGACCTCCCAGGCTTTGTCCTTTGTGACCAGTCCTCTTGGTCCCTGCCTTGAGAAAGAATGACCACTGGACGGACTTACACTAGTTAGGACAAACTTCTTGGGTGAATAGAGGATGCACTTGGGTAGGAAACAAAGGTATAAAATGTCAGTTCTTGCCTCCTGGGGTCATAAACAAGTGCTGATTCCGAAACTCTTCCAAATCAAGGTTGAAGAACAAGGAAGAGAGAGGGGCGGGTAGAGAGGAGGTGGAGCAAACTTAAAAAAAAAAATAAAGTGGTCCTAGTATCCTCACCATCTTTATAGAAATGTGACTCTTCAAAGCAGATGACCTTTCAGGTGCATTTCATTTTGTCCTTATCGCCTTTTAAAAACAGAAGCTTTTATCTAGCTGGCGGCAGAAGAATAAGCCAGAGGGAAGGGCTCAATATTCCATCGCTGCTCTGTAGATGGAGGGACCATGAGAAGGAGTGGGGTGGATTTAAGGAGCTGAGAGAGACCCCTGGATGACAGCCTGCAGGACACGGGAGCCTCGGTCCTGCAGCCACAAGGAAATGAAGTCTGTCAATACCGCGAATGAGCCTGGAAGCAGATTCTTCCCAGAGCCTCCAGATAGGAGCCTACCCTGGCTGATACCTTGATTTTGGCCTTGTGAGACCCTAAACAGAGAACCCAGGGGAGGTCATAAGTAGGTGTTGTGTTAAACAATTATGTATGTGACACTTACTGCACAGCAATAGAAAAGTAATACAGAGTGGTTTCTACTCAAAGGGCAAAGCATGAGCACAATGATGGGAGAGGGAGAGTGCTGAGAGACTGCGGGGGAAGGCACACGGCTGGGAAACTCGAGGTGCGTGAGTGCAAGGGAGTGTCATGGAAAGTCTACAAAGTTGAATTGGAGCCAGACTGGGAAAGTCACTGAGTTTCATGCATGTCAAGCTGTTGGGGCTTTATCTTGAGCACCACATTCTATCTCCCTTTCCCCCTTAGCAACGACATTATCTCCTGCCCAGCATGGAAATGCTTCTCTCACCTGACTAATGTCTGGCATGTTCATCCAGTTTTTTATGCTTCTGTCCCTCTTTTCTGTTTCATATCCACCTGCCTCATTCCTGCCCTCCACTCTAGGCACTCGTCCCCTTCATGCAGGAGGATGCCCAAGAGTCCTTCCAGGTGATGGTGGGAAGAACCCATAACTGTGTGGCCATCACTTTGACAATGTCCTCCTGTTCAAGTCCAGCAATGTCCACCACCAGCCCCTTCTAACAGGACTGGCGTATGATGAGAGAGAGAAGAATCAACTTTTCCAAATGCAAGGACCAGAGTGGACCAGAGTTGGGGTATCTCATGTGGGCAGTAATGGGAGAAGTATGGGCAGCAAGGCGCTGAGCATTGACCCAAGGATCCTGGGTCAAGTGCTGTCTATGTGGGAAATGAAGGAGGTAAGATGTGTCAGTCAGGCCCTAGCAGGAAATATGACCGATCCTAGATGATTCAAATGAAGAGACTTTGAAGAAGTCATTTGAAGTCAATTGACAGATGTGTGGGCAAGATGAAGGGGGAAAAATGAACTTTAGGAATGGAAGTAAACCTTTACAACTTCTACCTTGATGGCCCGAGGGATAAGGAAAAAATTGTAACCAGAGCCAGATGAGAGCTGAAACCATGGAGAATGGGCCACCTGGAGGGAACTTCAGTCATGGAGGCATGAACCTTTTGCCACAGAATTACTCTGAAGCAAGCAATACCCAAGCTCTCTCTCCTGCCACTCTCTGACCCCCTGTAAGTGCCTCCCATAGTTGGACCTAGTTGGAAGCCAGTCCACAAAGGAGCTCAGGGAGATGTAGTCCAGAGGGGTCAGCCTCTGAGAATGTATCTGGAGGTGAGGAAAGAGGATCAGAGGATGATTAGTGTATAAGGGAACCTAGAAGGCTCATTGGCCTTGCCATGATGTTGACCTTGCCATAACCTAGGCCATCTATGGGCTCAACCATGGTGACTCTTAACCCAGGGACCCTCACTATAGCTCTACTCCATGGCCCAAATTCCCTCTAAAGCCCAGAGAAAGCTCCCATAGCAGAGGTCCCAAACTTGTACATTAGGTCCTCTTCCCTTGCTGGTGGGATCCAGAGGAGGGATAATCTGAAAGAGGGAGAGACCCCATGACAACAACTTGGCCCTCCATTTCAGGGACCCTCTATGAGTGCAATCACCTCCCATAATAGGAGAGGATTTGGGGGAAAACACAGGAGTATCATATGTCATTGTGGGAGCTTCTAGCCTGAGGACAATAGGGGCTTCCCAGAGATCACAGCCTGAACTATTTAGGGTCTACATACTCAGAGTGGTGGGAAACCATGCTTAGAGTTGTGGGCTGGACTGACCATTTCTGCCAGGGCCTTATAGCTGTGTTTTGAAGGGAAAGGGTATCAAAGAGATTGCACAGGGGAAGGATGTGGTTAAGTCCTTCTTTAAGAGCACAACTTGTTATCTTTTGGGTCAAGAAAATTACAGGGGGTTGATAAATTTACTAGAACAGCAAGAATCACACTGTTTTATTCAGCTTTAAATGAGGATATTTTCCCCAAAAAATATCTTTCTTAGTCTTAGAATGATCCCAGGGAGTTTCTGACCAACCAGGGACTTAAACATTAATTCTGGTGAAGAGCCACAGTCAGTACTATAGAACAGATGGAGACCTTGAATGACCCAACTCCCATTACAAATACCACCGGGCTTCCTTGTTCAATTTGGACAAACCCCTGCTTCCTCTCAATGTTTGGCTCAGAAAGGCTAAGTACTATCTCTCACTCCTCACCTAACCCCACACCTGGCCCAGGGCCTGGGCTCACCGAAGCAGGCTTTTCCAGCCTTGTGGGACTTTAAGGACCAGGTCAGCAACCGTGAGCTAAGGTAAGGCAGACTGAAACCCCAGATGAAGGGCCAGGGAAGGCGTCGGGCACGAGAGAGGACTCTTTGGCTGAGTGCAGTGTCCCCTCCCTGAAGATGATTCTGTGTGGCCTGGCCCACAGGCACTGGGTCCCTCAACCTCAAGCAGCTGGTCCGGGCAGTTCTTCTCAAGAACATGGCTTATTTACTCCATGGCCCAAATTCCCTCTTGAGAAGGCTCCCACAGCAGAGGTCTAATCCCATACTTGCACAATCAGGCCCTCTTCCCTGTGTCCCCAGACACAGGGAGACCAGGCCAAGATGGGGGTGGGAAGCCCGGGTCAGCATGGCCAGTGGGGAGGGTGAAAGCTGAGCCCAAGACCATGCTGCCCTGTGTTATCTGCAGCCTGCCTGAGACCACAGGCGAGACGCACACAGAGGCATCATAGCCCCTGCTGCCCAGGCTGCCATGGCTCCCCAGGGACTCCTGGAGCCTATGAGCTTGGCATGAAGTCCTCAGCCAGGCTTTGTACATTAAGTGCAGACTAGAAATATGGGTGGGGGGTAATGGATGGGTGGGGATAGCAGCCATCATCAGATCCTCCCTGCTTTCATGTCCAAAGACAAACTTAGGGCCAGACAGGACTTAGAGTTTACTAGCTTCACTGTAAGCAAGAGAAACCCACTGTAAGCAAGCGACCCAAAGTTGGGACTCTCTGGGTACCATCAGTACCTCCACCCTCACCCTAACCCTCAACTCCAGGCCCCAATGCCCCCTGGAGCAAGTTCTTCCTTCCGGAGGTACCAGGTGCAAGAGAGCTCTCCCCATCAATAAGCCAGCTTTCAATATCCTAAACTCACTTCGTTAGGTTCAACACCCCTCCCTGCACACCCCTCCCGCCCCATGACACACATACCCTAGCACAATTACACACCTCACCTGCCATGGTGGTAATCAGTAATCGGGCCAATTACTCTAATGCCGGGTGCCAGGGAGGAAGAGACCCACCCACACACCCACTGCTGAGATACTTTCTTCCAGAGCTCTCAGTGGGGCTGATACCAGGTGCTCTCCGGGAACTCAGTGTACCCACTGATCCCGACAACTGTCACCAGAGGAGATAGGATCCAAAACAAGTCGGGGGCGGGGGCAGAGAGCCCTCCCCATCCCCAAGATGCTGCAAACAAACCTCGAGTTTATCTCAGCTGAGCAAGTGGGTAACACGGGGGTGATGTCTGCACAGGATCTATCGAAAGATTTGGGTTTGTGCTGAGCTGCCTGGAGAAATGCTGAGATCTGGGGAGATCCTAAAATTTAGACACATACCACTCTATATGCCCCAGCCCAGTGTCCTTTCTGTGGGTGCCCAGAACCGAGAATGCTATCCTTATCTAGCCCCTATTGTCCTTATCTGTCCATTCTGATCAGCTGTTGCTAGATGGCTTAGTTATATCTGGGTGTGCTTGAGACAAACCAAAGTAAGAAAGGAAGTTACCAAGTGAGAACATGCCCCTGTTCCTGTTGTAGATGAGAGGGCCACAGAGCTCACTTGGGGTCAGCATCTGAAGAAGACTTGACTTCTTAGCTTAAGCAGCCCCAGGTGTTGTACAGATGTTCCCACATGCACGGTTATTGCCTTTTATCCCACCTGTGAGTACTGAAATCTAGGATGATTGGCCAGAGGACATTGTTGAGAAATTGTTTCAATGTTTCATTTCAGTCATTGATTTGTGTGAACATATATTTTGGTTCCCAAGCATACGTTATAGTTTCTGAGAAACCTCTTGTTGCTAAAAAACAAACGAACAAAAAACCCCTGGCCTCTCCTATTGTTTCCCATCAATAGGAAGGCTTTCAAGCAATGGAAGCTATCCATTGCTCCCAGCCCAGTAGGGTCTCTGATGAGCTGGTCTTCAGATCCTGCCAATTCAGTGGAGGTTGAATGGTGGTGATGGCCCTTCTTCACTCCCACTCCTAGGCTCTGTCACCCCCATCTCCCTAGGTCCCTGGACTTCACCTGGTACCTGATCTGGCCCTACGAGAGCCCCCTCTTGCTGGCCTGAAAGATGGTGCGGCATTGTGCAAAGGTTAGGTGCTCTCTTGCTCACAAGGTCTCTAGGGACCTCCCTTGTTGCCCACATCGCATCCCCTGAGACTCCTGGTGTGCTCGTGCACATCAGGGCCCTGTACATCGCATCAGGCCCCTGCCTCCTGCCTCCTGCCTTTCATGCCTTTCTCTGTACCACAGACACTCACACAGCCTCTACAGTTTCCACACCCTAAGCCACTAGGGTGGGACTTTTAGAAATGATACCACCTCTCCACTGAAGCTCAGCTCAGCCTTTTGAAGTCTAACCTCAGTTTGGATGAGGAGATAGCCTGGGCACTCCAATTCCAACCCTGTTGTGGGCAGGAAACATGGGGACTCACAACTGAGTGAATACGGGTGCTTCTTAAATCCACCAATGTCATTTAGTCACCAGATCAGTGCCCCCACCTACACTTCCCCTTTGCCCACCCTCATCCCCAGACAATGGAACTCTTCAGAGCAAAATTGTCTCTAGCCAGTTTATACTTGAGCCAGCATAGGAACCCACAGGCACGTGTATGTGTGTGTGTGTGTGTGTGTGTGTGTGTGTGCCTATGTGTGCAAAGTGGGAGAGTTGAAACATTTAGCAATATCGTCTTGAAATCCAAGAAGAAAAATTGATAAAATTACAAAGAGAAATCAACAAATCTACAATTAGAGTGGGAGATATTATTTTACATGAGCATTCAGAAGGTTTATTTGTAAGAGCTAAAAAATGGAAACAACCCAATGTCTATCAATATGTAAATGAATAAACAAACTGTGATATATTCACACAATAAATACTACTCAACAATAAAAAGGAATTAACTATTGATCCATGCAAGCAAATATATGAATCTCAATTATGTAGAGTGAAAGAAGCTAGAATTTTTTAAAAGTACATATTATTCCATTTTTAATGTTCTAGAACATGTAGATTAATTCATAGTTACAGAAAGCAGACCAGTGTTTGCTTGGTCATGAAATGGGGAACAGAGAGAAGCAGGATTAAAATGAGGCACAAGCAAACTTTTGGGAGTGATAGACATGTTCATTACCTTGATTGCATTGATGGCTTCACACATATATATCAAAAATCATCAAATCATTAACCTTTAAATAGGTGCCATTTGTTGTATGCTAATTATACCTCAATAAAGCTGTTTGAGGGGCGAAAACATTGTGTTGTTTTCATAAAAATGAAGAGACAACTCTGACCCTCTGCCATTAGGTTGGGTAGATCGAGTGCCTGCTTCCTGTGTGGCGTTCGCTGCTCCTTGGGTATGGGCTATTGTGATGTTTTATTACTGGACAATAGGACCTGGTGAGTAGAATCCATCTTGGTCTTCCCCCAGCATGGTACCCTGCAGTGGGAGATGTCCTTATCTTTTTCAGAAACTCAAAGCTCAAGGAGTCAAAACTGAAGAACATAAGTCATTTTAATAGAATTTATTATTACATGTTGATCTGAAGGACATATATAGAAGCTTGTACCCCAAAACTGGCAAATACATATTCTTTTCAAGAACAGGTGACACAATATTTATAAAAGTAGACCGTACAGCAGTCTCAGAAAAGATAAAAAAAATGTTTTATACGTCCTGTGACCACATGAAGTAAAATAAAAATTCAATTTCAAAAAGGTCAATAAAATTTTTATTTGGCCAACTTCAAGCGCTCTCTTAAATAATTTATAGGTTAAAGAAAAATAATTATAGCTATGAAAGTTATAACCAAATAATGAAATCAATACATATCAAAATTGGTGGTTGGGGGGAGGTTAGAGAGCAACAAAGGACTTGTATGCATGCATATTAGCATAACCAATGGACCGAGACACTGGGGTGGTGGGAGCTTGCCGGGGGGGGAATGACTGCGGCGGGGGGGTGTCAATTGGGAAAAAGGAGACATATGTAAAACTGTAGACAATAAAAACAAATTTAAAAAATTGGTGGATGCAGCGAAAGTAGTGTTTATTAGGAAATGTATAATTTAAAATCTATTAATTAGAAAATAAGATTAAATGTTAATGAGCTACCTATTCAATTAAAAAAAATTAAGAGGATATTCAAAGAAAGAAGAAACAAAAATTGATGAATAAGAAAACAAATGCAAAAGCTAGTCTCTGAAAAGATTACTAAACCTGACAAACTGAAAAAGAAAAAGAAAATGGCAAGATCCACCTAGGAAGAAGAAAGAAAGAATAAGAAAGAGGCGGAGAAACAGCCTTCATGGCAACTAGAGGCAGTGTAGTGTGATAAAAGCTGAGAGAATATGTCCTTAGAGGAGACGGAGCTCTCTCTCCCGCTCGCTGGCCACAGAGTGTCCGTGTCTTACTTACCTGTCTCTCCCAAGGCTGGCAGCCTGGTTCATAATAGATTTCAGTGGATCTGTTGTATAAAATCAAATCCCGTTTTTGAGCAGGCAGTCCCTGGCCCCAATATTGGAGCAAGCAGAGCCTGTGGACAGAATTCTCAACAGAGTATCCATATGTCACTATTTGTTCCTAATGGTAAATAAAGCACCAAATACTTAGGAATGCTATACTTTAAAAACTAATCATCAGAGCAAATCAAGGTTATCCTTATAATATTATTCTTCTCCCTTATGTGGATGAGATTGGCCTGAACAAGAGAGAAAAGGGTAGAAGCATAGCTGGGCTGGGGGCTGAGGTGGAGGTGGTATTCATTGCCCAGGGCGCTCGGAAAAGACTGCCCCACACGGGACCATCCGCTGCCAAAGCCGTCCCAGGGGAAGCAGGCTGAGAACCTCTGGCTGGTAATGACAGCTGTGCCCAAGCTTCCACGTGGCCAGGAAAGCCGGACCTGCCAGATTTTCACATCAGTCCATAAAATCAACGGGGCTGGTCTCAGCCTTCACAAGTGGGTCAGGAGCACAGCAAGGTTGGCATGCTTCTGGCTGGAAATGGAAAATGGCAAGGCAGACAGACGCAGGACACTGAAGTCTGGGATTTCCGAGGTAATAGAGAGGCCTCTTGCCCACTTCCAAAATTGCCGCCCCTTCCAGGCACTGCTGCCTGAACTGTTCCCTTGTGGTTCTAACCCTCATCTTGGCTTCGGCCCCCAAGGAGAGGTCACCCCTAAGCCTTATCAGCCATTGCCAACTCTGTGAATTTGAGTATCAGGCGCTTTCCTGACCTGAGGTTTGATGGGGGCGGGTGGGGTGGGGTGAGCTGAGGGCAGCAGGGCGCGAGGGCGTGAGGGCACTGGCTGCCTGAGGGGAAAACAGAGGAAAAACTGCCAAGTGCAGAGTTCTGCCCAGGGCCAGCCCCGGGCCTGCGGTGAGCTGAAGGGAGAGCCCACAAGCCGGGAGGGGGAGGAACGAGTTCCAGATGCCCCAGCACAGCTGGAAGCCATGCGTCCTCCCTGGGCCAGGAGCACAAGCTGGCCTGCAATCAGAGGGCGGAGGGAGATACACGGACATCTGGCTCCGCAAATAACAGCTTCCGGGAAACACTGCACGTGAGCGCAGCTGCGGGCCCGAGAGAGGAAGCGAGGCTATCGCTCCATCAGTCCACCTACCAGGTCAGCAGCTCCCAGGGGTGTTTCAAGGTAAAGCCGGGCATCCCCGAAACAGTAACAACAAACATCCTAAGGCACTTGAGGACATGGGAAGGCCATCTCCTGCAGCCTCACAGCCTCCTTTGGGGGAGTGTGTTTATGCCTGTTTTTATTTTTCAAAAGAGGAAACGGAGGCTCAGCAAAGGTAGGAAGGGATGGACAGACCTGGGCTTCTCAGTCCAGACCCAGTGTGTTTCAGGCCTCTCTTTCTTCAAGTGTGGTCCTCGTGGCCGCATCGCCCACCCTGGGAGCGTCTTAGGAATAAGGAATCTCAAACTGAGACCTAGTGAATCAGAACCCACGTTTCAACAA
This sequence comes from Myotis brandtii, assembly GCF_000412655.1. Taxonomy (NCBI): domain Eukaryota; kingdom Metazoa; phylum Chordata; class Mammalia; order Chiroptera; family Vespertilionidae; genus Myotis; species Myotis brandtii. The sequence goes on along the minus strand of NW_005369706.1, from coordinate 1,978,986 downwards.
GATCCCCAGGCGATTCACATTTAACATGGACACGAAAATTTGAGAAGCACTATTTCCACCATGTCAGACCGCACCTTATAACACCTGATGAAATTATTTGAGTTACACACTCTTGTGTTGGGGGCTGGGGGTTGGGGATTGGGGGTTGGTGGGGGGAGGGTTCCTCACTATTTCAAAGCTGGAAGGGACTTCTCAGAAAAGACCTGGACCTACTCCATCATGATGTAAATGATGTCGCTGACAAATTTTCAAAACAAGTCTCTAGCAGAACTAAGGCGAAAACCCACCTCTCTCTTTTCTCTCAGAAGCCTTCATTATACCTGCTCTCTTCTTTTCTTTTCTTTCTTTCTTCCTTCCTTCCTTCCTTCCTTCCTTCCTTCCTTCCTTCCTTTCTTTCTTTCTTTCTTTCTTTCTTTCTTGTTTCATATTCACTGCTATTTATTTTGGGTTCTGTTTTAAAAGCAGGCTTTCTTTGCCAGGTATGTGCAATTTAGGCTAATAGTTAACTTCACTGCATTTTCTGAGCACGCATTAATAGGGAATAAAAACAATCATAACAGAAGCAATCATGGCCTTGTCTTTGTTGAGTATGTCCTACTTTCTCAGTGTTTTATATCCATGGGCCAGTCACATGATAGGCAGCTGTAGAAAACCAGCCTTGTATGAAAGATTGGTCCCAGATAATCTGGGACTCTCATTGAGTCGGTTACAAATACATATTAGATGTAATAACATATGGAAGGATAGACTTCATAATAACGTGTGGGGAGATATCTATGTATCTGCAAGGATGTGGGCCACCCTAAAACTGTGTCTGTTTAGCTAAGTGCAGGACTTCGGCAATTTTCTGGTTAATTTGCTAAGTCTAGATGGCCAAACCAATAATTCAGGCCCGTGGTAGATTTTTTGAACCTAAATATTCTGGCTTGGCTGTCTTCATTTCTAAAGTTAACCTGATACTTGCCAAATCACTGCCTCATTCACATTCTATCCAGGGACAGAAATGCTCAGGAGCGTGAAGACACATGTATTTTAATATGTGCATTTACATGTCATTCAGTTTAGGTCATTTTGTTCTTTGAAATGAGGTAATATGAACTCAAACATTCATCCCACAGGTCCCTCCCAATATCTCTAGAAATGTTTGGGGTGGGAATGGAGTTGAGCTTGTGTCCCTGC
>NW_005369706.1:1963509-1977759 GCF_000412655.1 Myotis brandtii | reverse complement strand
CCCCACCACACACATACCACCTCCTCCCCCAGTCACTTCTGGCTCTAAGTTCTTGCTTCTGTGGAATTTTTTCTCTCTCTTATGTCTTGCCTCCTGTAAACATTTCTACTTTCCACCTGCATTGAATCAAACATCTAATTCAGTCCATTTACCATGATTTCTTCAAAACATCACTCACCAAGGTCAGTGGATGCAGGACACTTTCCCTGCAGATATGAAAGTAACCGAAGGGCAGTTCTTTGTCGCACAATAAAATAAATCATAATGTTGATTACTAGAATCTTTGTCCTTAAAAGTCTTTCAGCTATTTCCTTCCCCCACATTCCCACCATGGGGAAATGTCTTCTACTTGGGTTCAAGCCTCCTATTATGTTATGGCTCCTTCCTCCTCCAAGCTCCTTCTAAGCTAAACAGCCCTCACCACAAATTCCTGTGTTGATTATCTCTTTGTCTCAGTCGGAGCCCATCCCATTCAAGGACTGCCTTTCTCAACCCAAATGGCCCATCATGATGTTTGTTCAACAAAGGGCCCAAGGATGAATTTTCCTACAGATTGTCAGTGATAGTGGGCCCTCTCCTGACACCAGTGCCTTTTGTTACAGGGTGGACAGATGGATGGCATGCAGGTGCTGGTGTAAGTGTATGAATGTGTGTGCAAGCATGGGTGAGAGAGCATGTATGTGCAACTGTGCATATGTGTGACTGTGTATGTGCATGCACGTGTAGGGAGCCCCCCTGAGAATTAGACCAAATGTAATTAAGAAAATGTATAAAGTGTGTGTCTAGACTCACTCATTAGGTGTTGGATCCACTGCTGAGAAATCCCATGTGTCAGTCCCATGAAGAACTCAAGAAGATCCTCCACACTCAAGCTACATCTCCTTGAAAATTAACTAATTAATTGGGAAGTAACATGGAGACACAAGGAAAATAAAGATATAAAGCCGTGGGAAACTGGAAAGACAGAATCAGTTGAACAAGAAATTCCAAGGTCATCTTGATTCTCAGAGACATGGGCTATCGCAAGTGTCCACAAATGCCACTGAAAGGAAGAAAGCTGGCTAGAAGTTTCTACTCCTCAGGCATAGAAGACGATGGGAAGATGAGCCAGATGGGCTGTGCAGCCTCTCCCTCAGGGATTTCTGATGCCTACTTGTCAACGTGGAGAAAGGCCTGGCCTTCCTGGAGGAAGAAGGAGGCCAAGGATGCCCTCTTGGAGCCCAGACTGATCTGAGAGTCTATGAGACATGGGGTCTCCAAGCAAAGGAATGTGAGCCCAGCTGTAACCCCAGAATCAGAAGGGACAGGGGCTCTCAGGGTGGGAGGGGGGGTCAGGTGGGTTAGCATTTCACCAGCCCCTTCTTACATATTGCTTGTATTCCCCAGGGCTTAGAAGCTTTGCAGGGACTGAAGTCAGTAGACAATATGTTTAATGTCACTGGGAGAGGCTGGTGAGACCAGGACGTGTGCAGTGGCCTGTCCTATCATGTGTCCAGGCAACTTCTCTGGGCCTGGGTGCAAAGAGACTGTTAGGAAGTTTGTGCTCTGGCCCTTGTTGCAAGGGCATGAGGGGAGTCCTGCCCTCTTTGCCTCCTGCAGCCCAGCTCTGGCCTGGCTCTGAGACGGAGGAGTTCTTTTCCAGGTATTTGCTTCCAGCTCCATGTCTTACTTCCTGTGGGACATTTGCTAAGCTACAGAATCAGTTGGACAGTTATTTCCTTGCTTACAAAATGGCAGCAAACGTGCCTTCTCCCGTGGGGGTCTTTGGAGGATGAAACAAGATGAAGGAAGGAAGGCGCCCAGCCCTGTGACTGGGGACCATGGGTGCTGGTGATGGCTTGCCTCCCAGGACCGGATTTTGTTGTCCAGCGCTCAGGTACGGGACACTGAAAGGAAGGGACAAGTCTTGCTCATCTTTGCACCCTTAAATTTGACATGTCAGAAGGTCATGGAAAATGAAGGGTCTGGCAGGTTTGCCTGTGACTTGAAAGGACGAGGACCTGAATTCCCACCCCCACCTCAGGACCCAGTCCCGCAGCCCCCGGCCCGATCTCAGTCACTGTCTCTCAGAGCTTCCTCTGCACCTCACCCCCAGGGCACCGCACACTGGTACACTGTTCACATGCTCTGCTGTTACCTGAGTAGGTCTCAGGACAGCCCCTGACTCCACTGGTCCTGCATACTGTCCCCCCGCCCTCTATCCAGTGATGGCGAACCTTTTGAGCTCGGCGTGTCAGCATTTTGAAAAACCCTAACTTAACTCTGGTGCCATGTCACATATAGAAATTTTTTGATATTTGCAACCATAGTAAAACAAAGACTTATATTTTTGATATTTATTTTATATATTTAAATGCCATTTAACAAAGAAAAATCAACCAAAAAAATGAGTTCGCGTGTCGCCTCTGACACGCGTGTCATAGGTTCGCCATCACTGCTCTATACCATCAGGCTCCCGCCCCCTCCCACCCCACCCTCCTCACCCACTCCACCCTCTTCACTCCCCTGGTTGCCAGATAAAATACGGGATGCCCAATTAAATTTTAATTGTGGACACACTTATACTAATAAAGGATTTGTTGTTTACTTGAATTTGAATTTAACTGGGCATCCTGTATTTTTATTTGCTGAATCTGGAAACCCTATCTAGGAAGTGTCTTTCTACCAACTATCGTCTTCCCTTCCTCCATACCTTTCTTCCAGCCCCACCAGAACCTAACTGGCTTTAGCAGCTTGAGGCCATTCATTAATTTATTCATTCACTCATTTCAGTTTTATTGCATGTCCACCAAGGCTCTGCTAAGCATGGGGGGGGGGCGGTAAAATGGTGAAGATGTCATAGTCCTGCCCTCACGGAGCTTACATTCAACAAAAGTAAAAGTAAGTAAATAAATAAAAGGATTCTAAAGGTAGTGAGTGCTAGTATGCAAATAAACTAAATAAAGCAAGCATGTCAAACTTGTGGCTGGCGGGCCGCAGGCCTTGAGTTTGACATGCTTGGAATAAAGGATTGAAATAGAAATGAAAGGAGGAGGGCCAGTTTTGGACAGGACAGTGAGGAACCCTCTCTGAGGCGATAATAGGCCTGAAGGGTGAAAACTGGCGGGCTGCCGGCTGGGGGAGCTGGGGGAGAAATTCTAGGCCCCGAGGCAGGAAAAGAACTTTGACCATTAGGAACTGCAAGAAGACCCAAGTGCCTGGCCACTGGGGAGGGCATGAGATGAAGCTGGAGAAATGGGAAAGTCCAGAACCACTGAGAGCCTAATGGGCCACAGTAACATTGTGAACACACACACACAGAAAGCCTTATGCCGAAAGGGTTGTAGGGTCTGAATGACGAATCTTAATGCTCAATGCACACTGAAATGGAGGAGCCTCAAGTTGGAAGCAGGGAGGTCAGTTAGGGGGCCACTGAAGAATCCAGGTAAGAGAGGAGGGTCGTGTAGAGAAACATGGGGTGGGCTGGCAAGTGAGAGACATGGCGGAAGTAGAAGTACATGTTGGAGGTAGGATTTGCTAGCCTTGATATAAATTGGATGTGAAAGGTGAGGAGGGATCAAGGACCACAGTCTTTAGCAACTAAGAAGGTGGAGGTGATGTAGCAAGACTGGAGGTAATAGGATGAGAATCAAGAGTTCTTGTTGCAACAGATTAAGTTCAAAATGTCTGTGAGACCTCAAGTAGAAATACCAAGTGGGCACTGACTCTGAAAGTCAGCGCTCAAAGAGGAGGAATGGGCTAAAGTCAGAAATGTGGACTTGCCACCATATGGGTGGTGTCTGCGGCCATGGAAACGTAGGGAGAGAAACCCAGGACCAAGTGCAAGGGCACTGGCATTGCGGTGGTTTTGAAGAGGAACCTGCCACGAAGCCTGAGAGGGAGCCACCAGCAGGGCAGGAAGGCAACCAGGAGAGGACCCTGTGGGGGGACAGGGAGAGAAGGGCTTCAGCGTGGGGGCCAGCTGAGTTTCAGTTGTTGAAAGAGGGGAGAAGGGAGGCCGAGATGTGTTCATCAGCTCTGGTGAATTTTTTAAAATTTTTATTGATTTGAGAGAGAGAGAGAGAGAGAGAGACGAAGGGAGAGAGAGAGAAACATTGATTTGTGGTTCCACTTACTTATGTATTCGTTAGCTGTTTCTTGTATGTTCCCTGACTGGGGCTCGAACCCACAACCTTGGTGTATGGGCTCAACACTAACCAATTGAGCTGTCCAGCCAGGGCCTCAGCTCTGGTGAATTTACTATGAGCAGGTGCAGTGGAGAGGCTGGTGGGGCAGAAGGCACATGGGGGTGTAGCGGGTGGTGAAGAGGGAAAGTCTGGGCAGGAAGTAGCAGGTGCACCTGTCCCCCAGGCTGGTGAGGAGCGTGGCTGTGAGAGGAGCAGAGTGATGGGCGGTGGCTGAAGGGGCCTGGGTTTTGGAGAGGGATTTTATTTTTAAGGTGAGAGTTAGAGCATGTTCGTGTAGAGGAAGCAGGAGAATGAAGGTGTGAAGGAGAGAGGGGCTAAGCCGCCCTCAGATGAGCCGAGGATGACCCTGCCCTTGGACCTGGACCCGGCACCCAGCCTATCCAGGGCTGGATGGAAGGAAATGCCTACCGAGGCTCGAGGCTCAGGGTGGAGGAAGCCGGGCCGGGAAGGCCTGCCTTGCTCTGGAAATAGAACACCGACACTGGTAACTGAATAACTCGTGGCGAGGGGCAAAGGCACTGGCAGAGTCTGAAGGAGCGAAAATAATCTGTCCCGCTTGGGCAGCGAGGCGAGTCGGATGTGGTCGCTGGAGAGGCCTGGCCTGTCGTCCTGGGCCCGCAGCACCCCTTTCTGGCCTGCAGGGGTGAGCACTGCTCTTCTCAGTCCTGCTCTGGCCCAGCCAGGTTCCCGGTGGACAGAGCATCATCAAGTGAAGGTCGTGCACTCAGCACCCGGCCAGCGAGCTTGATTGCCTGCACAGCCGCTGCCTACTGCACACTCCAGACCGACGGACAGCGCAGAGCCCACCGAGCCCCAGCCAGGCAGACAGGGTTCAGGATAGGCTCCCCTGCTTCCCTCCACCCCACCTGCCACCTCCTCTCCGACCACACCAGCTGGCCCAGTGTTCACTGGCCTCCCACCCCTCCAGGAAGCAGGCCTTGGCGTGCCAACCTCTCTCAGATCTCCCTCTTCTGAGTGCTAAACCTCCCATCCAATGCCGCACATCTCCCGCACCACACCCCTCCACACACAGCTGCAGTATAGGTCCCTCAGACAGGATGCCGATGTTCTAACAGCATCTAAGAATTGATGAGGGATAGGCTGGTGTTTGAATACAGAAGCTGCAGAGTGAAGATCTGAGCTTTCTCCCTTTTTGCTTCAGCACCTGTGTCCTCCCTCACCTTGGGCTGGTCTCCCATCTCTCTCTGCTTCACTCTCCCTCCCCAGGCTCACCCCTAACCGGGAGGTGAGGTGAGACCTGAGGGGGATGCTCTGCTCTGGTTTGCCCCCAGGGCTACCCCTCTCTCCCACAGCATGCCATCCCTGAGGAAGGCAGGTGCCAGGCTCCAGAGCATGGGGGGTTGGGCCTGTCTCTCCTGAGGAGGAAAGGCAGGTGAGAATCACTGACCTGAGAAGTTTCCGTGAACTCTGACCCTGAGAGAGAAGGGCGGGGAGAGGGCAGAGGGAGCTGGGCAAGGTGCTGGGGAGGGAGCAACCTGGCAGAGTGGTTTCCTTGCTGTAAACATCTCATTGTGTCCCATGAGAAACAGACACACTGGACCTGCCCTGAGGAATGAGGAGGACTGGGAGCCACTAGCCACTGGGACATTAGGGGGATTAGGGGTGTTCGGAACCAGGGGGACCATGGCCCTGGACAACAGGAGGCCGATCCTGGGTGAGGGAGGCAGCTTACGCAGGAAAGACAAAGAAGACTGTGCCTCCTGGACTTGTAAGTCTATTTCTTTCACCAGGTAGGGCAAGAAATATTCAAAGTGATGAATACCAAGAACCTACAACCAAGATTACTATACCCAGCAAAGCTATCATTCAGAATTGAAGGTCAGATAAAGAGCTTCACAGATAAGAAAAAGCTAAAGGAGTTCATCACCACCAAACCAGTATTATATGAAATGCTGAAAGGTATCCTTTAAGAAGAGGAAGAAGAAGAAAAAGGTAAAGATACAAATTAGGAACAACAAATACACATCTATCAACAAGTAAATCTAAAAATCAAGTGACTAAATAATCTGATGAACAGAATAAACTAGTGAATATAATAGAATCAGGGGCATAGAAAGGGAGTGGACTGACTATTCTCGGGGGGAAAAGGGGTGTGGGGGTGCGGGAAGAGACTGGACAAAAATCATACACCTATGGATGAGGACAGTGGGGGGGCGGTAAGGGCAGAGGGTGGGGTGGGAACCGGGTGTAGGGGAGCTATGGGGGGGAAAAAGAGGAACAACTGTAATAATCTGAACAATAAAGATTTAATTTTAAAAAAAAAAAAAGAAGACTGTGCCCATCCTGTTCCCTCTGCCCAACCCTCCCCCGCCCCCACCACCCTCCAAAGAAGTGCGGTCTGTTTATAGGTAAACTATGTGAGTGTCAGTGAGAGAGAGAATTGTCAGGTTGATCCTCAGAAGTGCCAGGTCCTGTACCTGGCTGCTGGGCTGCTGACTGAGCCACCTCCTACTGTCCCCTCTCAACACCTCCCTCCCAAGCTGATGGGAACAAAGAAGCCGAAAGTTTCCAGTAGTAAAAATCGGGGAGGAGCAATCAAGAACAAAGATCAAGGCTTCGGATTTTCCATGACACTGGTGCCGAGGCGGAGGCACCATGCCTACCTGGCTCAGTTCCCATCCCCCATGCCCTCTGGGAAGCAGGAAGCTGCCATCCAGGCATGAGGCAGTGCCAGCCTCACCATCAGCACAGCTCCTCCTGCGGAGGCCTTCGCCCATGCAGGCTGTCTGCTCAGAGCCTCCTGAACTCTGGTCCCTGAGCCCAACTCTCCCCAGCTCTCTGAGATCAGATGGGCTCAGAGGCCAGGCACTCACTCAGCAGCCCCCAAACCTGCAGCACTGCACACGGGTTCAGGGTCAGGAAGAAGAGGGGAAGGGGACTGGAGAAGAAAGGGTGGACTTTGGGTGGGTGGGGCTGTAGGGGAATCCATTTGCAGGTCAAAGGGCAGCTGGGACTGGGCTGCCTCCCGGGGTAGGGCTAACTTTTGAGGAAATACTTTCCTTGTACCCCTCCCCTTGCACCCTACTCTCTCAGCTTCTAGGAGATGAGGGGAGCAGGGGAGCGAGGACACGGAGGGGTCTACCCCATCACACACATGATGGCACATCTATTTAATGGAGCACTCTTCAGCTATTAAAAAAAAAAAAAGTGAAATAAATCCATGCATACTGACAGGGAAGAGGGCAAAGGTATATTCAGTGAAAAAAGGTTAAAAAATAAGTAGATTTTTATACTATTTTGTTAAAAATAATTAAACCTAAAACAGCTGCATTTGGAAATTACATCTGGGATCATTTGGATTAGAATTAGAGGAAAGACTTTTGTATTTGAATTTTTTATAATGAGCATGTATAATGAAAAGAAAAAGTTGAGGGTGGGGAGTGGTTCAGAGCAATCCAAGTGTGTAGTAGAGTGGGGCATGCACATGGACATGCCAGGCATGCGCACGTGCACACACACACACATGCACATGTATGTTCACACCAGGCATACCTGGCCCACCAAGGAGGGCACACCTGGTAAATCTGGCAAACACTTGAGCACACACCTGGCTCAGCCACATCCCCAGAGTCCCGGTGCCCTTGGCATGTGTCAGGCAGGGCCTGAAGCTCTATCTAGGCATTGATCCCATCCCACATCATCTCCCAGCGCCTCATGCTTCTCAGACCTCCAATGGCTCTCCACTGGGCTTCCATCATTTTCTGTCAGGTACTCAGAGAGCAGAACCTTGGAGAGTCAAGAGAGTCAACCAACCCAGGAGGGGAGTACCTGGCCTGGCTATGAAGTTGACTTCTCCCTTCTCTGGGGCACTGGGGCACGGGTCTCCAATGCAGGGGCTGTCCCAGCATTGCCTATGGATTCTGGTTTGACTAAGAAACTTTCCAGGGGGCAATCAGCCAATCCAAATACGATCCTGCTTCTGCTGCTTCCTGGTTGGGTGTCCTTGGACTATTTATTTAATCTTCCTGAGCCTCAGTTTCCTCATCTGTAAAATGGGAATAATAAGGTTATTGTGAAACTCAAAGATGATAATATCTAAGAGACTAAATGCTTTGGAAAACAAACAAGGAAATGACGATCACAAAAGTCAGGACAGCCCAGCTGACGTGGCTCAGTGGTTGAGCATTGACCTATGAACCAGGAGGTCATGGTTTGATTCCATATCGGGGCACATGCTGAGGTTGCGGGCTCAATCCTTAGTAGTGGGCATGCAAGAGCAGCTGATCAATGATTCTCTCTCATCATTGATGTTTGTATCTCTCTCTCCCTCTCCCTTTCTGAAGTCAATAAAAATATATACTTTTTAAAAAGTCAGGATACTAGTTCCCTCCAAGGAGGAGGAATGGAGTTGTGATCCAGGGAAAGATACAGGAACCTCTGGGGTGCTGGCAGTATTTTATTTCTTGACCTGCGCAATAGATACATGCGTGTTTGATTTATAGTTATTTATTCAGTTATAATATATTAATATATATCTATGTTATGTTTCATAATAAGAAAAAATGCTTTGGGAATTTTCATGTTCACTGTAAATGTAAAATGATATAGGGAAGTGTCAATTCCCACCTTCCTAGCCTCAGAATAGTTTCTGGGACTCTTAAATTTTGCTGTGGTCCAAGTTAACCAGTGGCAAGATCAGCTAATATGTAGAATTTCATTTCTAAACCTAAATTAGTGCTGTTCTCCTTGCTGGAGGAGGCTTAGGAGGGTGTGGATGGCTAGGGGTAGGCCTTGAAGAAAGCTGTAAACCAATCCATTCAAAACTGAGCAAGCTTCATCCTGGCCAGAGTGGCTCAGTTGGTTGGGCATCATCCTGAAAATCAAAAGGTTGCTAGTTCGATTCCCCATCAGGGCACATGCCCAGGTGTGGGCTTGATCCCTGGTAGGGGGCATGCAGGAGGCAGCCAATGGATGTTTCTCACATCCATGTTTCTCTCTCTCCCTCTCCCTCCCTCTCTCTCTAAAAATCAATTTAAAAAAAAAAGTCTTTAAAAACAAAAAACTGAGCAAGCGTTCCCTCCCCCATCGGAAACTGTGAGAGCAGCAGGCACTCTTTCCCACCCAGACTTTCTGCTGGTGCGTAGTCACCCCTGCAAAGCCCCTACACCCTCCTTTCCACACCTGCCCACCACCCCCTAATCCTCAACAGCACAACCTCCCCCACATTGGTCCACTTACCTGTTGCACTGGTGTCCCACCTTGGTCCTAGAAGATCGGCTCCCCACTTCCCAGCCTTTTCCATGCCCCCGCTGCTGGCTCCCCTAGACTAGGAGGCTGTCTCTGCCACCCACAGCTCCTCAAGGCATCACCTCACTGCCCGCTCTGACTCCAGTGGAGGGAGCCCTCAGGAGAGCTGGGAGTGGAGGGCAGGGCTTCCCTGTCTGAGACCCCATGCTGGGCCCCAGCCCCCGCAGGCACCAGGCAGCCCTGGGGCCGAGCCCACCCTGCCATCACAGGCCACAGGAATGTCCATGTGGGCCTGGCCAGGGGCACTGCCTGGTGACAGTCAACTCCCTACCCCCACATCTGACTTGCTCCCTGTCTCTTTCTGACTCGGTTTCTGTTCAACTCTATGATTTAGTTTCTCTCCCGTCCCTGATTTTCTGTGCGCCTCTGTCCCAGTCCTCCCCGCCAGCACAGGGGCAGCAGGAGCCTCCATCACTGTGTGTGGTGGCCATGGGCTCTGCTTCTGGCTGTCAGCCTGGTGCTGCCTGCTCCTGCCGGGAGTCTCCTCACCTCAATGCCCCCCCTCCCCCCACTCAGGGAGGTGGTTGAGGTGAAAATTTCCAAAAAGAGCGTGAGGGCCTCAGTGGCAGAGCCGAGCTCAAAGGGAAGAGGAAGGGTGCAGGAGGTGGGACAGCACTGTTAGGAGGATGAGCAACGGGGGGAGGGGGGGGCAGGCTGTCTGAGGCCTTATGTAATAAGAGCTCACAAGGAAGTCGAGTTCTGGAAAGCAGAGTCAGGAGGTGGGACAGCACTGTTAGGAGGATGAGCAACGGGGGGAGGGGGGGGGCAGGCTGTCTGAGGCCTTATGTAATAAGAGCTCACAAGGAAGTCGAGTTCTGGAGAAAAGCAGAGTCTTGGGATCATAAATGTGGTTTTCTGGGATAGATTCTGATATTAAGTTCTTTTCAGTATCTAACCTCAACCCGGCCTGTTGCAAAACTAGCTATTCCCCATCCATTTAGTCCTTGCCTCCTCAGAACCCACGCAGGGCATAAAGTGGAAGCACGCGCAAGAGATGCTTACAAGGGCAATCTTCCTCCTCGGCCTGTGAAACCACCAGCGTGTCCCCTCCCCACCCCCAGCCACCTGATGGGAGCCCTTGGCAGGACCCCGAGCCAAGCTGTAGACCACAGCAGCTCCAAGCCATTCAGACAATCTTTCTTTCACAAGCTTATTTATTATTCTTTTCCCACCTCTCCACCTCTTCCCCACCAGCTGCTTAAAATATTTTTCAAACAGAAAAATCTAACCGCAGTGGAAACCAACCCTAAAGTTAGTCCAGAACGTGGGAGCTGCCAGGGAAAATTGCCGGAGCTCAGGCGGGGCTGTGGGAGGAAGGGCCACAGCCACGGAGACAGCCCCGCTCTGCAGGGGACCGACGCAGGGACAGCAGAGGAGAGAAGAGGGCACTTGAGTCCATCATCATTCCGTAGCCAGTCAGTGAGGACGCCCTGTGGCCAGGCCCTGTGCTGGGACCACAGGGAGACACAACTCGGTTTAAAGTAAAAGACTGATCTCAGAAGTTGCTGGCTTCATTAAGAGACAAAACACAGACAGACACAAACACTCCAATGACAACAATAGCACACACTTAGAACGTGTTTCCTATGTATGGGGTCATGAACCCACTTCAAGCCCTATCGACCCTGCAAGGAAGGTGCTATGGTTATTCCCATCTTATAGAAGAGGAAAGTGAGGCACACCGAAGTTAAGAAACTCTCACGCCACCATACAGCTGGTCAACGGTGGAGTCGGCCTCTGAGCCAAGGGAGTCCGTCCAGAATCCACGCTCTCAGCCCCTGTGCTATGCACTCTACAGGGTGGGCAAAAGTAGGTTTACAGGGTTTACAGTTGTGAGAACACATTGTAGTATTATTTATTATATATTTATTACAAACAACTGTACACCTACGTTCGCCCTCCTCTGTATATGCTCCTTCAAGGGTGAGGCAGAAACCCCTGAGATCTACAAAGCAAGCAGAGAAGTACTAACTAATCAACATGAGAATTCAGGAAGGGAGAGATGGTGTCTGGCAGAGGGTCAGAATCAAGGAGTGCTTTGTGAGGAAGTAATATATGGGCTGCTTCTGGAAGAATAATGGGGATTTTGAGCCTATGCTCCGTGAGAGGGTTGGGAGGCATATAGCAGAGAGAGCTGAGGCAGGAGCAGAGGCAGAAACAAGACCCAAGATGCCCAGCTCCCCCTGTGTGGTCTGCACCACTCAAGTGGCCAGAGGGGAAGGATGGGCAGCCAGGCCAGGCCCAGCCATTGTAGACAGTGATTCAGATCCACGCTCCATCTCTGCAGCATCCTGAACTGCTTTCTCGCCTCCCTCTGATACCTCCCTGCCCATACAGTTCTCTTATTCTTACCATTTGTACTGGTCTCCTGGCAAACCTGTTCACAGGGGAGAATGAAAGACAAAAGCCACAAAACTGCAAAAACTCGTTATAATTCAAATATTGGTGGCATCTAATTTAGACAAAAAGCACCAAGCTGTCTTGGTTGGGATGAATGACCCAGTGGGGTGGCCACTCAGCCATGTGGCCCCAAGAACCCAAGAGATAGGCTAGCTGGTCAGTGGACTGGTCCCTTCTTCCCGCCCTATTCCACTTGTCACTGTGATCTCTTCCAGGTCACATGGCATCTCTGGGCCACAGTTCTCTCTTTGGATCTATCTGGTGTGCTCGCTTTTGGGTCCAAAAGCCCCATGAGCTCAGACTTAGGTCCCCTCTGCATAGAATGACCAGCTGGGGGGAAGCTCAAGGCTAATCTAAAGATACAGGTCCAGCTGGTGTCCTGTACCTTCACCTGCAAGTGTCTATGGACCTGCTGCTAGAGAATCATCATTGTGATGATAGCTTCCGGTTATGGAATGTTTGCTACTTGACAGATACTATTCTAGAAGGCTCTCATGGAATAACTTATTTTATAGTTCTAACATCATTAACATGAAGATACAGAGGCACAGAGGGGTTAAGAATGGTGCCCAAGGTCACACAGCTAGTGAGGTGCTGAGCCAGGATTCCCATGCAGGCCGCCTGGCTGGAAGGGCACGGGTGCAGGGCTTCCGTGGAGGGTGGGGTGCGGGTTCCTGGAGGGCAGGGACTATGTCCTGCTCCCACTGTCTCCCAAGGCCCAGACTTCCTGGAAACTGGGGTTGGCCTTGACTGGCATGAGGTGAGGTGGGGAGACAAAGCGTGAATTCTAATGAGTTACCAGTGTCCAGGAATTGATGCTAACTTCCTTCCGCCTTCATGTAAAGGGCTCTGAGCTTTTTCCCAGCTTTTTCGGCCAGTTTGACTCCAGCCACAGCCTTCAGCTGCAAGGCCCTGTCTATCCCAAGATGGGCCTGATCTGGGTGTATCCTGATCCCCCAGCAGGGAGCTGGCTGCTTCCTGTCCTACCAGGCAAGGGCAGGCCAGGCCAGTCCCGGGCTCGCTGCTGTGGTAACCCAGCTTTGGGTGGGCTCCTTCCCTCAGATCCTGGCTGCCTCGTGAACCCTTCAATGGAGGGAAACAACCAACCCACACCACAGTGGGTTTTAAGGCTGAGATCCCAACTCCGGGACCTCTGGCGCCCCCTGGTGGAGGAACAGAGCTGTGCCCAGGCCTGCACTGCTGTCCAAATCCAATCTTCCCTCAACTCTCCTCCCCTCCATCCTCTCTCCTCCTTTGGTCTCTATTCATTCACCCTGACTGCATGTCCACTGGGTGCCAGGCACTTGCCACAAGATGGGAACACAGACTGTGTCCTGTGGCTATGACATTGTCCCTGCCCCAAGGAGCTCCCCATCCATTCACTCAGCTCCCTCATTCAATCAATGAAATATTTCTGAAGCTCCTACTCTCTGCCAGGCTCTTCTCTCAGCTCCAGGGACACTATCCCAGCCCTCAGGGGGTTTACAGTCTAACTGGACACCCAGGCAGGCTCACCGGCGACAGTATAGCGTGAGGAGAGCACAGACACTAGAGAAGAGCTCAGAGGAGGAGACAGGCAGGTATGGGACAGCGGCACTGACATGGGCAGTGTGTGTGTGCAGGGGCGGCGGGAGATGGGTTTGGAGGGAAGATTTCAGAATGACTTCTGGGCTGGGCTTGCACGGTTGCGCAGGATCTCTCCGGGCACAGGAAATGGGTTGTGGAGTGGGGTGGGGCAGGGAGAAAAGAATATCGTCTGCAGAGAGGACAGAGCGAGCAGGCACATGAAGTACCGGCATGTCTAGGGAGCTACAAATAGTCCTCTGTGGCTGGAGTGTGTGGTTAGTGGGAGAGGGCCTTGCAAGCTGTGGAAGGGGGTTGGTCTTTCCCTGCAGCGGCTGAGGAACCAGCGGAAGTTTTAAGAAGCAGAATGACAGGACCGCATTTGCACTTTAGGAAAGGACCACGGGACTAGAGCACAGACCAATGCGTGCGGAGGAAGGGCCATGGCTGGGAAAGACGCTTGTAACCCAGCTGTGATCCTGGGCAAGCGGCTTCGCTTCTCTGAGCCACAGACGCCACATCCATCACCGGGGGCTGATGCCCAGCCTGCAGAGCTGTTGAGAGGACCAACTGAGATAATGTGCAGGAAGTACCTACTATAACACACAATAGTCAGTAAATTATAATTTTTTTAAGCCAAAAAGCCTACTCAGAAGGCTACTGCCATTGCTTAGGCAAAAAAATGTAGAGGGCCTGGAGCTAACTGTGCCTGTGGATGGGAGGAGGAACCAGGAGCTATTCAGACTGTTGACTTTTGGGATGGGGTTGGGTATTGCTTTGGTTTTTCTAAAAACCTCTTGGAGTTCATTTCCGCCTTCTGTCCTCAGGCTCT
>NW_005369706.1:1957508-1963489 GCF_000412655.1 Myotis brandtii | reverse complement strand
GGCTGCTTTGCACAGGGTGTTCCCTTGCTCAGTGCTTGTCCCGCTTCCATTTCTCTGGCTGGTGCTCAGGCGGAGGCTGCAGAGGCGCTGCTGGCCGAGGCCCCAGGCACCGTGCCCAGCACCGCAGCTCACACAGACAGGGGTTGAGTGGCAGTTTCTGAAGGCAGTCACGTGTGGATCTGTTCAGCCACCGGGATTGTCCCCGAAGCTGGCACCGTGGGTGAGAAAGGCAGCGCCAGGGAGGAGGGGGTCGGCCACAAAGACTGGCTGACCATTGCGTGGGTTTCCTCAAACACTAACTGCAGAGTTAGCATCAGCAAGCCCACCCCTGGATACCCTCAGGCATAGCTTCCCCAAGTCTCTAGCACAGGCCGTCTTCCGCCACACCTGCCCTGACAGTGCCCGCCCCTAGCCCAGTTCCCACTCAGGAGGTGGCCGAGAACTTTTGGGCAGAGGTGCTCAGGGGTGGCAATTCCTGGGGGGGAGAAGGGGCTACACAGTTTGCAGAGGTACAGCACGCACGCGGATGTGACTCAGCGTGTGCATTCATCTGAGGTGGCCGGGGCAGGGACGTTGGCAATAATTAAGAAACAAGGCCCCCAGAGCCATCACACAGAGCCTGGGGACGCGGTTCCTGGTGTTTAGGGGCCGGGTAGTGTCTCCTCAGACTGCAAGCCCCCCCGCCCCCAGCAAGAGTCCGGCTTAGGTGTTCCCTAAGGCGTCAGCTTGAGTGTGGGTTTTCCCTGTGTCTCTGTCCCCTGTTCCAAGGAGAGAACAGCTCTTTGAATTACTTTGATTCCCGGGGGGCAGAAATCTTTCTTAAAAGGTTACTTTAAGACACCACCTTGAACTGTCTTCCACCAATGGCTCAGTTGTTGGAGAGACAATGCCAGGTTTCCTGAGCTGCCATTGAAGGAAGAAAGGAAAACAGGAGGAGAGCAGGGAGAGAGGGAGCCTGCTCAGCTGGGGCAGGACCTCCGGGGGAGCCCTCTGGCAGGGCCGCGGGGACAGAGAACCTCCCTGGCATGGCTGTGGGGAATGGCTGTGCTGGGCATGCCCGACCCTGGGCACCAGCTCTGGGCAAAGATTCTGGGCCCTGGGGTAGCAATAACGACAGGCAAATCAGAGGCCTGCGTAGTGCTGGATAAGGAGGAGAGAGCGTGACCCATGGGCGGAGCGAGAGGCCCTTCCTTCCCTTGCTTCCTGGGCTCCAAGAAGCGAGTCTCCTGGACTCTTGAGTGACCTCGGCGAAGGGAAGGTGGCCTCGATCACCAAGGAGCGAAGGGAAGGCGGCCTCGATCACCAAGGAGATTAAATTCCCTGCCAGCCCATCAGGATGGGGCTCTGAGTTGGACTTAAACGCACCCGATCTAATCTTGTTTCCATTTATTAAAAATAGAACATCTTTTGTCCACCTGGGCCTGGGAGGACGAGTCCTACCTCCCGCGGCAGTCAGCACAGAACGCTGTGTTGGCTCTTCTGGGGCACATCCCTGAGCAGGTAAATGGGGGCCCTCCAATCAGCCTCCTTTATGCCCCTCAGGGAAGGGGCTGAGGAGACCCCGGCCTTGCAAGCCATCTTGATGGACTTCACGGGTCGCCTTTACCAGATTGTGGTGAACTGTCAGTTCCTGGAACACACAGCCCCCACAGCCCCACGAGTCCCCCTCATCGGGGACTTCTCAAGCCATCTTGATGGACTTCACGGGTCGCCTTTACCAGGTTGTGGTGAACTGTCAGTTCCTGGAACACAGCCCCCACAGCCCCACGAGTCCCCCTCATCGTGAGCAGAGCCACCTGCCTACAGCTGCTGCGCACAGCACACAACGCAGCCCCCACCCAGACCCCTTTATGTCACTAAGCTCCCTCTGTGCCACTCCTTCCCCAGAACTTGTCTGTAAACGTCCTTCCTGTGACCGCTCTTCATAGGAAATAGCACAGCGAGAAGAGACAGGACTTGGGAGCAGAAGCCCCACGATCCAGCTCTGACCAGCTGGGCAGCCTGCTTCCCTGGTTGTGTCACGGTGGAAAATGGAAATGAGCTGCTTCCCAGCAAAGGAAGTGCCCGGTAAGTGGCAAAGTGCTCTACTGCTGTAAGGGGTTCTTAAATGCAAGGCACCGGCGTCTCCTCCCCCGTCCTTCCCTTAGAGGACCAAACCCAGAGCTGCAGAGATGGGACTGTTTTCTGTTCACCCAGACAGCACATGGGCCGGAGCTTTGCGCACTGAGATCTCTGATTCACGTTACAATAATCACGGAATCCATTACACAAGAGGGTTGCGTGGCCCTTAAATCCCCCTGTTGTACCACAGTGGCTGCAGCAGTGGGGCTAGGACCTGGCTTTGCCCCTACCTCTCCAAGCTCTAGCAAGTCCCTTTGCAAAGTACAGCAAACAAGGACACAGCAGATTTGGTTCCAGTCCTGACTCTTTCCCTTACTGGGTATCATTTATCCTTAAGCAAGTTTACCCAACTGTGGGGTAAATACATGGGCAGAATGAGGAACATGAAGAGAGCTTTCAACGCGAAGCCCCCAGTTTCCCTCTCAGGGCAGAGGGAGGTTAACCCAGTCCTAGACATTCCCCTGCCCCGTTCTGTCCTGTGTGTGAGCAGAGAGGGTGCAGAGCAGGTGCCTGGCCTCTGTCTGCCCCTCAGAGCTTTCAGGACAGCAGCCCTTTGAGGTTTTTATTCCCCTCAACTTGTGGGGCCCGGGGGACATAATGCACATGGAGAAACTGAGGAGGCTGGGGGTGCAGGGACCCCCAGCTGGCCCCGCTCTGTCCCGGCCCACCCGGAGAGCCCCAGTGAGCTCATGTCTGCAGAAACCTCACTGCTCATAACCGGATGATGAGATAAAGCTGGCAGCCAGGCACAGGTGAGAAGTGATGGGTGTCTCCTTAGGAATGTGCTGCCCAATTAAAACTGCCTCCCAGATGGCTCAGGTGGGTGCTGGGACTTCCCCCCGGGCCATGCTGGCCAGCCTTTAGGCTGAGTCTTTCTGCAAGCATTTATTGAGGGCCTACTGTGTGCCAGGTGTTGCACTGGGTGCTGGGGAGACAAGGAGAAATAAGAGCCACACCGGAGAGTTCAGTCCGTCTGTCCTGGACACACGTTTGGAAGCAGATTGGCAGAAAGCCTTGAGGGTTCTGCTTCTCCTCCCTATAGGCCCCAGCCCTTAGCCTCTTGCTCTTCCATTCAAAGCATCCGTAGCCCTCAGCCTTCCTCCCACCTACTCTTCCTCTTAACCTGGTGTGGATCAGGCCGCTGTCTCCTCAGCTTCCCTGCTTCTAGGGCAGCCTAGACAACCTTCCATACTGTCCGTCCACAGTATGGACTTTAGGCTTATTGTGCCCTGTCTTTGGCAGGTTCCAGCAGAGGCCACAGAGTGAGGCGACACCCATGTCACTGAAGGATGGGCTCATTCCCCAGGTTCCCTAGGCGGATTCCCTGTCAGAAGTGAGTCCTCAGACAAGAAAAATGAACTTGGAAGACAGGCCTCAGTCAATCGGCCTCCCTCTCTCTAAGGGCATGTACCACAAGGGCAAACCTTTTTAAAGGGTAGAAACCGAAGTGTGCTCTACCTGGCGTGTGGTTACAGCAGTCGGGCTGCTTGTGTTAAAACCCAGGCTTTCCCCTTCCCTCTGTGTCTGTATCTTTCAGGATGTCATCCTACTGTGAGAAACAACCAAAACCCCACACAGTGTTGAGGGGGTGGTTATTTTCCTCTTGTAACGAGAAGTCAGAAGATAGGGAGCCCAGGGTCTCAATGTGGCCCCAAGGCCATCAGGAACCCAGGCTCCTCCTACCCAGCCTTTCTCAGCAGGCGCTTCTCGCCTCATGGCCACGAGATGGCTGCCCCACCTCCAACATCAAATCCAAATTTCAAACAAGAAGAGGAAAGTCAAAGGACTAGTGGAGTCTCCATCCCTTTTAAGGAGCTTTCCTGGCAGTCCCACAAACCGCTGCTTCCATATTATCGGCTTGGATTGGCAAGAAAGGCCGGGAAGCATATTTTTAATTGAGCATATCGCTGCACCCAACAAAACCAGATTGGTTTAGATAAGGAATATATGTAAACTGGTACAGTGTTTGCAAGGAGAGAGGTGAAGACCAGATTTCAGGAAGGAGATGGTGTGGGCAGAAGTGAAAAAGGAGGAGCAATGGCTCCTTGTTGCTTCTGACAAAGATTTCTTGCTTGGCCAGACTTTAGTCAGGCTCCTGAACCTTCTCCTAGGTCCCTCTGTGCACTTATTGTAAAATTCAGTTCCAGCAAGAACTCCCAACCCTCCATAGCTGATCACCTTAAATCTGATTGGATCCCTCAGCCTCCACCAGGTGATGTCTGATCACCCTGGCCTGTCTTCAGTGAGAATTCTATTAGGTTGCTTTAGCCAGAGTTCTCCTTACTCCTAATGTTCCCTCTTCGTAATTTCCCATCCACTGACCCTCACCCTGCTCCTGGCTATAAATTCCTACTTGCCCATGTAGTATTCAGAGTTGAGCCCGATCTCTCTTTCCCACAGCAAGACCCTACTGCAGCAGTCCCTACACATGTAGCCATGATCCTCTTGAATAGTCTGCCTTACTGTCTTCAACTGTCATGCAATGTGTTTTCCTTTAGCACTTCTTATCCTAAGGCTCAGGGAGGTGATGGTGACCAGCGGTTAGATAGTTGGCTAGACAGATGCAGAGGCCTCCGCCTTCCCCACAGGAGAATGAGGAAAGAGAGCTGGAGGTGGCAGAGTGTGGTGAGCCGGCATGGCCATGGCATACTCAGCCCCAGGGCACCTTATGTGCCGCACCAGCTCAGCCAGGTTCAGTGACCCTGAGAGGGGGCGGTGAAGGATTGAGAAAAGACAGACAAGAGAATAAAAGCTGGGTCTCAATGGGATGCTGCTTCTCTGATGGAGCGACAGCACCAGCACCCACAAGCCGGGTCTTTATTTTATAGCTGATGCCACGAGGCAAAGTAAGGGCGTGATCAAGATGTTTACAACATTCTCCTGGGTTTCAATCCTACTCAACTACATGCACCTGAACTCTATCAAGCCCACATCACTCAGCCACGTGGGGCCACGTGTTCCGACCAGAGGTTCAAGCTTACAGCTACAGCTGTTGGCTGTAACTGTGCTGGGAGGGCTCTGCCCTCCAAGCTGGGACTTGCACGTGGCAATGAGAGGACTGTGCCCTCTCATCCGTCCAAGGCTTAAACCTGTTCAAAACACTGTAGCGGCTCCCCACAGCAGAGAACTCGGAGGTGTCCAGCCCACTCTCCATTGCCAAGCAGGCCCCTCATTCACTCCGTTGAGAATCTCTCCTCTCCCCAAGCATCATCTTTAGTAACTTCAGCTGCTTAATGTCCGCCCTCACTTCCTTCTGCTTGCAGGCTAAGCTCGACCTGGCAGTACCTACAGAGAAACCCACCTTTTAAAGTGTTCTCTAGGCCGGCCAGGGTCTCTAGCGGTCCGGTCGGGGTGGTTCAGTGGTTGAGCGTGGACCCCTGAACCAGAGGTCATGGTTCAATTCCCGGTCAGGGCACATGCTGGGGTTTCAGGCTCCATCCCCAGTGCGGGGCGTGCAGGAGACAGCCGATCAATGGTTCTATCTCATCATTGATGTTTATCTCTCTCTCTCTCCCTCTCCCTTCCTCTCTGAAATTAATAAAAACTTATATATTTTTTAAGTGTTCTCTAACCCCTATGTGCGTGTCTTTTTGCTTGTGGACGGCTGGGGGAGGGGAGGGCAGTTTTCGCGTTTTCTGCATCTTTGTACCTTAAGCATCTACACGGCCTCTGTGCTCAAAAAAAAATCGGTGAGAGCGGCTTTGGCTGCGGAGCCTCTTTATTCCTCCCGGGCGGGCGGAGAGACGTTCTGCTCCGGAAACGTGGCTGGAGCCTTTCCCAACATTACTGGGTAACAGCGCTCTCTCCGCGCGGTTACCTCCCCCAGGCCGCTTGGGGCGCTGCTCTCCCCGCACTCGGCA
>NW_005369706.1:1941840-1957354 GCF_000412655.1 Myotis brandtii | reverse complement strand
GCGCTCCCTGCTGGGCGGGGCGGGTGGTCTCAGAGCGTCGCTGTTCGCCAGGGGGCGTGACCTGAGCCCGCCTCGTGGGCTGACAGGCGAGTGGGCGCATCTCTAAGGCTGGCCATTAATTTGGTGTCCGTTGTTTGTTGCGGAGGTTTTCTCGAGGAGGGCACAGAGCTCGCAGTAGTAGACGGAGAAGGGGCCAAGCCGGGCCAGGTGGGAGCTGGGGTGCCCCGAGTCCCGGGACGGCGAGGAGCTGGGCAGGTTGGCGGAGGCGACCAGTCCCTCCAGCTGCACGGAGGGGTCGGAGCGGGGCGGGGAGCATTGCTACAAAACGAAGGCGCGGGAGAAGTTGTACAGGTGTTTGGGATCACACGGAGAACAGCAGTTTGGTCACTGTTGTGTTTTCCCTTTTCTCGGTTTCTTCCCTCCTTGTGCAGTGTGGCCATTAACATGCCCCACCTGGACTCTTCGCCCCCTAGGACATGACCCAGGTGGCACACCCTGGCCATGGGGTCTCAGCATTCCGCCTCTGCTCGCCCTCCTTCCCACAAGCGAAAGAAAGATGACAGAGAGGATATGCTGGACGAACGGGAGCAGGAAGAAGCCATTGCCCAGTTCCCATATGTGGAGTTCACGGGGCGGGACAGCATCACCTGTCTCACGTGCCAAGGGACAGGCTACATTCCCACAGGTGAGAACCTTTGAGAATCCCGAGGTACCCACAGGGCTTCTGCTCCCAGACAGAGCCTTTACTCTGGGCAGGAATGTCACAGTGGTAGATGGTGCCCTGAACAGGAGCCATCAGCTGACCCCATACATTGGGGCAGGTTCCACAACTTCTGTTGGTTTCCTTATGTATTTGAAAGCCGTTCTTTTCTTCACTTCCACTCTTTGGTTCTTTGTTTCCTTGGCTTGGAACTTTTGGTTTTGTTAGAGAGCAAAAATTCAGTCGAGTAAATTTGAAGATCTAATTGGCTTTAGTGAGCGATTCATAAATCGAGCGGCATCCCAAGTATAACGGAGCCCCAAGGAGCTGTACAGTGTGGATGCTTTTATAGGCAGAAACTGGATGGAACAGGAAAGTTGTTAGCAAAAGAAAAGAAAGGATTGTTTTAGGGAAAGGGGATTGCTCGTGGGGGTGGGGAGAGGATGAAGAGGGTCCACATGACCAGAAAATTCCAGACTGACTGAAAAAGATTACACTCCTGGAGAAGTCTGAAACTGTAATTAGGTCAAGTATTAAGTCTGGGTTCACTGTCATGGGTTTCAGCACAAGTGACTCCACTTTGGGCTTGTGGTTGTCTCTTTCACAGTTTGCTGGGCATTGTGGGATTTGTTGACAGGCACGTTTCTTTATTGTTGTCACTTGTAAGACTTGGAACAGCTTTGCTCCGTGGAAGCTTCTTTTCAAGGGAGCAGATGGTGAATCATTAACAACCTAAGATCTGAAAAATATGTATATCACGTGGGGAGAGAAAAACAAATGCTCAGGAGTGGAGCCTGGATTAGGTGCAGAGTCATATGTCACGAAGCTGGTTCCCAGGAAGTCATAACAGCTTTAGATCATGACAAAGGTTAGAGCTGTAAGAACCATCTCCTCCAAAGCTTTCATATTAGAGGTGAGGAGACAGTGGCCTGAAGGGGTAATGCCTTCCCCAAGGCCATGCCGGAAAGCCAGACTTAGGGCCTCCCTTCCTGGGTAGTGTACCTGCATGTCTCGGACCCTAGATTTCTCAACTTCCACGTCACTGCCCTGGCAGCACTGATACATGTTTTGTAATTTGTGACACTCTCAATAGAGTTAGTTCGTTATTAGACCCAAAATGCGAATCTACGTCTAATTCCAAACAAGTATAGGTTGTGACAGGCTGATGTGCGATGCGAAGGCAAGTACTGCTAACGTGAGATTTATTTTAGCAAAATAATTGTTTGGTTATTTTATAGAGCAAGTAAATGAGTTGGTGGCCTTGATCCCACACAGTGATCAGAGACTCCGCCCTCAGAGAACGTGAGTTACCTGCCTCTCTCCTGTTAATACCTAATTCTATCCCTGGTCCCGTTTTATACATATAAATGCCAGTTTTTGAAAACTTTTATCTGTTCTTGTCAATTCCTCCATTTCCTTTAATACTATTTGCTCAAGGAAGATATCTCTTCCCTCATCACCATCTGGGGGAGGAAACTTGAAGCTAGAAACATTCTGAGGGCCAAGGGAAGGAACTGGATTGGGAGGAATTGGAGCAGAGGTGTCCTGGGGGTTGAAAAAATGTTTCTGTCTACACAGCTCCCCTCTTCAGCGTCCCTTCCCAGATTGCAAACAGCAAAGGCTTCTGCCTCTGCACTCATTCTTGCCTGGTTTGTGGTTCCTAGCCCTTTGACCTTTCCTGTCCCTGCCCCCGTCAGTCCTGGCTGTGCATTTAATCTTAACCGATTGGACCTTGACATCTGACTACCCACGTGGGTCATGTGCTGTGTCATTTGCAGCAAGCAGTATGTCCTCCTGTCTGTCCTGCTGTGCCTCCTGGCATTTGGTTTGGTGGCTTTCTTCCTATTTCCACATTCAGTCCTTGTGGATGATGACGGCATCAGAATGATGAATGTCACATTTAATAAGCAGGACTCCCTTGTAATCCTCGCCATCAAGGTAAGACTTAGGGCCTCCCTTTCTGGGTTGTGTACCTGCATGTCTCAGACCCAGGAAACTTACACTTCTTCCCTCCCTTGCCCTGATGCAGGCCACCCTGAAAATCAGGAACTCCAACTTCTACTCTGTGGCAGTGACCAGCCTGTCCAGCCAAGTTCAGTACATGAACACAGTGGTTGGGTCATATATGACAACTAACGTCTCTCTCATTCCGCCTCGGAGTGAGCAACTGGTATGCTGGTTTTTTTTTAAGGGTCCTCACCCCATAGGCCTGAGAAGAGTGGAGGCTGTGGGAATGCCATAGCCTCTTTACTTTCTTTTTCCTCTCATTTCCACTTATAAGAACTGGTTGATGAGAAAGACCTGGCGAGCTCTGTAATTATGAAAAATTAGAAGGGGGGTGGGGGAATCAGCTAGCATTTAAATATTAGAGGAACAAAAGAATATGTAAAAGAAAGCAATTGGGTACAAATCAAGATGAGGCAAAATGATAGTCTGAGGTCCACTGGCCTCTCCGAAGGGAAGAGGCGGGAAGAATTTGTTAGGGGCACATAGTCTGTGTGAGGGCCAGTCTTAGGGAAACGTGTGTCTGAGATGGAAGGATGGTCCCAGGTCTTTAGATGCTAATGACAGTATTGTTCTGTGTCAGTCCTGCTTGGCCACAGACCGATTCTGGTGTTTTCTTTACAGGTGGACTTTCTGGTGCAGGCGGAGATGGGAGGACCATTTTCCTATGTGTAGTAAGGACGCTGTTCTCTCTCTGTGTTCTCCGCTGGATGAAAGGGATTTAAAGTTGTGCTCAGTTGATTGATTGGGGCTGGTCCTGCCTTAAGGCTCAGCCTTTGGCTCCCTGACTTTGGCTGTCTTGAGATTTATTTGGAGGATGTGTTTTTAGCTGTGTGACTGAAGTGCTGGAATATCTAAAAGAGAACATTAAGCCACTAGAGACATTTCCAAGCTTCAGCATTTATATGATGGGTTTGAAAAAACAGAGTATCTCAGTGTGGGAGGATGCAAGGACACTAGGGATTGGGAACCAGTCAGCCGTGGCAGCGCCGAGGTCAGGAGAGCCAGTGTGGGGAGGGGAGGCGCCCAGACAGGGCTGACTGTCCCTCCGTTTGACAGTGTGACTCCGTACTCTTTTGCTGTTGCTCATTTTTTTGTTTTGTTTTAACTAAACTGACTGTTTCTATATTTGCTGTTTGTTAGCTTCTTCTGCACATTACCCGATATCCAGGTGCACAACATAGTGATCTTTATGAGGTACGTTGCTCTCCTTCCTGTTCCACGGCCTCTGTATTTGAGTCTGGACCATGAGGCTGTGTGAGCTCACCACCTCCGCGCAGGAGAGCCTGTGTGACCCACAAGGCACCCAGCCAGAGAGGGGACGGGGCGCCTATGCCTTCAGGCACAGATAGAGTAAACTTTTGGTGTCCTCTGGATGCCGTGTCCAAACCCCATCACGAATTCCCAGACTCCCGGTGAACAATTAGATGTATAATGTTTTCTGTGAAACAAGGTCTAGTTCTGTGATCCCTTTAGAATCCTGACGAGACTAGTAAAGAACAGAAAGCTTCCTCCAGGTGTAAGTACTGAGCATTTGGCCAGACTGTCTCTCTAGCCACGCAAATTACCTACCACATATCATGGACCTTTAGGGTCACTCCTAGAACCATGACAAGGGTCTGCTGCAGACGTTTGAAATAGGAGAGTGTAGAGCAGGGGCGGGGAACCTTTTTCTGCCAAGGGCCATTTGGATACAGACAGTCCTCAGGTTACGTCGGACTCGACGTACGTCGTTTCGTGGTTACGTTGCCATCTCCCATTTATTTATAAAAAAAAAAAGTTCCGTCCTTTCTACGTTATGGACATATGTGCTTTATGTTTTTTATTATTTACTGTATTTACCACAAGTAAAGGCCAGGAATTGTTCTCTTTCTTTTAAATTTTTTTTTACTGTTTCACTTCATTACTGCTGTGTATGTGCTCCATGTGAGTGACGTAGGTGCTTATGTAGGTGGGTTCCGACTTACGGCGAAAATCGCGTTATGTGGCGCCGTAGACCCGAGGACCTACTGTATTTATAACATCATTCGAGGGCCATACAAAATTATCAACTTAAAAATTAGTCTGCTATATTTGGTCAAACATTTAATTAACTCACCCTAATGCCTTGGCAGAGCTGGACCAAAGGATTTTGCGAGTCTTATACGGCCAGAGGGCTGGACGTTCCCACCCCTGGTGTAGAGTGAGGTTTCCCAGCCTCGCACTATTGACATTTTGGCTGAGACAGTTATTTGTTGTAGGTGCTTTCCTGTGCATAGTAGGATATCTAATGGCATCCCTGGCCTCTGCTCACCAGATGCCAGTAACACCACCTCCCCTCCTCCGTTGTAACAACCCAGAATGTCTGCAGACATTGCCAGAAGTCTGTGTGGGGTAAAATCTTCCCCAGTTGAGAAATGCTTGTTTAGAATGTCACAGCATCTTGGTGGATGTAGAAAGACTCTCTGGGTTTCTGGTTGCATAACCATGAAAATATGTGTATGGGACACATGGATATTGTTGCCTGAGTTTGCAAGAAATTATTTGGGTAATTTTTCTTATTTCATCTCAAAAGCAGAATTAATTCTCCTTGGTTTCTTTTTCCTAGAACTTCAGTGAAGATTTCGTACATTGGCCACATGACCCAGAGCTCCTTGGAGACACATCACTATGTAGATTGTGGAACAAACTTCTCAGCTGTTTAGAAACTGCTTTTGGCTCTCCCACGGCAGCACCTGTCGGAAGAGACACCCCATCCGTTCCTAGGGCCTGCGTTCTGCACCTACCCAGGTGGTAGAAGTAGAGGAGAAACTGGTTCTCTGAATCCCCAGCAAACACCCGCCTGCTGCTTGGGAGGAAACCTCGCCTCTGTGGCCCCATTTCCGTTCCCTGAACCAGCGAATCACTGCCCAGTACCCACTCTGTGCCCAGCAAATAGGAGGCACTCGAGGTTTGAAGACTTTCATTCAGTTAGAATGTCACAGCATCTTGGTGGATGTAGAAAGACTCTCTGGGTTTCTGGTTGCATAACCATGAAAATATGTGTATGGGACACATGGATATTGTTGCCTGAGTTTGCAAGAAATTATTTGGGTAATTTTTCTTATTTCATCTCAAAAGCAGAATTAATTCTCCTTGGTTTCTTTTTCCTAGAACTTCAGTGAAGATTTCGTACATTGGCCACATGACCCAGAGCTCCTTGGAGACACATCACTATGTAGATTGTGGAACAAACTTCTCAGCTGTTTAGAAACTGCTTTTGGCTCTCCCACAGCAGCACCTGTCGGAAGAGACACCCCATCCGTTCCTAGGGCCTGTGTTCTGCACCTACCCAGGTGGTAGAAGTAGAGGAGAAACTGGTTCTCTGAATCCCCAGCAAACACCCGCCTGCTGCTTGGGAGGAAACCTCGCCTCTGTGGCCCCATTTCCGTTCCCTGAACCAGCGAATCACTGCCCAGTACCCACTCTGTGCCCAGCAAATAGGAGGCACTCGAGGTTTGAAGACTTTCATTCAGATCTTGCCAGCTGTGCTTGGAGATTATAAGCTGAAAGCACACCAGGATACGAGGTTAGAGAACCAGAGAGGGGCGTGAGGAGGACTGTCAGTGCAGCTGCACAGCTGTCATCAGGACCTCATCGCAGAAGAGGCAGCAGGGAGGGAACGTGTGAATACATAAAAGAAAGCGCAGACCATTCAATATGTGATTTTTTTTTCATCTGTTCCTCAATGCCTAGGAACTTAAAAACCTTTTTCTTGTAGAAATTTATAATTGTTTTTACTAAGAGTCTATGTGGGGCTTGATTAACCCTGCATCCATTGGCTGGAACATGGATTGGGGGTTTGGTAGGAAAATAAACCCTGCTTTTGATTCATCTGCGTCTTCTCTTGCCTGGATGTCTTAGACACCTCCGGGGGGCCGTGGATTAGGTGCCTGCTAAGTAGGTCAGCACAGGATGGGAAGGGAAGAGAAGAACCCCTGAGTGTGCCATCCCCGGAGGCTCTTATCATAGAGAACAGCCTCACTTTTCCTGGTCTCTGGTCGTGACGCGCTGCCCTATTGCTCTTCCGAAACAGAGCACTTAATGCCCCCTGGAGGTTGGAAGAGGTAGGGCAGAGATGCCTAAGGAGTGAAGCTGCTTCTTGGGGCTGAGTAACTTCCCCACCACCACCACCCGGACCCACTGGCTGTCGTTCTGATGAAAGCGGCCTGGTTTGAGTTTGAAAGTTTCTTGAACTGGCTCCTAGCTACAACCACCAAAGTGGGCTCTAGCCCCATTGTGGGAAGCTGGAGTAGTCGGGTTTCAGACCTCAGCTGACGTAGCCTTGTATTATCAGCAAATGGCTTTTGACCAGTAAAAAGAGAGAAATTATTTAGTGAATGAGTTATATGATTTATTAAATGATGAATCACAATGACTACAGTCTTTTTTTTCTTTTGTTAATCCTCACCTGAGGATATTTTTACATTGATTTTTAGAGATAGTGGAACGAAGAGGGGGAGACGGAGAGAGAAAAATATCTATCTCTCATAAATTGGTTGCCTCCCGCACGTGCCCCGACCAGGGCCAGGGATCCAGCCTGCAACAGGCAGAGATGCCTAAGGAGTGAAGCTGCTTCTTGGGGCGGAATAACTTCCCCACCACCACCCGGACCCACTGGCTGTTGTTCTGATGAAAGGGGCCTGGTTTGAGTTTGAAAGTTTCTTGAACTGGCTCCTAGCTACAACCACCAAAGTGGGCTCTAGCCCCATTGTGGGAAGCTGGAGTAGTCGGGTTTCAGACCTCAGCTGACGTAGCCTCGGGAAACCCTAACAGCAGCAGGTGGTGGCAGGGGTCAATATTAGTCCTCATGCCCATAGCTTCATCTTCAATATTTGCTCATTGATTTTGACACTGAATCTTTTTTTTCTTTTGTTAATCCTCACCTGAGGATATTTTTACATTGATTTTTAGAGATAGTGGAGGTAGAGGGAAAGACAGAGAGAGGAGCATCGATGTGAGAGAGACATATATTGGTTGCCTCCCGCACGTGCCCCGACCAGGGCCAGGGATCCAGCCTGCAACAGAGATACATGCCCTTGACTGGAATCGAACCCAGGACCCTTCAGTCCTTGGGGACTACGTTCTATCCACTGAGCCAAACCGGCTAGGACAACACTGAATCTTTTTTTTAAAATATATTTTATTGATTTTTTTATAGAGAGGAAAAGAAAAGGGACACCACAGTGGGAAGCTGGAGTAGTCGGGTTTCAGACCTCAGCTGACGTAGCCTCGGGAAACCCTAACAGCAGCAGGTGGTGGCAGGGGTCAATATTAGTCCTCATGCCCATAGCTTCATCTTCAATATTTGCTCATTGATTTTGACACTGAATCTTTTTTTCTTTTGTTAATCCTCACCTGAGGATATTTTTACATCGATTTTTAGAGGTAGTGGAACAAAGAGGGAGAAACGAGAGAAAAATATCTATCTCTCATAAATTGGTTGCCTCCCGCATGTACCCGGACCAGGGCCAGGGATCCAGCCTACAACCGAGATACATGCCCTTGACTGGAATCGAACCCAGGACCCTTCAGTCCTTGGGGACTACGTTCTATCCACTGAGCCAAACCAGTTAGGGCCACTGAATCTTTTTTTAACTAAGGCTAAATTTTGTGACTGCTTTACTGACATTGACCATGATTGAGTAACCACACGCTAAGAGCTGAGAGCTGAGTTTCAGTGTTACACTGGGTCCTTTAATTGTCTGTATGATCACAGTAGTGATGACTGTTCTGTATATTGACGATGGGACAGGACTTGCACGGAAGCAAATGTACACCGTTTCTGAGAATGCTGCCCTACACGCGTGAAGATGTTCACCTTGTGACATTTCCTCTTTAATTTTCCCATTTTCCAAATAGCTTCTAGTGCATATTTTTATGTAACAAATGTACACCGTTTCTGAGAATGCTGCCCTACACGCATGAAGATGTTCACCTTGCGACATTTCCTCTTTAATTTCCCAAATAGCTTCTAGTGCATATTTTTATGTACTTTTGGAAAAACTACTCATATTGGTACTTAAGTTTCAATGATTTTTGTGGCTGTGCTTCAATCGCATTTCTTGCTTCTCAGTATTACCTTTAAATCCAGCTGCGATGTTCAAATGAAAGCACTTAATTGTTTTAAACAGCAGTAAGTCTGACCTCGTAATGCTCTGAAATCTCATACCTGTTTACATCCTTAGCCCCCACGCTGCACTGTGGGATACGCTGCATAGTCGTGCCAGGCTGTCCGTCAGTTCTTGAACAAATGCGTGCAGTTTGCTCTCGGCAACACCAAAATAGGAAGGGGAAGTGGCTGGCTCAGCTGTCATTGCCATCATCATCGTGTTTCTAGTGGACTGAAATTTGGAAAGAATGTGCTTCTTGAAAACGAGACATACTCTGAGATCTCTTTTTCTCTGTAGCTTCCTGCTTGGCCTCTACTGTGACCCCTTTTTTGCTCTCAAACTACTTACGCTGTGTCACCTGGTTGAAATCTCCACTGGTTCATTTACTCATTCCAAAAAGGTATTTATTGAGCACCTGCTGTATGCTAAGGATTACATTTTCTGATGTGTTTTGTCCAGAGTTATAGCTAGAAGTTTAAAACATCATCACAAGCCTTTTGTTTTAGATAATTTTATTAAACGTTTTTAATGTTGACATAATTGAAGGTGTCCCCCTTTTCCTGCCCTTTGCTCTCCTTTGTTTACCCTCACTTCCCCCTCCCTTGGCCTTCACCAAACTATTGTCTGTGTCCAAAAATATTGAACGCTTCACGAATTTGCATGTCATTCTTATGCAGGGACCATGCTAATCTCTATCCTTCCAATTTTTTAGTATATGTGCTGAGAAAGCGAGCACCATCACAAGCCTTTTATACTCACCAGGCCCCATCTCTTCCTTAACTCTAGTTACCCCAAAGTAGGGTCCCCTCAATCTCCGGGTCAACTGTCTAGGAATTCTAGCCCCAAGTGTGAAACATCACTGAAAGAACCAGCCTATTTGTAAATGCTCTCCATGAATCCTAGGGGTTCCCAAATATTTCCTCTGCTCAAAATAGTCCTTATTCTTTGCCTTTATAAGATTCTTCAGTAAGATTCTTGAGAGCACCCTTTTAAGATTCTGTGTTCCTTTACTTGTTTAGAAGGGGAACTATTTCAGAAGTTGTTCTGAAATTTACCCTGGATCTAAGGAACTTGAGTAAGTCTTGGCTGGAGCAGACTCCTGACTCCCCGTTAAAAGCCTTCAGACACTTCGGTAGAGCTGAGGAAGCTCGAGAGGAAAAATAACCCGACTGAGGCCTCACAATTAGTAAGCCATGTCTGTCTGCCCAAGCCTACTGGGGGTCAGGATTTTCTATGAGAGGTTATTCTAACTGGACAGACCTTCTGCCTTTCCTGGGGCATTCTGGATCACAGGAATTAGTATGAACCTGGTTACTCTCACCCCCTCTGGGCCAGGTTGGGACAAGGAAGCATCAGTAAGTAGCACATTCACTGCCAGCCAAGGTGGTGCATTTCAATTTGACCACACACAGGCAAGGTTCTCTGTTCCTCTGCTTCTCTTCCCTTAAGCTCTACCTCGGTTCACTCCCCAATTACCATGCAACAGTTACTACAATTTCTAGGTTTAACCAGGTACCCAGGAAGTGTGTGGGCTGCGAGGGATCACCTTTATATCCTGGTGCAAATGGGACTTCACTTATCAAGGTCTGAGCTGCTTTAGTAAGAATAAGTAACTCTGCCCTGGCCAGTGTGACTCAGTTGATCGGGCGTTGCCCATGCACCAAAAGGTTGCCTGTTCCATTCCCTGTCAGGGGACATGCCCAGGTTGCAGGCTTGATCCCCTGTAGGGGGCATGCAGGAGGCAGCCAATTGATGTTTTGCTCTCACTTCGGTGTTTCTCTCCCTCTAAAAATCAATAAACTATTATTTTTTTAAAGGAATAAGTAGCTCTGATGCCACTGTGGGAAGCAAAGTGAGCTAGGAAGCAGAATGGGCTCTTGGAGTGTGGTTGACAGGTTCAAACCAAACTCAACTCTTCATTTCCACCTATTGTCTAAGGAAATATTTTAATAAGCATCTGTACACCTCACTGCTCTCCCCTTGGCTCCCATTAGCTCTCTTGATAGATGGAAGGGTTGTTTATTCTAAATTATGAACTAGCCCTCTCTAGTGGAGAAGGTGTCAGCTTCCTCATTTTTGCCACATACACAAGTCATTGGAAAGCAAGGGACACCTGATGGTAAGGAGAGATGAGAGGCTGTCTGTTCATAAGCCCGCTGTTGGGAGGAAGTGCAGAGAAGCTTTAAATGTAGGTCCAGGAAGTATAGAATGGGGGGACAGAGGTACAGGGGCGGGAAAGAGGAATAGGGGTGGGTTAAGTGTTCAACACTCCCACCTCTCCTTGATCTAAAAGTCTTGGAAAAAGACATAAATAAGTAGGTCACCAAGATTGCCTGATTGTGTGTCCTTAGCATGGGCCCCCCAAAGATTCCCTCCCCTCTCCTTCCCCACTCTCCACACCCCCTCCTCCCTCAGGAGCATCTTCAACCTCACCCGCCCAGCAAGATGTAGCCCACACATTGTCCCATCCTCTGAGCTCGGAGCATATCATTTCCCTTGCACTAATCTACGCAGAGTCCTGTGCCGTGTTTACTGTCATCCCTCCTTTGTCCCTCCCTTCCCAAATCTTGGTCTCTAGCCCCAGTTCACCCCTGGGTTCCACACAGTGCCAAGGTTGACAAAAAGAGGCAAGTCTGTGTTCATGTGAGGTCACTAAACCAGGCAGTGTGGCTCAGTGCCCGCCCTTTGGTTGAAAAGTCAACAAAAGAAAGCCTTCAGATGGCCATCTGGTCACGCCTGGAGAACAAAGACTAATGGGAAATAAAGAACAAAGCTCGAGTCCATACATACTTTCCAATAATTTTTTTTGTTTTTAATATCAATCGATGTTTTAAAAAATACAGAGGTGTTTGACACAGAATAGCACCATTGTGTAGGACACACAGTTCCTGTGCCCGGCACCCGAAGTGGGTCTTCTTGCCTGGGCTGGGGGGCAGTCACTCAGGGGGCGTTTGACTCTCACCAGTTAGTTTCCTGTCTCTGCTTTGACCCAAAGGTCTTACAGGAAGACAATAAATAAATAGAACACCGAGATTTTATTTTGCAGTCTGCCCAGTTCAGGTCTCTTAGAAAGAGAGGGGAGAAAATCCAAACTGTGAAAGGGTGGGATGAATGGACATCAGGTCAGGTCGGCCATTCAGTGCAGAGTCCTAGAGTGACTGGGGTTGGAAAGTACTTGGGTCCTTTGGGTTTGCAATGGATTGTGTTGTTTCTGGGTTCGGGTTTTTACAAGAAGCAGACAGGCCCTATGTCCACACCAAATTCCTGCTCAGGCCCTCCTATGTCCATGGGTGCAATGTCAATGATGGGGAGGCGCGAGGTCTTCTGTGACCGGTACTCGATCATAGTCTTGCCCCACTTACCGGTGTGTTTCTGGAGAAGAAAGAGAGGAGACACTATTCAGTGATACCTTGAAATCCAATGCCAGCTGCCCAGGACCCCAACACCGAGCATCACAGAACACAAAGTGAAAAACACACTTGGTGCTCCTTAGACCTCTTCTTGGCTGGCCAGAACCCTCTCCACCTCTACTCCTGCCCTTCCCAGCAGGGCCTCCCTTCTCCTCCTTCCCACTCCCCGCAGTGAGCTCCCCGCCTGTGACCCCCTTGTCATTCCATCTCATAGTCAGCCCATGAACATTACAGGAATCCTCCTACAAGAGTCTTTGGACACACTGGGTAAGGTCTTATTTCCCTTGAGCCAAGGAGAACAGCATATACCTCTCCCCCACCTGTCACTCTGCATGTCTTCTCTACATGGCACACACCTCTGATGAGTCCCTCACTTTAGGACCATGACATCTGCTGGGGGCCAACCCTCCGCCCGCTCAGCCTGAATCCTGGGCCCTGGGCAGCTCATGTCTCTAGCAGCTCCAGCAGCCGACTCACCGTGCAGCCATCCTTCAGCACCGTATACGTGAACCTGCTGTTGCCCTCAGCCCGGATCTCCACATCATTGGAACCCTGGATGAGCAGGGCCTTCTTGAGGTTGCCAGCTGCTTCGTCCAGGTAGGCTATGCTGTTCTTGCAGTGGTAAGTGATGTTCTGGGAGCCTTCAGTGGACAGCAGGCGCAGGAAGGTCATCTGGACGTTGGCAGTGTTGGGAGCCAGGTTGTCATCCCCGTAGCTGAACTGTTAGGGCAGAGAGCAGTGGTGTGAGGCCTGGGGGTGACCTTCAATGGGACCAGGGGCTCCAGGGCCCAGGGTTCAGAGGAGCTGAAGGGGGTT
The DNA here is from genome assembly GCF_000412655.1 of Myotis brandtii. NCBI lineage: Eukaryota > Metazoa > Chordata > Mammalia > Chiroptera > Vespertilionidae > Myotis > Myotis brandtii. The sequence goes on along the minus strand of NW_005369706.1, from coordinate 1,944,293 downwards.
GGGGGAGCAGGTCAAGGGAGGATGGTTTTGCTTCCAGGGTGTAGAGCAAGCCTCCAAAGACCTCTTCCTCCACCTCTAAATGGGAGAAAATGCTATTCCTCCTCCTTCCTTCCTTGTGGCCCCAGAGAAAACTGGTGAGAATGTGCGCACGGTGCTAAAAACTTCCAGGGAGAGAGAAGAGCTCTCTGGCCAAGAGCAAGCAGGCACTCACGTGGAAGCCACCGTTGATGGTTTCTCCAAACCAGATATGTTTCTTGTCTTTGCTCTTGCTGCTCCACCAGTTCTTCTTGGGAACGTTCGCTGGGTTGGGGTAGACGCAGGTCTCGCCAGTCTCCATGTTGCAGAAAACCTTCATGGCGTCCAAGGTGCAGCCCTGGTTGGGGTCGATCCAGTAGTCTCCTGCAGGGGGAGGAGACAACGCCCCTTCAGGGCTCAGACAGGCACAGACACACCCTCCCAAGAGGCTCAAAGACAGAAGGTATACCAGGGGGAGAGGAGCAGGGTGTGAGGGCCACATGTGGCCCAAGGCAGGGGGGACAGAGGGATCAAGGGAAGGGGGCTGAATGGGAAAGTCAGTGCTAAATGGGGCCGTGAGCAGCCGGGCAGGTGCAGTGTCTGCCTGGAGGATGGAACTCTACCATGCAGCCATGGCAGGACAGGAGCCAGGGCTTCAGTTTCTCTGCTTATGGGAGAGCAGCTGTCTGCCAGAACCTTCCAGGCCCACCTCTGCCCTGCACTAAGAGGTGCCTCCTCCCTGGCTCCGAAGGGGCCAAGCCCAATGGCTGCCCTCCTCCCTGGGGCCAGGGCCTGCCCTCCAGGCTCACCGCTCTTCCATTCTGGATGGCAGAGTTTCAGGTCCCGGCAGGTGCGAGCGGGGTTCTTGCGGGAGCCCTCGGGGCTGCGGATGCTCTCAATCTGGTTGTTGAGGGACTTGAGCGTGGCATCCACCTCTACGTCATGCTGCCTCAGATTGCCGGCTGCCTGATCGGCCCGCATGTACTGCATGGGGTCGGGGCCTTTTTCTCTCCCGCCTAAGCCAGCAAAGGCTGACATGTCAATGCCAGGGCCGGGGGGACCTGGAGGGCCAGGGGGTCCAGGATTTCCAGGAGGACCCTGCATCAGAAAACGGAGAAATCAGCCTGGAATTGCGGGGAGGTGCCCCTCCTGTGTCCATCCACCTGCTGAAAGGCACTAGAGTGTTTTCTTCTCAGTCCCATGGGCGGGGGAGGGTGCAGCAGGCCAGGACCAGGAAAACTATAGCACCTTCCCTATTTCCTCATTAGCCCCCCTCTTCTGTTTCCCAACACCAATCGTGGGAACCTCCAGGGAGAGCCCAGGATAAAGGATGCCATCCCCATTAGCTGCAGGCTGCTGCCCCCAAAAGCTCACGCCTCTGGGATGCTGGGGACACCCCAGGCAGCAGGGAAGGAGTCAGGGCACTTACAGCGGGGCCTGTTTCGCCAGAACGTCCACGGGGACCAGGAGGTCCAATGGGGCCAGGGATTCCATTAGAGCCATCTTTGCCAGAGGGACCGACGGGGCCAGGAGGACCCTGCAGGCCGGGGAGAGAGGAGGGAGAGAACAGTCATCAGCAAACGGAAGGTCGGGAGTAGCTGGGGCTGGTTACGCGGCCGTCCTGAGCACTAGCCACTCTGTCCCAATCTCCGCGTTTCTCAGTCATAGGCCCCAAACTGGTTTCACGCTCCCCTGCCTTCCTAAGCTCTTCTTTGTAATTCCTGTTCCTGGGAGCTCCTTGCATGTTCATCCTACCTGTGATCTCAGGTGCTCTCCTGGCCACAGTCACACTGAGCCGGTCCTCCCTCGGCTGCAGAGTGAGCCTCTGAGCACAAGGCTTCCCCAGAAGCAGCCACACTTCCCTCCCAATTGGCCGCTTGGCCAGCGCCCTGGCCCCACCCTGAGGAAGGATGCGCTCCATCCCACTTACTCTAGGGCCAGAAGGACCAGCAGGACCAGAAGCACCTTGGTCTCCAGAAGGACCCTGTGCAGAAGGAAGAGGCAAAGGTCAGAGGTCAGCACAGACAGGGCCCCGTCTTCCAGGATGGGGGGCCGTGAATACATATATCATGGAGTTGGAGGAATAGATATGGGCCCTACCCTATTCCCATCCCACCTGCTCCTCCCTCCAACCCTGAGAAGTCCTGGACATTCCTTAGGCTGATACCACGTCTTAGCAGCGTGGGAAACTCAAGTGGCTCTGAGCAGGCGGAGGCCTCGGGGAGCCAAGCACAGGCAGCAATACTCACAGGAGGGCCAGGGAGACCCTGCAGACCAGTGAAGCCACGGTGTCCCTTCAGTCCCCTCTCGCCAGCCTCTCCAGTCTCTCCTTTGTCGCCTCGGGGGCCTTGAGGGCCCTGGAACAAGACAGACACAGATTGGGTCCGGTCCAGCTGGCCTCCCCTGAGCCATGAGTCCAGGATCCCAGGGCACCCGCT
>NW_005369706.1:1927806-1941830 GCF_000412655.1 Myotis brandtii | reverse complement strand
TGCCTCTGTCCGGGACTCAGTTCAGGACATTCATATACTCACTGGGATCCCACGGGCTCCAGCTGGTCCTGCGGGGCCCATGGGGCCTTGTGCGCCCTGTGAGGAGAGGGTGGGGGCAGCGTCAGAGCCAGGCGGGGACAGGGCCGCCTCCTCTGCATCCGCCATCGGGCTGGGCTCCCCTGGTACTCACAGCTTCTCCTCGGTCTCCCTGCTTGCCAGTTGGGCCAGCGGGGCCTGGAGAGCCAGGGGGCCCAGGAGCTCCAGGAGCACCCAGGGGACCCGTCTCACCACGATCGCCCTGTCAGGAGAGAGGTCTCAGGCTCAGAGAAGAATGTTCCAAAAGAGGCAAGGGAAGAAGGTGCTTCCAGGCTGACACAAAACTGACCCCAACCGACTCCTCCGCGGACCTATTAGGCCCAGCGGACCGTCCTCCAGGTCCCACTGCCCACAGAGACCCAGACACTCACCTTGACTCCAGCTGCACCATCTCTGCCAGGGGGGCCGTCGGCGCCAGGGCTTCCCTAGGCAAAGGGAAACGATGCTGTTAGAGCTGCCCCTGCCCGTCTCCCACTCTGCTCCCCTCAGAGCCCCGGGCTGGCTCTCTGTCCAACTGCGGCTTTGGGGCCAAAGCTTTCCCACAGAGCTCCTCCCGCCTTCCTCCTGAGTGCCCAAGTCCAAGTCTCCTCTCTCCACCACGACCTTCCCATGGCACCCGGTGCTTGAGCCTCTCAGCCCGGCCCATCCTGTTACCCTTCTCCGCGGTGGGACCCACCACTCACCTCTCGTCCGGGTTCACCAGCGGGACCAGTCAGCCCAGGGGGGCCCACGGGGCCAGGGGGCCCTCGGTCTCCAGATGCACCAGGAGCTCCCTGCTTGCCAGGCTCGCCCTGAAGGGACCATGACAGTGAGGATGAGCGTGGCCTCTAAGTGTCCCTGCCCCGGGGACAGGGCTGACGAAGGGACACCCAATGCTCTGAGGGAAGAGCATCCAGCCCGAGGCTGGCCCCCCTCACCCAGAGGAAGGGGCGCCCTGCACTCACCGATGGGCCGGGCAGGCCGGGGAATCCTCTCTCACCACGCTGTCCGGGCAGACCAACGATGCCCCTCTGACCAGCCAGACCCTGGGGACCTGGAGGACCATCGGGACCCTAAGAGGAAAGGAGAGAGATGAGAACTTGAGGACACAGAGCGGCCCAGCCGCCCAGCCAGCTGGCTGCCCACTCTGCGGGGAGCAGCACTCTTCCTGCTCTGCTCCCCTCCCCGCACCCCACAGCCCTGCTGCCCTCCCCCTGCCCCATGCTCTGAGCGAGGAAGCCTCTCCTCCCTTGGCCCTGGGCCGGCTGGCCTGGCCTGAGGCGGGACTTACAGAGGGACCATCATCTCCAGGCTCTCCCTTCTCGCCAGGGGCTCCGGCAGGACCTTGGAGGCCGGGGTCACCGGCTCGGCCGGGAGGGCCACTGTCTCCTCGAGCACCTTTGGGGCCATCTTTTCCAGAAGGACCAGGGGGACCAGGGGGTCCAGGGTTGCCCTAAAGGAGCAAATACAGGAAGTGAGGACTCAACTCACTTGCCCGTTGGGGCTGCAAAGCCACCGCGGCCCCAAGGACAGCGGTTCCCCTGGGAAGGGCAGCTTGACCTCCCCCCACCCCAGTCTCTCTCTCCGATCTTCTCTCCCACATGACAGTTCTGGGCAGCCAGCCCTGGCTTCTCCAGCCCCTGCCCGCTTGGCTTTTTCTAATCTACTTGGAGTCCCTCCTGTCTCCTTCCCTTTGGATTCCCCCACCCACCTCACCCCCATTCCTCAAGGAAGGGCGCAACCCCAGTTCCTCTGCCCCCTAAGCCTGTGCACCCACTCCCCCTGCTCTTCTGTGTTGCTGGTGAGCTGGATGCTTTTCCTGATCACTCCTCTCTCCACTGCACCCCCCTCAGGGCAAGATGTGTGACCTGCACAGGCCGGTGCACAGAGCGCACACAAGACATGCGTGTCCGTGACGGAGACGGTTATGCAGCCCCATGCTGCCCACCAGGCCAGGGTTTGAGGGTTCGAGCCCCAACCAGCTGGGAAGGTTGCCGCGACCAACAAAAGGGTCACCCCTGCTCCCCTTACTCCTCCCAGGGGAGGAAATGGCACAGGGGTGAGCCTGGGCTCCCTGGGGCCCTGTCAGGACTGGGCAAGACTGTGCAGCCCCTGCCTGCGCCTCACGTGCCCGGAATAAGGAACCAACCAGGAGAGCACTTACGTTGGAGCCTGGGGGTCCGACGCGGCCAGCAGCTCCGGGGAATCCGGTGGCTCCCTATGTGAAAAGAGGAGAGCCCCTGAACCCCTCGGTCCCTCGGGAGCTCTAAGAATTTAATGTGGGGGGTCTGAGAGGCCCATGTGGAAAGGGCCCGGGAGCCAGAGGGGAAAGGGCCTGGTTGGGCAGCTATAGCTTCTCTGCCTCAGGCTCCTGCAGGGGGCGCAGCGGGGCACTCAGCACCCAGGGCTGTCTCCCAGGATCCCTGCGCCCCAGCAGAGAGGGGCGCCCTCCCTCGGGATGGTCTCAGACGGGGGCAGGAGCAGGACTGAGGAGGGAGGAGGGGGTGAGTCCCAGAACACCACAGTGGAGCCCCTGCGGCCAGGTCTTTGTGAGGCCAGGGGTGCGGGTGTGAGAGAAGCTGCTGCCCCCACAGCACCCGCCCCCCACACCTGGGTCAGGGAGGGAGTGGGGGCCTCACTCACCGGGGGGCCTTGAGCACCTCGGGCTCCTTTAGGACCAGTCACACCAGTAGGACCCTGGGAGAGAAGGAGGGAGAGAGACAGTGAGGCCTGCTTACCCTGGGGAGGGCCTGTCTGAGCCCCAACAGTGGACTCCTGAGGGCTGATTTCAAAGATACAGCTTTCTTGGCACTAACTCCCAGCTCAGAGAAGCTGTCACAGGCAGGCCTGCCTCCCCGGCCACCTACATCTCAGGGCGGAGCAGCCCATCAGGCATTCAGAGAGCCAGTCACCTCTCCCCGTCACCCCTCTCACCCTGCTCTGTCCAGGGCTCTGCACCCTCAGGGAGACAGAGCTGCACTCTGTCCATCCCCCAGCCCTCACCACACACCCACACCCACACCCAGGAAAATAAAAGCCAATTCATCTACTTGAGCCTTTATCCCTAAGTACGAGCTCGGCACATCTCACCTGAGGCCCAGGAGCTCCAGAGGGGCCCTGCGGCCCGGGGGCACCAGCGTCGCCTTTCTGGCCGGCCTCTCCTTGCTCACCCTTGGCACCTGGCTGGCCATCAGCACCCTGTCCCAGGAAGGGGGAAGCAGTGGGTGAGCAGAAAGCCAAATATTTGTGGTTCTTCCAAAAGGGCCAGAGACTCTGAGCGGGTATGTGTGCGTGTGTCTGTCCACCTGGGCCTGAACGTTGGGCCTGAGGACTGTTGTATCCGTGTGGAGATGTAACAGGAGAGGAGGGACAGGACCATTTCTCTCTTGTTAAACTCTGCCCCTCCCTCCCCACAGGCTGCGAGGTGCCCTCAGGTCCCGGATGTGGAGCTGGCCTGAGTGGAGGGGCTGGCGGAAGGGTCCGCAGGGGCACTTACGGGAGGACCAGCGAATCCAGCGGGTCCGGGAGGTCCGGTCTCTCCACGTTCACCCTGAGAGAGAAGGGGGCCGAGGAGGGGTAAGGCCCACTGCCTGCCTGTTCTGTTCCCTCCGAGAGCCCAGAGCCCCTTTGGGCCCAACCCAGCCTCCTGCACTGCAACCCCCAGAGGGAAGGCCTCTGAGAGTAGCTTCAGGAGGCTCCGTCCTGAATAAAGGGACCCAGGTCCGAGAGCCTCTCTCGGTCAGAGGCCCTAGTGCCTCAAAGCCCTCCACCCTGATCACACCATGCAGGTGACAGGCCTCCTCCCTTCATTTCTCATCTCTCCTCCCACCCCCAGACCCCAGGGCAGGGAGGGGGCAGGGCCAGGGCTGGCAGGGCCAGGCTGAGGCAGAGCTGGCTCTCTTGCTCCCAGGGGCCTGGGGACAGAGACAGGCTCAGGGGGCAGGTACTCACCGGGGCACCTCGAGCACCAGCCGTTCCCGCAGGACCAGGAGGGCCAACTTCTCCCTAAGGGTGGAAGGGGGAGGGGTCAGAGGGGGGCCCTTTGAGAGCAATGTGCATCCGGCAAGTCCTGAGGATGGACAGGGGCTCTGGGTTCCCCTCCCCACTGTCTTTCTCCTGTTGCTTCAGCCACCACACCTGTGCGTGTTCAGGGCCCTCACTGAGTGCATTTCCCCTCCCCCCCCCCAGTCCCTCTCCACTCCACAGGGCACATGCCGTTGACTTTGCTTCTAAGACCCACATCCCTTACTCCTCCCAGTCCCTGGTGGGCAGCAGGGTGGCAACTGATGGGTGAGGAGAAGAAATAACAGTCCTTGGAAAGATATGAGAAGGCTCGATGGGGAAAGGGAGCCAGGACTCACCTTCTCACCGTTGGCACCAGCCGGGCCAGGAGGGCCAATGGGACCTGTCAGACCCTGGGGAGAGAAAAGGCAGAGGTGAGGAAGGCAGGGAGAGTTGGTCTGGGATGTGGAGCCCAACAGGGACTCTGGGACCCCACACCCGATGGCCCCAGAACTCCCTCTCACCCTGTGGCTCCCAGTTTTGACAGGAAGTCCCGGTGGTTGCCCAGCCCAGACAGCTGAGATAGGACGAGGGACTGCACACATACATGGCCCCGCCTCCCTGAGTGCAGGGCTGGGCACCTATAGGGCCCCTTGCATCTGGCCCCACCCAGCCCCCAGCATTCACTTACTCGTCCACCGTCCTTCCCAGGGGCTCCCTCTGGGCCTTTCTCACCAACATCACCCTGTGGGATAGAGAAAACGGGCCACCTCAGGGGTCAAGGTCACTCCAAGAAGCCCTTTGCCAGCTCAGTGTCACCCTGAATGGGGCTCCAGGGAGAGCTCGGACTCTGGCCAAGAGGGTTTGCTGGGGCCTAAGGGTGAGTGACAAGGAGTAACAGGAGTGAGATGGAGAGAGAGGTGGGGGGAGGATGTCACTAAAAGGCACACAGAGACTTTGGAGGGGGGTCTCCAAGTCCCTCAAGACAGGTAGCTGGGAACCTCACCCCTGGGTGCTGTGGGACAGGGAGTGAGTGTGGGGGCCATGGAGCATGGATCTGGGGGAGGCATGGCTGCCTGGTACTTACCCTGTCTCCCTTGGGCCCAGAAATACCAGCTGCTCCCCTCTCACCGGGCATGCCCTGCAGACCTGGAGGGCCCTGAGCCCCAGGGGGGCCAGCTGGGCCAGATGCACCCTAGGGGGAGGGGGAGAGAAGGAGTGTGTGGTGGGCAGCACCTCCCCCGGGATGCCCCTTTCCTCCTTTTCCTCCTCTGCCCAGACCTCCTTTCTCCTTCATCTCCCACTCCTCCCTCTCTCCCTTCCTCTTCCACCCTCAGCAGGCCTCCCAGGCCAGCCCAGAGGGCCCTGCCGGCAGGACCAGCCTCACTTACTTTGGGACCATCGGTGCCGGGAGTGCCGGGGAGGCCACGGGGACCCTGGAGGCCCTGGGCACCAGGAGAGCCACGTTCACCTGGGAAACCTCGTTCACCCTGTGGCAGAGACACCAAGGAGCAATTAGGCAAAAGAGATGGGGTGGAGGCCCAGGAGAAGCAGGGAAGTGGGGAGTGGAGGGGGAGCCCAGGACTGCAGGCAGCTGTACTGCTGGGAGGCCTCGCAGGCTGCACAGGGCGAGGCAGGCCCAAGGATGCCATCAGGGGAGGTCAGCAGGACACTCACTCTGGGACCCACGAGGCCGGGGGCTCCAGCTTCGCCGGGAACGCCCTGCAGAACAAGAAGGGTGATTGAAAGACTGGAAACTTTTATGTCCGAGCCCTGGCTGAGCATCCACCCCTGAGCTCAGACTGTCATCCAGAGCTGGGATGTGGTCCCAGATATCCCGGGCCTCAGGGGCTCCTCGTGCCCGCGTGCCTATGTCCGAGCCCTGGCTGAGCATCCACCCCTGAGCTCAAACTGTCATCCCAGAGCTGGGATGTGGTCCCAGATATCCCGGGGCTCAGGGGCTCCTCGTGCCTGCGTGCCCTTGTCTCTTGGGCATCAGAAGAGATCTGCCCATGTGAACAGATTGCAGATTCAAAGAGCCCCATACTCACCTGGTCGCCTGGTTTTCCACCTTCACCTGGGGGACCGGGAGGGCCAGGGAGTCCCTAGAAGCCAAAGTGATGAGCATTAGCAAAGGGGCGAGCTTGCTGCCCCCACCCTTCAGGGAGGCCCTGCACGAGGCGGGACAAGGCGTGCAGGGAACCCTCATTTCCCTGGTCCCCTTGAGTGGGGAGGCCTCCACCCCGGGGCCTGCTGCTGCCCCCTGAGCTCTGGAGTGGGAGGGGACTGCAGAGAAAGCCTGGCTCAGCGGCCTACCTGGAAGCCAGATGGTCCGGGAGCACCCTGCTCGCCTCGTTCACCTGAAGGTCCCTGCAGAGGAAACAGAGATGAGCTGAGCCAGGGCTCCAGAGTTCTGAGAGCCTCAGCTAGCGCCCTGGGCGGCCATGGGAGGGCAAGACAGACTCCTTCCTGCTCAGTGCAGGCCAGGGTGCTGCCTGTAGGCCTCGCCGTTCTCAAGGACAGCCAGGGTGGGGCCCACACGGCCTCCTCGGTGGGATACCCCACCTCGGCCGGGCGGCCATGGGAGGGCAAGACAGACTCCTTCCTGCTTAGTGCAGGCCAGAGTGCTGCCTGTAGGCCTCGCGTTCTCAAGGACAGCCGGGGTGGGGTCCACACAGCCTCCTCAGTGGGATACCCCACCTCGGCTCAGGGTTAGTCTAGTGTCCTGGATCAGCCCAGACCCACATCTGTCAGTTCCATTGCTGAGTGGCCTGAGGTTCCCCGCCTCTCTGCCTCCATCCCACGAAGCCCCTGTCCACAGGGCCACCTGAGTAGCTGGGCAGGTACTTACCGCGGGTCCAGGGGGGCCTGCAGCACCTGTCTCACCATCTTTGCCAGGAAGACCCTAGAGGAGAGAGAAGGGGGATGTGATGACACTCCTTCAGTTCCGCAGACCCCAGCCCTGGACAGGGGCACTGTGGCCCAGAGTTTCCACCCTCCACTGTCCCACACCCGGAACTCCGTGTCCACCCCTTCCCTCCCCTTCCTTCCCTGGCCCCTCCTGTTGCCTCAGTCTGTCTCCCTGGGCTGCTGACTGACAGCAACCAGAAGTCCCCCTGTGGGGACTCCCAAAGGGCCCAGAGCAGATGGGCTCGGCCGCAGGAAGCGCCCCTGCTAATGAGGGGTCCCAGGAACATGCTGCAGGGATGCCTCTCCCTCATGGGTGTTCAGCCAACACCACGGCAGGGCACGGGGGCAGGTACTCACTCTCAGACCAGGAGCACCGGGCAGTCCTTTCTCACCAGCTTTGCCAGGCTCGCCCTGGAGGAGAAAACGCAGGACTGTGAGGTGGAGGGCTTGGGTGGGAGTGGAGGGGAGAGCAGGCTGCAGAGCCTGGGGCTTGGGGCCTGATGGACAGCAAAGGCTAGAGCCGAGAATCAAGCCCCTTCTCTTACACCCAGAGGCATGAACTGAGAGCACTGCCCATGGAGCAATGTCATGGCTGAGCGGTCTCGGGGCTTTAGGAGCCCTGGGTGTCCCCGGGTGGCATGCACTCCTGCAGGACATGAAGGCCCCAGCTGCCTGAGGCACCAGGGACCCTGCTCAACCCTGCCCTTCGGTTAACTCTATTCAGGAGCCAGCCCTCTCCCCAGGGAGGGAGGGAGCACCACGTGGAAGGAAATGGAAGGGCAGACTGTTACTTACGTTGGCACCTTTGGGGCCAGGGAAACCCATGACACCAGGCTGCCCACGAGCCCCCTGCGGCCCGGGAGGCCCGGGGCGACCGTCTTCACCGGGGGCTCCCTGAAAGAGAGGGCACCGTTCTCAGAACAGACGCTCTGACCACATTCCTCCACCCAATACTACTAAGTGCCTACTGTGCAGCAGGCACAGGTCCAGGCACCAGCCAGACACAACATGTGGGTTGACCGAGGTTGCGACCAGCAGCCCACACCACACAGTGGGCTCCCTCGGTGACCAGGCACTGTTTAGCTTAGAAGTTTTGCTTCTGAAAGTGCATACCAGGCTTTGTCCTCCCCCAAGGAGTGGCCCAAGTGCACAAGGGGTGACATTTCCAGAGCTCACAGACACTGCACAGGCCACACCCGACCCCAGTACCTACCTACCGTCTGCCCCCTCCCCGTTTATCAAAATCCACAGGCTGTGCCCACCCAAACTCCTGCCTCTCTTCCCACCTGCTTCCCCGGGGTACCCCCAGCCCTCCCAGCCCACCCGATGAGGGACTTACAGAAGGACCAAGTTTGCCTTGAGGACCAGCATCACCAGGACGGCCAGTGAGACCCTTTGTTCAGGAGAGAGAGGAAGGAGGCGGTCAGAGCAGGTCCAGGGACCTCCCCATCGTGGCAGCACCGGGTTGAAGGGAACACGTGGGGGAGGCCAAGGGCAAAAGCAGCTCCGTGCTTACCCGAGCTCCAGGAAGGCCAGGCTCTCCGGGACGGCCAGGGTCACCGTTGGCTCCCTTGGGTCCAGCGAGGCCGCTGGGCCCTCGCTCGCCAGGGGCTCCCTACACAAGAACAAGAGGAGGCAGGGAGTCAGCGGGAGGCCATTAGACGAGGGATGCAGGAAGGGACCCAGCCCTTCTTCCCTGACTCACCTTGGGACCGGCCAGACCATCTTGACCAGGGAAACCACGGTTGCCAGGAGCACCCTAGGAAGAAGTGGAGAGGAAAAGCAGTGAGTTGGATGGGCCCTGAACCACCGTGGCTGCAGAGAAACTAGCCCGGCTCCAGGATCCATCCCTCCAAGCACAGTTTCTATGGAGCGGTAGCTACAGCTTGCAAGATTCTGCAAGATTGATTTCTTGGGCCTGTCTCGGCCTGTCTGGGAAGGAGCTCAAACTATTTCATGTCATCCAGGGGTGGGGGGCACAAAAAAGGAGAAAGGAGCCCTATCGCGATGGCGGTGGGGAGAGGAAAGAGGGGCATGATATTCAGAAGGTCACAGGACTCGGAGAGAACACGGAGCCACAAGGACTTGACTTCCCTCTCGGGGTCACACCCCAGTGAAAGTGGGGACTCCTGGCCCACTTACTCTTTCTCCAGGGGGGCCGATGGGCCCAGCACCACCAGGCTCTCCACGGGCACCTCTTTTGCCTTCTTCACCAGCAGGACCAGGGGCTCCCTGGGGGCCGGCAGGGCCCTAAAAACCAACACAAAGGAGAAACAGGGTGAGCCTTCACCTGGCCCTGTGCAGAAAGTGGCCTTGATCATTGTCTCGGGGCTGGGGGACTCGGGAAGGGAGGCCATAAAGGATCATCGTGGAAGAGCAGAAGTGGCCCAGGGGAGACAGAGGGTGTATCGTTCAAACTGTTCACAGTGGCCAAGTCAAAGACAAGAGCTGCAGCAGCAACTCTGTTACATGCCCTCCTCTGGGCACAGCCTGAGAGGTCCCAGGTGCAGGGCGGGGCTACAGAGGTGGTGGGCAGGGGGTGGGGGATGGCCCTGGGTCCCCCATCTCCACCCTGAGAGCAGCAGTGTGGAAAGACAAGGACTGGTGGGCAGATACTCACAGTTTCTCCCTTGGGGCCTTGTTCGCCTTTGAAGCCAGCAATACCAGGCTCACCCTTGACAGAGAGAGAGGCAGGTTCACCCTGGGTTCTCCCCGCGGACCCTGCCCCCACCTCCAGAAACCCTTAAAGGTGCCCACCCAAGGACACCAGGGCGTGTGTGGGAAGGAGGGAGGGTGGGGCTTGACTGCAGGGTGTCAGTGGGACTTGGGGTTCACTCCAGGCTCTTACCGTCTGACCTTTCGGGCCCAAAGGACCAGTTGCACCTTGAGGGCCAGGAGGACCCCGGGGCCCAGGGAAGCCGGGAGCACCAGCAATGCCAGGAGCACCCTGTCAGTGTGAGCAGAAGAGAGAGGCATCAGGAGAGGATGCGAGGGGGGACCAACCCCACCTGAAGGAGCTAAGTCCAAAGGCAACACTCACAGCAGATCCTTTGGCTCCAGGAATTCCATCTGTTCCAGGGTTGCCCTGAAAAGGGGACATGGTCACCATAAAATAAGCAGCAAAGCATAACCCCCAGCCTTCCCAACCCTCCCAGGTCCCGGGGCTGGGCCAGCAGCTGCCCTTTCCAGGCACTGTCCTGCTGATGCTGCAAGGATCGGATGGGGGGTGGAGGGAGACTTGTCTGTAGAGGTGGGGGTGGGGGACAAGCATCGGGTCAGAGTGAAAGTTTCCCTCACAGCGAAGCAGAGTCAAGTGTCAGGGCCACAGGCCCCAGGCCCTTCAGGCCAAAGAGAGGCTGCACTTACAGAGGCACCAGCCGGCCCGGGGGACCCAGGAGTGCCAGGTTCACCGCGAGGACCTTGAGCGCCTTCAGGACCACGAGCACCGGTGGGACCAGCTTCACCCTGGGAGAGACAGAGGGATGGGATGAGAAGACAGGGGCCGCGGGCCTCTCGAGGACCAGCAACAGTTTAGGGCCGGCTGTAGGCCTGCACCAAAAGCTGAGCCAGCCATGTGCATCCACCCTGCACGCGAGCACGCAGGGCCGCCTGACCGAGCTCGCTGGCCTGGTGACTTCCTCCCCCTGCCTCCTTCTCCATCTCCCCTGGAATCTGTGAACCACCAGAAGCAAATGCACGGTTACACGCTACAGCAATGGGCGCCGTGGGGTCCCATCAGCACCCACGGGAAAGCCTGTGCCGGGGGTCCTGCCACCCCAGTGTGGTGGGATGATGGAGGCAGGGCTGAGACTGGCAGGTACCTCTATCTCCCCCCTCCACCTATTTTTCTCGGTTACTGAGGGGACGGAGGCCCTGGGCCATGGCAGCTGAGGGCACTGCTCCACTGGTACCGGCTGATGTGAGGACACCGCTCGCTACCCCAGGCCGGCCATTAGAATTGAGCCAGAATGCCAAGGCCAATGCGAGCTAGGACAGCGCCCACTCTGCTCTTCTCTGCTCTTCCCTGCTCTGACTACGGTCCAGTTCTTCCTGGCTTCTGGTAGTCCCCACCCCCGAAATGGCTTCTGCTTTTACTTTCATTTTTTCCTCAAAGCTGCAGCTGGTGAGGTCTGGGCTCTGGCAGGCAGTCCCTGGGGAGGGCTGCTGACCTGCAGGGAAGGCAGGGCCTCCTCGGGTTTCTTCTCAGAACATTCTTGCTCACTTTTGTAATTATTATTTTCTAAAAGTCAGGCCCCCTCACCTTCCGCTGTCCCTCTTCACAATGGGTCTCCTTCACGGGGCTCCCAGGGCCTCAGACACTGTCTGGTTGCCATGGAAACCCCCAGGAGCTAAAAGCAACCTGATGCCAGTGACCACAGGGAGGCTCCTTATTCATCTCCTGCCGGTGACAGGGAGAATTCCCAGGGACGTGTGCACTGGAATCCCTGCTGTGCCACCGGGCCTTTCCCTGCACTGGCTGGCCTTCCACTGGCCTCTATTAATCCTCAGAAGGACTCAAATCTCAGGGCTTGGAAGAGCCAAGCCCCTGATGAAGCCGGGAGGGGGAAGCATGGAACCGGCTCCCTGCCCCTGTCCATGTCCCTCCAACTCTCTTCTGGGTCCAGATTTGGATGAGCTTTGCCTTCTTCCCTTCCATCCCTGGTCTTCTGCTCCCTCCCAGGTCTCCGGCATCTCTCCACCTTTCTTGGCCTTCCCCTCTCTGAAGCTGTAACTGTAGTACCTCTAGCCCCTTATCCTTCCATCTCACGCTCCCTTCTAGCTGGTGACTCTGTGAAAACGCCTGGCTCTTTTCCTTGGAGAACAGTGGTGGGGTGGGAGACATTCCTCAGAAGGGAAGGGGATTGTCCAGGAGGCAATCAGCAAAGGACGTGGGGAAAGGGGTTCCCGACTCAACCAGCAGGGCACTCACCTTGGCACCGGGAGCCCCAGGGAAGCCAGGACCGCCAGCAGGACCCACGGGACCCTGGAGGAAGGAAGGGGGTACAGAGGTGAACCCCGTGTCTGGGCGGAATCTCTGCAGACCCCAGAGTGAGCGACCCCACACTTCCCACGCCTTTCCACCTTTGTATTGACGTGGCTCTACATCCATTGAGGCTAAAAAGTCCCTGGATGAAACCTGTCCCCACTGCCAGTGCCCCCAGGCCTGGCTTCAGAGGCAAAGCAAGACTCTGGTAAGAAGCAGACACCTCCCAGCTCTCTCTCTATCTAGCCCTCCTCAAAAAACTGCTGAAAAGTTGCTGAGAAAAACAAACCATGGCTTTAAAGCTTGTTATCCACAAGCTCGAGCACCCTGCAAGGATTCCTCCTCCCCCAGGAGAAGGCTGTGCTTACACCAAACAGCACTGAGCCTCGCGGGGCTGCTGAAGGGGCCTCAGGACCACACCTTCCGAGGAGGAAATGAACTTAGAGGAGGAAATGAACTTACCGGAGGCCCTGCAGGGCCTGGTTGACCATCGTTGCCCCGAGCACCCTGTGAGCAAGGAGAAGGAAGCAGACATTGTGAGAAGTGCCACCTCGGTCCCTCCCTGCCCACAGCCCACCCACACAGACACTGGGGCAATGCTGTGCCTGGGTGTCCCAGGGCTGAGCATGAGGCTGGCGAGTGACGAGGTGGGAGCCTCAGACAGAGGAGAGGCCTGGGCTGGGCATGAGCAAAGGGGAACTGTGGGACAGTCCGATGGGAGGGAGCAGCCCTGGCACCCCTCCATGGTGGCTGTGTGAATGAGTAGAGGGGGGGGGGGGGGGGGGGGGGGGCTGCTCCAGAGAGCTCATTCTCAGCTTCAATAAAACTTGGGTGATTGGCCAGCTGTTCCATTGTTTCTTTTGTTGTTGTTGTTAATCCTCACTCGAGGATATTTTTCCATTGATTTTTTAGAGCAAGTGGAAGGGAGGGAGGGGGAGAGAGAAACATCCATGTGAGAGAGACACATTGATTGGTGATTACTTGCCTCCTGAATGGGCCCCAACTCGGAGGGGGAAGGAGGAGGGAATGAACCAGGTAAGTGCCCTTGACCAGGAATTGAACCCTTAGCCCTTCAATGCACAGGCTGAGGCTCTAGCAAGGAGCCACGCCAGCCAGGGCCCCATCATTTCTTAAACTTCAGTGTCGATCTCAAATATCCCCACTTTCAAGGCCAAGTTACCATTTAAAGATTCAGAGAACTGAGCCAAAGGAAAATAAAACAACCGTGGAGCAACCTTGACTGGGATCCTCCCACCTGCTCATAGCAGGCAGGCTTCCAGGGCTTGGTGAGCCTCCCTTGAAGCCTTGGTCAAGGCCTCCCCGGGGTTGACTCCAGCAGCCTCTGTACTCTGGCCCCTCCCTACCTGCTCCTAAGGACACTAAGATGCTCACAGGGTGTCTGCCCAGGAAGAAGCTCCATGATGGGGACAAGGTACCAGCACAGCCCGAGGACCACATCGGAGCTCGCGCCCCCGAGGCTCCTTTACACAGACAGGCAAGGCTGTGGCTCCCTCTCTCTCTAGGACCTGCACTTTGAGGGTTTTTCCCCGGGTTGGTGGTGAGCACCCCTCGGTTTATCTTTCAAGGACCTGCAGGGCCCAGGGAACTTTCACCCAAACTCCTGGCCCCGTTAGGCTAGGCTGGGCTGGGCCCGGCACCTGGTCCTTGGCAGGGGACTAGGGGGGCTGAAGGCAACCTTTCCCCGCCCACCGGCCTCTGCCTCTCTGCGGAAGCTGCAGAAGAAGGATGCTTTAGGGGGAGCTCATGTTTTAAATAAGACTCAGCTCTTCTTCCTGGCTGTGCTCCATTTCTCCCAACTGGCATTAAGCAGGAAAGCAAGGGAAGACTTACAAAAATGTCAGAGGGAACATAAAGCCTCAGCATTGGCCAGAGTGCCTTCTGGGCTGCCCTGGCTGCTTCTGGAAGCTCTGGGGAACCCTCCCTCCAGGGCTCCGCCAAAGGAGAGGCCCGGGCTGGGCATGAGCAGAGAGGAGCTGTGGTGAGGCTCCGAGAGGCCAGAGCTGGGGTGGCCTCCGAGGCTCTCCCTGCAGCA
>NW_005369706.1:1914342-1927150 GCF_000412655.1 Myotis brandtii | reverse complement strand
GGGGGGGGGGGGGGGTGAGACACAGTCTGGCCCAAAGGGGGGGCACGTGACTACAGCAGGCAGAGGCCAACCCAGCCCAGTCCCTGGCCCAGCCTTGCCGCCAGGCCTGCACGTGGAGCTATGTGACGTTGTCAACTTTCTATGCCAAATCCTATGCACACCCTGCCGGCTTGACTTCCGTGGGGGCCGGAACCAGAAAGGTGGACCAAGAAGCAGGGCCCACTGTGCCCAGGAAGGAGGGAAAACAGGGCAGGGGATGCAGCTTGTCTTTGCCCCACACAGGGGCCGCCACCGTGGCTCTGGGCCTGGCCAGGAAGCCACAAGCCAGGCCCTGCTAATCTGAAGGAACAGCGGTGTTTCTTGGCAGGCTCAGCGCTCTCTAATCCCCTCACACAAAGCGACCCTGGGACAAGGCACTTCAGCAGCTCTGGGTGACAAATGGGGGTCACGGCTGCCGGTTACTCCACTGATCTGCTTTTGAGAGCAATTTCTGCCAAACTGATATATTATCTGGAAAGCAGCACAACTGGGTGAAGCTGGTTTGCTTTGGCCAGTCCTATGAGGACCGGTGAGGAGGGGCCGCAGTGCGTGGGTGGCCGGGGCATGAAGTCAACAGAAAGCATAATCTTTCTTAAACACGGCTTTCATCGCACCACTCGCCTGACTGAGCGCCTACAAGGGCTCTCTACTGCCACGGGATCAGCGCTAAGCACCTGCACCCTCCGGCTGCAAATCCCCTCGCTTCTCATCGCCCACGTTTATAAGAGGCCACCAAAGTCTGAGGCTGCCAAGCATTGTCTTGAGCTATGTAACCTTTCTGTGCCTCGGTTTCTTCTTCTCTAAAATGGGGAGAAGACTAGAATCCACTCACAGGATCTGGGGGAGGATTAATGAGGCAAGCATGTGAGGCATTGCACAGAGGAGGTGCCCGGGAAACAGCGGCCCGGCCCCTGGTGTTATGTCACAGTAACAGCAGCAGCAGGGTCCTGGGTAAAGGCTCTGTCAGATGATACTAGACGGCTACGCTTTCTAGGGCATCATCTGAGTTAACCCGGAGAACAAAAAGTCGCACCGCACTGTAGCCGGTTTAATTCTGTCCGTAAATTCAAACTGGATTGGCCGGGGAGTGGGTATGTGCTGTTGAGGGATCGCCTGAATAATCCAGACTGGTTAAGAGAGAGTCCTGTCCTCGCCACCACCTTCCCAGAGCCCGCCCGTGCTCCGAGGGAGCAGACCCAGCCTGGGAATTTGCGATGGCAGATCGGAGTGACCCCCGAGGGATGATGGTCCTCTGCACCTCACAGGGTCATTCTGAGAGTCAAGTGAGTAACTCCACGTGAAAGTGCCTCGACGACTCTAAAGTGCAGAGCGAATGGTGGCTTTGGGCCTTGTCAATCACTCACCACGGCGCCTGCAGGGCCAGTCCGTCCTCTCTCACCAGGCAGACCACGGGGACCCTGGAACACACAGCAGGACAGCACAGTGTGAGTTGACTCAACAACACTATGGGCCATCACTTCTCCTGCAGGCCCTTCCCAGACCCCGCGGGGAGGAAGCGCGCAGGCGCCCGGCAGGCAAAGGTGCACACGCCTCCGCGCCTCCACCAGGAGTCTGGCACACCAAAGGTCTGTCTGCCCCAGGAACGTGCAGGCGCTCCTGTTACTGACCAGGATCCTGGTTACAGGCACAACTGGCCTCCTACACAGAATGTTTAGAACTGCAAGCACACAACGTGTGTTAGGCTATTTCAAGGAAAAGGTAGTGGAGCCTTGACCAAATCGTCTATTGAATGCATTTTGCTTTTTGCTCAGAATGTAGATCAGTCTACAAAGTTGAATATCTACTTTGCACAAAGGAAACACTGTTGTGTATGGAGGGGCCTCTGCTGGGCTGGAGGGGGTGTCTGAGTGTCTGGGGCCCTGCACGGGGGATGCTCATACTCACCATGGGGCCCGGAGAACCATTCTCACCAGGGGAGCCGCTCTCGCCCTGGAAAAAAGATGCACACGGTCAGTGACTGGGACCCCACTGCCCCCTCGCCCCCAGAAAACTCCCAAGGAAGAGGCGGAAAGCTCTGGTCCTCGCCTCGCACTGACACCCCCCAGCCTCAGCTCTGTGAGGGACAACCCCCAAGCACTCTTCGTCCATCAGGACACAGGACTGGGTGCTCCCACCCAAAGCTGTTCTGACGTCCTGACTCCACTAGCTCAACAGCGTCTCCTTGACTGGGAAGCAAGACTCCCATCACCTCCCTGCGTGCCCTGTCCCAGGCGCTTCCTGGTCCTCACCTTCACACCCGGGGCACCAGCTTCGCCCTTAGCACCATCCAGGCCTGGGTAACCCTGGGGGACAAGAGAAAACATCGGTCACACTGCTGGGGAGCCCGGACAGGAAGAAATACACAGGCCCCCGCATGCTTTTCTCTCCCCCAGGGCAATCCCTTCCTTCCAACACCCTCACCCACGATACTTACTCTGTGACCTTTGACACCAGGAAGTCCTGGGGTTCCTGGGAAGCCGCGAGCACCCTGAAATCCAAAGAGGAGATGTCAGGGCACAGAGCAGAAGGGCCCGGTGAAGGCTGCCCGAGCTGCTGGACAGCGTTTAGAGCCACTGCCTCAACTGCCAGGGAGCAGGGGAGAAGCCCAGCACTTAGACGTTCTTTCAGAAAATCCCAGAACCCCCTCACCTGCCTCACCCCATCTCATGCAAAGTAGGTAGAAACAACAGCTGCCCGGCCTCCCCTGAGGACCCATGTTAGGATCATCGGCATGATCATCAGCATGAAGGTGTGATACATGTGGGATGGTTGGAATTTCATTTTGGAAGTGAGCTAACTGAGCTGGATGAGCAAAAAGGGAGGTTTGAGGCTGGGAGAGGTGGGGCTTCACCTGAGGGCCGGGAGGGCCTCTTTCACCAGATTTTCCAGGCTTTCCAGCTTCACCCTGCAGGAAGAGATGCACCTCAGCTTCTTCAGAGACACGGTGGCATGATGGGCACAGTACAAACAGCGTCTCTCCTCTCAGCCCTCCATGCCTTCGCCCGCCTGCTGGCCCATCTCCCTCACCTCCTTCACTTTCCAGACTTCCCTAAAGGCCTCTCCCAGGTCACAGGATTCTTGGGGACAGCTACGTGTTGGGTGGGCAAGCTCCTCCATCCCTACCAGTCTCCACTGCCCCTGGGGGCTCTCTCTCTGCTCTTCGGAGCTCTGCTGGCAGGGTTCGCTCCCTAACCTGGGGAGACTTGGCTCTCTAATGCCAATCGTAAGCATTGCTCGAGTGCCACCTCTGTCTCTTCTCTTCTCTTCGTTTGCATCCTTTGTAGACATCCTGCCTCAAATCGTAAGCATTGCTCGAGTGCCACCTCTGTCTCTTCACTTTGTTTGCATCGTTTGTAGACATCCTGCCTCGGGCTGACTAGTTCGAACTCATTTACAATTAAGATAATGCTGGCTTGTTGAACGTTTCTTTCTTTGTTTTTTCTTCTCTGTATCTTTTCCCCTGGTGTTCTCCCTCTCCCTTCTCTTGTTTCTCCATTTCCCTTCCTGGAGCTAATGATGTTTTAATTATTTCCCTTCCCAGTGAGTCCACAGCAGTCCCTGGGGCACTTGAAAGCTAAGTTGCAAGCAGGAGTGTAGACAGCAGACAGGGTCCCAGACTCTGACTGACCAGTCTCACCCTTTCGGACGCCCCCGCCCAGGGCCAAGCCCATTACTGCCCAGCACACACCCTCCGGGCCTTTCACAGAGGCAGCCAGCCACTCAGGAATACTCACATCGTCACCAGGCTTTCCAGGGGGGCCCGGAGGACCACGGGGACCCATGGGACCCTGCAAAGGAAGAGCGTTTAAGAGGTGGTTGAAGGGGGAAGACACCGAATCAGTGGACAAAGCTTTGAGACTGTAGTTTGGAAGCTAGTTCCCCTCTAAGGAAGGGAGATAGGAAAACCTCACTTTGTGCTAAGAGAGAGCAAAGGTGCAGGGCAGATCCCAGTGGGAGGCAGCAGACAGCTAGGCCAGCGATGGGCCAAAGGGGGCAGCTAGGAGCCGGTCCCTGGTGGTCCCTGGCACATTGGTTCTCTGTCAGAGTCCCTCATAGCTAAGAAGTGACATCTGGATCTCCGCTGCGCCCTCCACTGTGGGAAAGCCCAGGGCAGAGTGTGGGAAGGGGCGGTGACAGGACTGGGGTCTGAGGGGTACATCTTGGAGACTCCCTAGGAGGAGGGCCTGCGTTGGTACTCACAGAGACGCCGGGTTCCCCGGGTTCACCAGGGTTGCCTTGAAATCCTTGAGGTCCCTAAAAAGTAACGTGAGAACCCAAGGTTGACCCCCACACACGGACAGAGGGCTTGAAAGCAGCTGCGCTGTCCCCAAGAAGAAAAGACCCGGACTTACGGGAGCACCAGCAGGGCCTGGAGGTCCTCGTGGTCCCATGGGGCCCTGCATTGGGACAGAAAACGAGGAGGTTCACTGGAATTGCTTCCCCAGAGGCCTCCAGGGTGCCACCTCCTTCCGGCCAGCAGCCCAGACAAAGGACAAGGAGCTACTCTGTGGGCAGGGGGCCTCCAGTGGCTGCTCCCTCTCATTTCCCACTCCCCACGCAACGATCCATTTTTATTTATAGGCACCATTTGGACAGAAAAGCTGGCCTCGCTTTCTCCTGGACAGCAGCCATGTTTACTAAAGTCTGAGTTTCATTTAGCCTGTGCCAAGTCGGAGCTGCAGGGCTGAGATTTCCTGCTGGAAGTCTTGTGGATGCGGAGAACAGTGGCTGCTGTCTGCATTCTTCAGTTCTCATTCCAAAAGCAATAGCAACTGGCCTTCTAACAGATCGGCCTATATGCATCTCTCCATCCCCATTCTGCTGAGCTGCCCCCGCACATCATTAAAACTGGCATCCATGGCCATTAAACACCAAATGCTTTGGGCTAACTAAATGGGAGGTTACATAACGGATGGAGAAGAGCTGCTCTAAGCAATTATCTGAAAAGTGAGGTTGACAGAGCCTCTGGCTCTGCTAACGGCCGCCTCCTGCCATTTTGGCTGCAAAGAACTGGTGTCTTCTCTTACCATTGGTCCTTGCATTACTCCCATCTGGGCGCCACCAGCCTTCTCATCAAATCCTCCAGCCATCTGGGCAGCAAAGTTCTGCAAATAAACCCAACAACATTAGGAGCTTGAGTGGCCCTAGGTTTTTCCTACTCGGCTAGGTAAGCTATCTCTGGGTAGAAAAACCTATTTAGATAAACTCTTAATTGTTGGAGATTAACCTAGCATCGATCAGGTTCCTGAAAAACATTTTGGAAATGTGATTGTAGATGACAGTGGCATAATAATTTTCCTGGAAGATTAAGTGTTATTTGGAAGAGTATTAGTTATTTGCATTTCATTTGATAAAATTATTATTTTTAATTCTAAAACATTAAATATGTTAACATATATTGAAAAATATGACTACAACTTCACTTTTAAAAGTCCCCCCCCCCCCCCCCAGACTTTAATGCCCAGCAAAAGACTAAAATCAAGGTCTTGAAATATTTTAGGAAGGGATGTAGTAGGCGTCAGTGAGTTTAAAGTTTAAACATTTAAAACATAGCAAACATCAAAATGGCAAACCTGAAAAAACTGGGCAATAATATAATTTGTTGATTGGTTTGATTCCAAGAACGACTTTAGCCACACACCTTCCCTCAGTGGGGCTCTTTCATGAGAATGAATAGTTGCTTGGAATGTACTTGGCAGGGACCGAGAATAAATGTCTTCCAAGGACAGTGGTCACTCTTCTTCCAGGGAAGTACAAGCGCCCAGTCATCCTCTCCCCCCACCCCCACACCCACTCCCAAGAATTGACCACACAGTACAGACGCCAGGGAGCCAGGTAACTGGAGACTTTCTTTGCAGAAACCCAGTGAGTGAAAAAAGTCAACCCTTAGTGCCACAGTCTCATGCCTAATATGTGATTCCACTAAATTACAGGCCTGGGGCGAGGCCCATGGGCAGGCTGTGTACACACTGTTGGCAGCCCTGGGAGCCAGCCAGGTAGGTGTGAGTAGCAATTTAGAAGCCACATTTCTGGAGGGACATCCTAAAGAAAGGGGACATAAGGATACTTACTCCACCAAGGCCAGGGGGACCAGGGGGGCCAGGAGGGCCAGGGGGGCCAGGATTTCCAGGGGTCCCAGGCTCTCCATCTCTGCCACGAGGTCCAGGGGCACCCTTGGCAGAAAGAGAAAAAGGCACCCATGTGAAGCAGTGTTAGTGCAAGAGCCATCTGTCCACTGGCTGCCCTTGAGGTGGTGGTCAGGCACATAGGGGGCCTTAGAGGGCTGGCAGCATTGTTTCTCTACTCACTTTTTCACCTTTGTCGCCACGATCACCTCTGGGTCCTTGTTCACCGGCAGGTCCCTGAAGGCGAAGAAATGTTGAGATCACAGCAAGACCAGCGCCTGCAGATCAGTAACTCGAGGAAGGGGCAGAGGAATGGCTTTCTCCCTGTCTTACCTGAGGCCCAGGGGGTCCTTTGGGTCCTACAATCTGTGAGAGAGAGACCCACAGAACGGCAAGTTAGAGGGGACCACAAGAAAGTGACCCAGTGAGAGCAACAGAAGCCACGTGGTGTGAGAATAATCTTTACTTACATCCTTGATGTCTCCAGGTTCTCCTTTCTGTCCCTAAAACATGACACAGTCTCAGGATAGAGCCGAGCAAGCCCACCAAGCCCCAAACACAACATCCTGCCCAAGGTGCCCTCTGAAACAGACCTCTGCAGACATCTAAGAAGTGACAGGCTGCATGAGCAATAGCATTGCTTCTGAAGAAGGAACTAGCAAGGCCAATGTAAAAAAGAAAAAAGCCTCACCTTTGGTCCTGGTTGCCCTGCAAGTGGAAAAAAATAGAGAAAGAGAATGTAAGACTTGTGAGATAGAGAAGTACGAGCTCTTGTCACTCAAACACTCTTTAAGGAATCAAACCCAAAGAAGGACACAACCAAGGAAGGAGGCAGCTTCCTGTTCCTCCACTGAACCCTCTGCTGGGTGTTAGAGTTACTGGGGTCCTGGGGTTGCTGAGGTCCCATGAGGAACAGAGATGACCCAGACTTTGTTATTCCAAAAGCAGCCAGCATGCAAGGGGATGGAGCGGGGCCAGTGAAAAGAGAAAACAAAGAGCTCAAGATCTAAGCCGCCACCCAGAAAGCCCCCAAAGCAGTAGGTTCAGTCTCTTCTTTCCCCCACCACATCGGAAGCTCTTCCCGCACAAGCACCCCCAGAGGAAGTTAGGTAGTTAAAAAGGTCTTACATTCAGGCTGGGTCTCCTTGAAGCAAGCACAAAAAACAAAAACAGCAGGGCATAGGCGTTATAAAGGGCATTGCAGCCAGCGCCACCCCAAACCAGTGACCACTTGCCCTTTGTAACAGCAACAATAAAGGCAACAACACGTCACTCAGAGGCCCCCTCAGAAATGACCTGGGAATCCGGACCCTACAAGCAGCTTCCCCAAGCAGCTCCCCAGGGCTGGTGCAGTGTTAAGGAAAGGCCACCTCTCACTTCCTTTCAACTTCTTCTCCACCTGAACAGAAAGGGACCAGTGAGGCCACCCACGAGGCCTAGACATGGGTCCCCGTCCCTCTGCAGGGAGACAGGGCAGGTAATTGAGTGCTGGGGAGGTCACCGGCACACACATCATCCGCCAGCACTGATTCCAGCTGGGAGTCAACTGCCCACCAGAGTGCAGGCACAGGACGCAGCCCCAGCCCCATCTCCACCTTCACCACTCGGACTCCCAGAGCCCAGCTGCTCCTTCTCTTGCTAATGTGCTTCTGAACTGGCAGTCCACTCCAAGAGGCGGAAACAAAAGGCATCTGCCGTCCGTGTTCCCACCGCAAAGACGGAGGCTGCCCTCTGTCTCCCGCGGCCAGCAGAGGCTTCTCCTCACTGAAGACCCTCATACAAATATTGTATTTGTTCCCGTTTTGTTTTTTTACTTCAAAATAAGATATGTGCAGTGTGCATAGGAATTTGTTCATAGTTTTTTTTTAAACTATAGTCCGGCCCTCCAACGGTCTGAGGGACAGTGAACTGGCCCCCTGTTTAAAAAGTTTGAGGACCCCTGCTTTAGAGGTCTCCTACAGAGAAGGAGGAATTAATCTGGGGCTTGGCCAGATGGGATGTTCGATCTCCACTGTGGCTCTAATAATGTGCAGGGACATTCCAGAGGCACTTTGTGGAATCACACCCGTCCTTCCACGTGTCTGGGAAGCATATATTTGGGAGGTAAGGAAGGACCCTCTAATGTTGGAGGCTCACTTGAGTTTCAACCTGCAAGCGAGAAGTGGCCTTTCCTTTCAGCCTCAGCCGCTGGGGCCCCATGGATCACCAGCATCCATGGGCAGGCAGTTGCTGCACCTGCAAGTAATTTATTTATGTGGAACGGGAAATAAATAAATT
The DNA here is from genome assembly GCF_000412655.1 of Myotis brandtii. Classification (NCBI taxonomy): domain Eukaryota; kingdom Metazoa; phylum Chordata; class Mammalia; order Chiroptera; family Vespertilionidae; genus Myotis; species Myotis brandtii. The sequence continues at coordinate 1,918,709 of NW_005369706.1, read as the reverse complement.
ACGACCACTGGCAGTGGCGAGGTCAGTTGAGCAGATGGGGCAGCACTCTCCGAAGGGGGTCTCGGGGCTGAGGCAGTCTTTCATGTCTTCACAGATTATGTCGTCGCAGAGGACGGTCCCAGTGTCACAGACACAGATCCGGCAGGGCTCGGGCTTCCACACATCCTTATCATTATACCTCTGCCCATCCTGCACACAGCTGCCAGCCTTCTCTGCACCAAGGGTGGAGCAGGAGAAGCAAAGAGCGAAGGGAAGGAGGGGGTGGGAGTCAGAAGAGAAAAAGAGAAAGAGGTTGCAGTCAACTTGACATCATTCAAATGCTGAAGCATGTGGCCTCGGGCCACCCAAACATAATGAACTTGAAAATTGTTTTTCTAAGGCATCATTCATTCTTCCATGTAGTCAACAAGTATTTATTGCGTGCCTTGCACTATGCAGTCTATCCACCAGTGAAAATCCGGAGCCAGCAATGAAGGCGGGAGGGGGAATAGTGTACTGACTGTGCAGGACTATCTTCTCTTCCTGCCTCTAGCATGAGACCTGATGATGGGGGCGGGGGAAGGGGGGCAGCGGCAAATTAGAGTGGGAGCAGGACTAGATGAGACTCTGAATGGGAACTCAAGGACTGTACAGGTAGACAACTGTACAGGTAGATGAGAGGGGGAAAGGGAGACACCCTCCCCCCAGCACTGGAACAGAGGCCTTCTTTTTCTGCCTTCCCCTCGGAATGTCGGGATTTGCTAAATATCACGGATAGCTAATAGTCAGGAGACATGTAGAAAATTCTACCCACAAAAATTAGAATCTATAAACAGCCAGGTTCCCACTGTGGACATGGGGCGGCGCAGCTGAAAGAAGGAGCTATTAGGATTAGAATCGTGTCCCATTCTTTAAACTATATTAGGATTAGGGCCAATTGGGGGAGGATAGGCCCATTCAAGCAATACACTTGGACCCAAGCCGGCTAATAAAATGTCGTGGGAGGCAAGCAGGGCCAAAGGGCTCCCAGTGCTGACCTCCGCTGTAGCCCTCCGTGGAGAGGCCCTGCCTCCATCCGTAGGCAACACCCCAATGTGCAGGGCAGGGGGCTTTGAATGCTGGGCCTGGGCTAAGATTAACCGGTGAGGGCCTGGCCTGGGCTAAGAATGCAGACCAGGAATGGGAGGGACTAGTCCCTTCCACAGCGTCCTGCCATCTGGCATCCACCCTGCAAATGAAACCTGTGCTGACAAGAGCGCTCAGAGAGCGCCAGGGGCTGAAGAGCCCGCACCACGCGCTAGGGAGCGCCCAGCGCTGTTTTTCTCATCAAAATCCCCAAAGCAATGGCAGCTGCAGGGGATGAATAATAGGAAAGAGCCACAAACCAGGTGGGCGGAGACCGAACCGGGCCTGCCCCCTGCTCTTTAAGCAGACTCTGAAAATCTAAAGATAAACCTCTCTTTTTTTTTTCTTTTCCACTAGAAGAAATCCTCTCCGCCTTTAGGCAAGACAATCAGGAGTGGGGGCGGGGGCAGGGGATATACAGAAGCCGCTGAGACACACCCACCCCTAAAACCGCTGGCACTGTCGAAAGCCCGCGGCGGGGACGGGGAAGGACGAGAGGTTAATGGCCTCTGGTCCGGACTAAGGAAGAGCCACTCTCACCTAAGAAGGCCCAGGATAGAAAGAGGGGGAAAGGCTGGCAGAGGGAGGTGCACCCCCAATGCGGATCGGATTTCGCTTGGCAAGGCTGCCGGGATGCGCGGGCGCAGGGGCGGGGCCCGGCCGCGCTGGGTGTGAGAGCCGCTGGGTGACTCTTTGTGGAGGCGGCTCTGGACACGGCTCGCCCACAGACACTGGGAGGGTGAAAAGTGGGATTAAATGACTGCCCCAGAAAGGAGCCAGCACCGTAACCGGATCCCCTAGGTGTGGACGGAGGAGCCCAGCACCACCATAATTGCAGTTCCAAACGGCTGCCGATAGCATCCCGGCGCGCCCGATCGGGTTCCGCTCATTACCGCAGCGCCGCATAAGTGATTCTTTGTAGCAGGCCAATTAAAAAGTTACCTCTTTCGGGGAATGGCTTCGCTCCGCCGCCGAATTGCGCAGGGCTGGAGTCCGGGAGGTGGCGGCTGGCGGGCACAGGGGGGCATTGTGGGAGAGGGTGTCGGGGAATCCGAGGGAACCCACCGGACCTCGCCTCGCATGAATGGGGCTTTTCTCGAGCGCACACAGAGCCCGATTCACAGGTCTCCGCAAGGAACCAGTTTAAATAAATACGGGCAGCGTTTCAGCCCCATCTGGAAGCCATCGCTGCCAATCTCCCAACGCAAACAAGCCTCACAAAGGAGGATTGAGGTCTCTCCCCCTCGCCGAGGAGCACTTTCGGAGGCGAGGGCTGTGAAATGCAGATGTGGGTCAAAGACGCCACCGCCAATAAGTTTCTCAAACTCTTGGAAAGATGGGGAGGAGGGGCGTGCCCGAGCTCCAGGTTTCTGACATTCCTGACGTCCACGCCGACTGCGCCTTTCCCCACGTCAAATAGTTAGGTCCGCTGACCATAGGGGATGGGGGTATGGAGCTGGGATACTCCCGGGCGCAAAATCAGCCACTGGGATGCACTCTCCCTGCGGGGGGAGAAGCGGCGACTGGAAGAGCTGGGCCCAAGAAACTGTGGAATTCACTCCCTCTCGAGGAAGCGGCGGCGGTGAGAGAGCTCGGCCACTTAAGTGAGCGCCTCCAATACCAGGTGGAGAATCTGGGAATTATTTTACAGTCACCTAGCTAATTCCTTTGTGCACTAAAGCAGAGGTCAATCAAGAAAACAGCTTTGTGGGTGTGTTCATGTAAATGTAGGACAAAATATAATCAGTCCTACATTTACATGACACCGTATAGACACCGTATTCCAACAGGTGCCCCAGAGCTCACCGCCAGCCTATTAGCGCACCACACAACACCTGGCCAGGACCTCCTGCCCCAGGCTTCCTGCGGCTGCGCAGCGGGCTCCAGTCCTGCCCCCGCCTGGGTCAGCCACTCTAATGAGCGGAAAGTCCTCCCAGGCCCGCAGCCTTAAAGAACCATCTCTGGGGACAGCCTGGTGGGAGACGAGACAGCACACAGCCTCCTCGAGGGACTTTGACTCCCCCTTTACCCCCCCCCCAAAGAAAGGTTGCCCTGCGATTGATTTACAATCTGTAACATACAAAGACAGGGCTGGAATCCCAGCCATCGGAAACGTGCCCAAACACGTGGAAAAAAAAGTCTCTCTACCTAATACACTTTCCAGGCTTCGTTTGTCCTGAATATAATCCCAGACTGAAGGACTTTGCGGAAGGAGGCCATGGCACGGTGCGGGCCGAACCGCCTTTGAACCAGATTGTAAAACTGCCATCTATCTCTAACTATATCGGGTTGAAATAGTTATAGCAATCGACCAACCGTGTACACACACACACACACACACACACACACACACGCAGCCTGGCTCGGTGAGTTTCAGAAACAGAAAAGTAACTCATTGTAGTACCTCGGGAGTTTAGGGAGAGGGGGCGCTATTTCCAGGGGCGTTTGAAAAGCACGGTCTGATTGGAATGTTATCACCTTTCAGATGGCCTCTCTTCTGGGAAGTTTCAGGGGGAAAGCCGAGATGCGAAAGAGGGCTGCACCTTGCTCCGGCCAGCGCGGAGGGGGAGGGAGCCGCGAGAGGCGCTGAGGTCGCAGAGCGCCTCTCCGAAGCCTTTCTTTGTGGCCTCGGATTTCAGCCACCAGTTTCAGAGCATCTCCTTTGTCTACCTCCTCTTTGAACCCCCCAGCGACCAACCCCTGGCCACGACTGCAAGGTCCACCCCTTGGCGCCGGCTGGCTCCTTCGCCAGTCCTTTCTCTCCTACTTCTAAGAACGATGGGCCAGGACCTGTTTTGCTGAACTCTGAGTGCTTCGAGGAGGCGAGATGTGTGCGTGTGCTCCTCATTATCAACACTGGTGAAGAGGAGCGCGCTTAAGTCTGTGCGCAAACCTCTCCAACCCGACACTTTGCTTATTTAATATCCCGAGGCCGAGTTGGGACCTGCTCATGCCTCTGATCGTAACCCGCCTGGAGGACTCGGGAAGGAGCCGCTGCCTTGCAGACCTCCACTCGGCGAGCTCTGAGCACCCTGCGCCCGAGTCTCGGCTCACTGTGACCCCAGGAGCCGCTCCCACCCGGACCCGCGGGCTTCAGCGCAGCAGGGACCGGCTAGGTCTAGGAGGATGCGGAGGGGCAGCACGGAAGGGCGGCGGGCAGGGACTTGGGCGACTTACGGACATCCTGGCCGTGACACCGAAGGACAGCGGCGACGAGCAGCGTCAGCAGCACCAGCGTCTGGGGAGCCCCGAGGCGGATCATG
>NW_005369706.1:1910415-1914182 GCF_000412655.1 Myotis brandtii | reverse complement strand
CGGCCCCTGTCCTCCCCCCTCCCATCGGGGCCCCCTCCGACCACAGTCGGGGAGGGGGGCCTCCGGCCCCTCCCCTCGGAGTGCTGCCCGATTGGAGGGGCGGGGGGGGTTTGCAGAGGCCCAGGCCGCGAGCCCCAGACTGGGACTTTGGAAAAGACTTGGGAAGGAGGAGGGAAAAGTGGTAGAAAGGAGCAGCGCGGGAGGTAGAGGGGGCACCGCGTTGGGACCTTGGACTGCGGGGGCGTGGGGGGTAGGGCGCTAGGGGAGCCCACGAAGGTATCTGGACCCCTAAATCGTAGAGACTGGCAAGCAGGGTCAAGTTTGGGGGCCCCTTTCCGGGGTACCTGGCCCCGGGCTCCCACCTGGATGTTCAGAAGTCAGCCCCCCAGCCCCTCCCCCATCCAGCTAGGCGATGAAAGAGCCTCCTCCGGAGCCCGGGCAGACGTGGGCCGGAGGACCGCCAGGAAAGGGGCCGGCGTGTAGCAGCACAGAGGGAGACCTGTGTGAGGTGGGGGAGGGCGGAGGCAGGTCCTGGGAAGGGGATGGAGGAGCCAGAGAGGACGGAGAAAGCCGAGACTAAACCGAGCACGCTGCCGAGGTGGGGGACTGTCTAGTTCCGGGCTCAGACGTGGTGTCTGCTCTTCCTGGCCCGGCTCCGGAGTCCGGGGGGAGTGGGCGCTGCCGCCCTGGTTGAGCAGCTCCAGCCAGAGACAGTTGGTCACTCTGCAGCCCCGTCCAGGGAGCGAGGAGGCCTCTCCAGCTGGACCGAGTCCGTGAGCCAAGGGAGATGCCAGAATTTCCTAGTTGGCCCCCTGGCCCTCCGCTTCCCACCTCACCTCACCTTCCCTGGTGAGCGCCGCTGGCACCTCAGCCCCAGGGCTCGGCTGTGCTCCTCGCCTGGCTCCTGCTGCCTTCTTTGATAAGAGGGAGGAAAAGCCCCCAACGGGCTTCCTCCTCTGAAGGAGCTAGTTTTCTGTCCCCAGGATTGTAGGTTCCCCCAAAGAACTTCAGGCAAATACAAACTTGCACGAAACTCCGAATTGAGCCCTGACTTAGCCAGAACTCCCCTTCTCAGCAGTAGGGTTTCTGCAGCACTTTCTTCCGGGAAGTTGACAGACCCTGCTTCTCCCCCCCCCCTCCCCCAGGCTGTAGGCTTCCACTGGGGATTCCAGGCTGCCCCCCATCCCACCCCAACCCAATGATTTGAAACTTCTGAATTCCAAGTGTGCAGAACTTCACTTGTGTGCAAGCGTGCTGGCTGGAAAGGGGAAGAAGTTCCATTGTTTAAGGAGATGCTGCCACGCTCTGTCCAGGCTGGATGGAGGTAGATGACCATTGGAACCACTGATCCCAGCGTCTCCTCTTGGGCCATGGGCCTTCCTTGACTCTTTCCCCATCCTCCTGTTCAGCTCCTTGCACTGAACTCTGAGCCACTCCCCAGCCCCAGCCACTGCAAAGAGAAAGCTGATCTCACGGTCAGTGTCCTGTGCCCGCCTTGGGGTCATGGGTTCTGTCTTCTCCACCAGGGAGGTAGAATGACCAAATCCCACTCATTTCTTAAGACCCTCCAGCTGAAAACCCCTCTGAGGTCCTTCCCTGACCTGTCTAGGATGCAGGGTCTCTCTGCATCCCTCTGGCATTTATACCCTGAGTCCACACTTATACTCTAAGCTGCATACTTTGTATGTAGTTCTCATGTTCCCCCTTGTAGTCATTGGTCCTATCTTACCAACGAGCCTGGACGCTCCCTGAAGACAAGCACAGGGCCCAGCACAATGCTGGCACACAGATAAATTCAGCGAAACCCCCGTGGACTAAGGCATTTAAATGCAACCTATGATTTATGATGCAAACAACATACCAGCAGCTATAAAGTTAGGCATTTGTCCATTTGACCTCAACTACAAGTGGCCATAAGAATTCAATGGAAAAATAAGGGTTTTGGTAAAAACACTAAGATATATGAAATGTTGAAATCTATTTGAAAGTGATCTAGTTCAGTGGGCAGCAAAGAGAGACATAGTTCTATTGCTAAGTTGCTCTTGATTTCACTCCCTGACTCTGATGATTCATCTTTGCCAGTGAACTGTATCGACATATAAGAGCTCTGGATTTTTTCCGGTAATCGTGGTTCATCTGTGAAAGCCAAGTTTAGTTCTCCACTCCCTGTGGGGGGAAAGCTTTCTCCTCAGAGATGAGAATTGACAAAAACAAAATAAAACTTAAGTTGACAAAGCCAAAATAAACTATGGAAATTAGTTAAGTTCTAAAGTCAACCAAACACCAATATTAATATTTTACTGATTCATGAATCCAAACAACTACAATTTTCAAACTTCTAATTTGTGACTCCGACTGGAATTGAACCATATGTGGTGAATGTATATGTATGCATTTTGAACATAGTAGAGTCCTTCTTTACTCGATTAGCTCATAGTTTACATAGTGTATTAACAGGTAGCGTCATCTGACCTCACCATTCAGCAGTAGAAAGAGGTAATATAGGAGAGCAGTTGTTGGATAAAGGCACAATAAGAACAGAAAGAAGGGCCCTAGCTGGTTTGGCTCAGTGGATAGAGCGTTGGCCTGCGGACTGAAGGGTCCTGGGTTTGATTCTGGTCAAGGGCACATACCTTGGTTGCAGGCTCCTCCCAGGCCCAGCCAGGGCCAGCAGGAGGCAACCAATCAATGTGTTTCTCTCACATTGATATTTCTCTCTCTGTCTTTTCCTCTCTCTTCCACTCTTTCTAAAAATCAATGGAAAAATATCCTTGGGTGAGGATTAAAAAAAAAGAAAAGAACAGCAAGAAGGGACAATAAGAGAGGAGATAAGAAAAGCAGGAAGAGTTGATGCAATGAATAAAAAACATGGGGAAGGGGCTGGGCAGAGAGGAATAAAGGGGGGAATGGGAGACATCTGTCATATTATCAACAATAAGACACACACACACACACACACACACACACACACACACACACACACGGTAGCCTAGGGCCAATAGGGTGGAGTCAATAGCACAATAGTCCTCAATGATTCCAGGGAATATTCTGTTTTATAGCATCTGCTACAGTCCCTGCGGTTTATAATGATGAACTTAAATGTCCAACAAAATGTTAATTTAAGTGTATTATGGTCTCCTTGAGTAGACAGGAAAATACATAAGTATTCCACTTTCGAAAGGTCTCCATTAAACATAATGAAAATAAATGTTCGTTCACTCAATGTGAAGAATCTACGTCCTGGCAGAGTTAGATCGACGAGGACACACCGTGCTTTCCAGGACTGTAGGACTGGAATCAGAGCTGCTGTTTCCCCACTTGGCGGGAGTCAGGCGTCCGTGGCTGAGAACAAAGGTCCCACCTCCATCATTCACTTGCACCTTTAAGTACAACACGCCTAATGTAGGCAGAACAGCTAGAAATAAGAGACACAATTAGTGCATCTACACCAAATCAGACCAACTCAGTGAGACAGATGGATTGAACCACTCCTTTTGTGTTGTGTAGACAAAATAACTGTTTCACTATTTTTCCCTCTTTTACGGGGATATTAAATTTAGACTTATGTAAACACAGCCTTATTGGGAAAGATGTTTGTAGGTAGACCCTAAAGAAAAGATCTCTTTCTCTCCCTCGACACAAATCTCATTTTAAAATAGTGATAAAAGTGAGGAAGGATCCACATTCCAAAGAGGCAAGCCCACCCCAAATATGGCAGGTGGTGAATGCACAGCCTTCACTCAGCCTCAGCCACACTTCACACAGGC
>NW_005369706.1:1895845-1910336 GCF_000412655.1 Myotis brandtii | reverse complement strand
CCAGTGACATTCCGCTTCTGTTGGTCGGGCTCAGCTCAGACATCCTTTCAAGATGTGTTTATGTTTTGCTTTGGCATTTGGGGGGCAGAGTAACAGGATCAGGACTGTCCAGGATAGGATTCCCAGATTTATTACATTCTAGGAGCATAAATGTGCTATTCTGTCTTCTCAATCGCAAACAGCATTAAGAGTCCCAGCCAGTCTCCTCGGCCCTGCCCCAGCGCCACACTGGAACTGAACACCCACTCCTGTCTGAAATGGGGAAACAGAGAATATTAAGAGACTATCTTTGAATCCATTGAGGAAACAAGAAAAAAAAATGACTGTGAAAAATGCTGCAAAGAAAAAAAATGCTGCAAGGAAGGCACTCTCCTACCTCCTAAAGAACAAACAAAAACAAACAAACAAAAAACAAACCAGAAAGAGCAGCATTCTGGAAGCCACAGGGCAAGCTGGAGAAGGTCCCTGGGAGAAGTGAGTCTCCAAGGGTGGGTGGGATTTTGTTTTAAAGGAAATGATTATATATATATTGATTTCAGAGAGGAAGGGAGCAGGAGAGAGAGATAGAAACAACAATGATGAGAGAGAATCATTGATCGGCTGCCTCCTTCATGTCCCCCCCGCCCCACTGGGGATCGAGCCCACAACCCTGACATGTGCCCTTGACCTGAATCGAACCTAGGACCCCTCAGTCTGCAGGCCGACGACACTCTATCCACTAAGCCAAACCAGTTAGGGTGGGTGGGTGGATTTTGAAATGCAGTGGGATAGTGAGAGGGCAGGTCCCCTATTCAAAAGCAAAGAAGGCAGATGAACCAGGAGACCAGGCAGGGGACCCAAAACAGTGTGGAGTCAGCCACGGGAGCCACTGGGATTAAAACGTGTCACCAGGGATGAAATCGAGGTCAGACATGGAGGACTCCATGAATGCCACTGGTTGTCGCTGAATCAGGCTCAGACCTGCCTTTCCCACTTCTCATTTTCCCCTCTTCTATCTGTCTCCTACTAGATAAGCCTTTGGGGGAAAGAGAAATATGTCTGGGCTTTTTTAAGGCTTACGGTTGGAAGCAATGGCTGTACTTTTTACACAGAAATGATCTTCCCATTTCACTTTGGTTTTTTTTAACACACAACACTTCATGCCAAATCTTGCATTTTCTTGAAGTGTGTGGCTTTCTGACTTTAAGGAACATATGTCTCTCTCATCAGCTCCCGATGGCTCTGGGGTAAAGGGAAAAGCATAAACGCCTCAATGCCGAGTTGTCGGAGCGCTCCCAGCAGAGGTTGCACGTGGAGCACGCGGGTCCACATCCGATGGTGGTCCAGCCATAGCCGTCTCCAAGGGCCAGACAGCGTTTGCTCTGGGCACTAGTCACACAATGGCACAGTCCAGTGGCTCCAGGGGACACCCTTCAAGGGGCCAACAACCTGCCAGACATATGTAAGTGGGTGGCTTCTATCCCCTGTCTCTCTCCCTCCCATGATCTCTTTGCACTTACATATGGCCAGTACCATGGAGTTGCCCTCATTCATTCATTCATTCACTCATCTATCTCTCAAACATGTAGAGCAGGGGTCCTCAAACTTTTTAAACAGGGGGCCAGTTCACTGTCCCTCAGACCGTTGGAGGGCTGGACTATTGTTTTTAAAAAAACTATGAACAAATTCCTATGCACACTGCACATATCTTATTTTGAAGTAAAAAAAATAAAACGGGAACAAATACAATATTTGTATTTGCATGTGGCCCGCAGGCCATAGTTTGACGACCCCTGATGTAGAGAAATCCTATATGAGTCTATTCACATACCTTCTTGAGATCAGGGGCCATAACTTGGACATTTAAAGTGTTTTCCAGTCTCCCTGTCACTGTGCTGTCCCCTAGTAAATGCTCTAAATTCTTGCCACTGGAAGTGTGGCCCATCGGCCAGCAGCATTAACCTACCCGGGAACTTGTTAGAAAAACAGAATCTACAAAATCAGGATTGGCATTTTACCAAAATCTCCAGATAACTCATTTGCCAGTTAAGGGTGGATACGTGCCCATCTAAATATTGGTGGGCCGGTAGTGATGCGTGGCCCTGGCCAACAGCAGCGTGGTCTATTAGCGGCTGGGATCACGTCCGCACCGCAAGGAGGGACAGCAGAAAGGAGAAGTGAGTTGAGGGAGAGGGATGGACAGTGGGTTGCAGAGCAGATGACAAATGCATGACTGAAAAGCCTGCTGCTGGGGGCGCGGGGGGGGCGGGGGGCAGGTGTCAACTCTCAAGTGCTGTCTCCTTCTGAAGTCTGGGGGAGGTCACTTTTCCCATGTTCCATTTCTCTGACAGGAAACGGAATTGGTGCTAGGAAGGGGCTGACCCATTCCAGAGCTCCCTCCTGAATCCCCTGGAGAGAGTATCAGGGCTCAGCTGCGCACAGAGTAGCTGAGTCTTACCTCTTTCCCAAGGGCCTCCCAGCCCCGCCTCCCGGAAACTCCGGACCCACGAACTCTTTCCGAGTGGGAAGTATCATGGACAGTAAGGAGCTAGACTGGGGTGCTTCTGGGCCGAGCAGGATATGTGTCCCCTCAGAGAGCCAGGCACCTGGAAACCAAGTTTATTCTCTCCAGGGGGTGGGGTGTGCCTGCCCTCCAGGAAGTCCCTGAAAAGCTCAAGGCAACGTGTGGTCAGCTTCTAGTGGGCCCCTGTGCCAAGAACAACCTTGGGAGGGAACAGAAGGACAGTGCGTGCCACCCTGGCCCATGCAGAACTAGTGAGGGCGCCTTGTCTGCTCTGCCCGAGGCCCCTGTCCAGGGAGGGCTGGGGCACCATCTACTCTGCACATCTGCACCCACTCCAGCCAGCAGGCCAGCTCCTCACCTAGCACCACCCACTGCCCGGACACCCCTCCCGCCCTCCCAGCCTCCTGGGCTCAGACCCTTGGAGACCTCCTTAACTGTCTCCCCTCACTCTGCTCCCGTCCCCTCCCCTACCCATCCCTGGGCCAGCCTTCTGTCAGCTCCACGTGCTGAGCTATGCATTTGCTAGGTGGTGTGGGGGACACCAAGCAAGATGGTTTGACGTGGATCCTGTCCTCAAAGAGAGTACTGCCTCAGAGATATTTACATAAAAAGCCACACTTCAAGGCAAACGAGTTATACCATGATATGTCCTAACGTGGTGACACGGCTCAGCGCCTGCCACAGGTCCAGGCGCTCCGTTCTGGCCTGTAGCAGAGAACAGCTCTCCTGACACAGGCTCGGGCAGTGAGGGCAGCCCGGTCACGTCTGTCCACAGCGTTTACTAATTGTGAGGATCTGCAGCAATCTGCCTTCTTCCACCCTCCTCCATCCCCAAGTATACTTTTCTTCCTCTGCACATTAACTAAGATACCAGCAAGGCCCCCACAATGGTTTTCCTTCCTTGTCAACAGGTTATAAAGGACTCCATTCTCATGGGAACAAGAGTAAAAAAATCCTGCTTGCACCCAGTTTTCTCCTACGCCTGCCCATCGAGAGGCCTGTCCAGTTTCATCCTAAATGTATCTAGAAATGCACACTATGCTTAATGTTTTCCTGAATAAGTATATAAAGAGATAGGGTGGCCCTTCACCTTGCTGGGTTCGCCAGCTCCATCCTCTTATCCTCTCAGGAGAGTCATTGGGCTCCTTCGAACCTCACCCATAGAGCAGGGAACTGTGCTCACAGGCTCACTGTGAGGATGAATGAAGGAACAGAGGTGAAGTCTTGGCAGAGAGCTTTGCTGGGGATGCTCAGTGCCACGGGCAGTATCCTCAGCACCACCTTCCTTGTTCTCCACCCCAAGTTGTTGCCCTTGCCCCCCACCCCCAACATACCAGAAAGAAGCAATCTCACATCTCGATTTCTCATTTAGTTGAGCCCTGTTAGCATTTTTATCTTACCAGTTATGTTTCCATGTGTTTGGATTACAATGGACAGGATCTAGGTTGATTGATGAATAGCCTGGAATTTGAGGTGCAGAGTTGGAGATGTTTTAGTTGTAAAATCAGCAAAGCAAATTCGGCATTCACAAACTTTCAATATTACCTGCAAAGGGAACTTGGCACTAGGGACACATGGGCCCAACGCTTGGGCACAACTTTTCCCTAAAAAGGAGAACAGAACTTTCCAGGTTATCATGAAAGCTAGGAAGACTGAGAGCGACTGACCTCCACAGTTATCAGCTTCCACAAAAAGACACGTTTGATATAACTGTGAAAAGATCAAGATTTGAGAGGAAATGACCTGACAGGCTTTTTGATCTGGTTTGATGAGGATCTCCAGAGGTTCTAACTCTGAGATATGAGAGGGAGACGTTGTCCTTTTCAAGTCAGCTGGTATTTCCAGGCAGGGAGAACAGTTTGAAATGAGTAAAAAAAGATACCTGATTGTATCTAAGTGTTTCTGTCTCTTTAAGTCTTGCTTGAAATTGTGTAACTTTATTTATAAATTACTTATCCTGATCCTCTGTGATCTTTATATCTAACTGTAGTAATAAAGGGATTTAGTTTGTCAGGAAAGATATATTTAAACTAGAGGCCTGGTGCATGAAAATTCATGCACTGCCCTTTAATATCAAGGACCAATACACCAAAGTGGACAGACACTGAAGGGAGGTCCCTCAGCCCAGCCTGCCCCCTCTCACAGTCCAGGAGCCCTCAGGGGATGTCCTACTGACGGCTTAGGCCCACTCCCTACGGCCAATCAGGGGAAGGCACTGCCCCCATCACCCCCTTGCTGCTGCTGCCTCTGACCTCCCTCTGCAGGAAGTGACCCAGCAATTAGGGGAAGGCGATGACCCCATCACACCAAAGCCACAGCAGCTGCCTGAGCCTCGGCCCTCGCAGCCACCATGGTTTGCCTGAGCCTTAGGCCCTGAGCCTCGGGCCAGCCCTGGACAGCAGCAGATGCCATCTGAGGCTTCCCTGAGCCTCAGGCAGCTGCTGCGGCTTTGTCTGGAAGGATGCAGAGTCAAGTCCCTCCCACCTGCGCGTGCCTCGCCGAGCACACAGCCCTGCCCACCCGCGTGCACCTGCTGCACACACAGCCTCCTGCTGATCAGTTGTTATGGCGTGATGGTGTGACAACCATTAGCAAATTAGCTCTTTATTATATAGGACAGGAAACTGCATATTCCAGGTTGTTCAGATTGCCCGCAGATAAGATAGAGCCTCCACCTGGTGGCAGAGGGTCACAATTGCAGGCATAGCGCCCAGCAGCAAATGGCCTGAGGAGTGCTGACTTGGCCAATGCCACCTAGCAGCAAACATCACGTCCTCTCCTCTTGTGGAAGGGCTGTAAATACCTAACGTTCTACTTGTGAAGTTAGTTAGTATGTCGCTCTTGGTGAGATTACATCTACTGACATTAAGTAAATGAGAACATTTAACAAATGTTCACTTCCCCAATATTAATGCCTGTGAGTGTCTGTCTACTTTGGTGTATTGGTCCTTGATATTAAATTAAAGGGCAGTGGTTACTTTTGTCTAGCACCGATTCTCAATGGAGATAACACTGGATGATGAGAGCTATTGGATAATTTTCTATCCTGAGAACTTGTGAGTAACATGATCAAGACTGGGGTGGGGAAGAGATAAGGAAATTTCGAGGAACGTTGGCTGTTGTCAGTTTATGTATTTATTGAGAGCGGACTGATCACCACTTTGGCACGCTGGGCTGCACAGCTTGCAAATGTGCAGGATGGTGTGTCTGGAGACTCACAAAAGGAGCTACTGTTTCTTCTTTCCGGCTTGGAAACAGTGCTCATTGCTTCACCTTTCTTTACTCACAGTGAGTTACTCATTAGAGAGGTTGCTTTATTACTGAGATACGTATATGTGTTGGGGCGGGGGGCGGGGGGAGTTTTAGTTATCCCAGAAGGAGTGTGTCCAAGGTGAATCCAACACCTTGTGGTGGGTAGAGGTGAGAAGACAGGAAAAAGGCAATTTCATTATCAACCTTTCCAACAAACATTTAAAGAACACTTCAAGTCAGCTGGTATTTCCAGGCAGGGAGAACAGTTCGAAATGAGTAAAAAATGATACCTGATTGTATCTAAGTGTTTCTGTATTGTGTACTGTGCCATAGATGCACAGTTATGTAATGTTCTATTCCTTTCCTTGAATGGCTTATACATTCTTGCAAATCTCATGGGCATGGAGCGGTAGAAAAAACACTGGCTTTGGAGTCAGGAAACCTAAATTTAACACCGACCTATGCCTCTAACTAGCCACGTGATCTTGATCAAAATGCTTTACTCTGTGGGCCTCAGTGCTTCCCCTGTGGTTTTGTGATGAGAGGCACCAGCTCGTTTCTTTCCCTTCACCACTTTACCCTCATCCTCACAGAATTTAGGTTTACTATCAATGACCCATCAATTTAATCTGAAAACCAACCACTAGGAAGAGAAAACGAGAGATCAGCTGGCTGAAGGATTAACTTTCCCACCCAGTGTGGCTAAGTCAGCTGGACCCTCCCCTGCCTCTGGGACTCAGCACCCCTCTCCCAGCCCTACCTGTCTCCTGGGTCCAGGCCAGTTGTCCAAGGAAAGCAGAGCAGTTGTCCACAAATAGGAAGCAGGCCTCCTCCAGGCAGAACAGTTGTCCACAAATAGGAAGCAGGCCTCCTCAAGGCACTTCCCTTTCCCCAAGACCCAGAGAAAATGCCCTGAGAGAGGGAATGTGTCTAGATTTGTCTCCTGTGCTTTGGCTTGGAAGACGAAGAATCCCCATCAGCTGCTCCTGGGCATCTCGGCTGGTCTTCTGGGCTCTCATGACTAATGATGACAGATGCTCTGAAAGAAAGATCACCTGGAGCCCTGTGTTTTCTTGACTGAGTCATGGGCCAGCCAGAGGTAAGGAAGGAA
Organism: Myotis brandtii; assembly: GCF_000412655.1. Classification (NCBI taxonomy): domain Eukaryota; kingdom Metazoa; phylum Chordata; class Mammalia; order Chiroptera; family Vespertilionidae; genus Myotis; species Myotis brandtii. Next base: position 1,903,470 of record NW_005369706.1, on the reverse strand, counting down.
TTCCCAGAGCAACCTGGTGTTAACCTCTAGCCAAACTGACATTCCTATTGAGCTGTCCGGGGTAAAACTCTCCGAGAATGCTAATCGGTACTCAAGTAGACATCAGTGAGTCAGCTAGTGTTTATCGGGTGGTAGTTTGTGGACAAAAGCGTGAGTGCTCTAACTTGAACACCTACTACAGGTCCAGCGCACAGGCACGATGTGAAGAGTACAAAAGAAATGTTTTGTAATCCCTGCCACCAATAAAGCTTCAACCACATTTAAAGAGATGGCCACTTGCCCTGGCTGGGTGGCTCCGTTGGTTGGAGCATCGTTCCATGCACCAAAAGGTTGCAGGTTCAATTCCCAGTCAGGGCGCACACGGGAGGCAATGGACCAATGTTTCTCTCTCACATCAATGTTTCTCTCTCTCTCTCTCTCTCTCTCTCTCTCTCTCTCTGAAAATCAATAAAAATGTATCCTCGGGTGAGGATTTAAAGAGATGGCCACTCAAATAGGGTTTCAGGGACAGAGCTGCTCTAAGACATCTGCCTAATAGAACTCGCAGATGATGGAAGTATTCTATATCTGCTGTCCCTTAGGGTAGCCCCTAGCCACATGTGGCGATTGAGTACTTGAAATATGACGAATGCAATTGAGAAACTAAATTTTTAAGTTTATTTCATTTTAATTGGTTTTACTTTTCATTAAATAGCCAGATGTGGCTAGTAGCTACCATACTGGACCATACAGCACATTCTTGCCTCTCCAGCAGCCTCACATCACCTGGGAGACTGTTAGAAATACAGAATTTCAGGCCCTAGCCCAGACCTACTGAATCAGAACCTTCATTCTAACAAGATCCTGAGGTCATCTGTTTGCACGTTAAGGTTGAGAGGCACTAGTCTAGGGCAGGGCTTTCCGTCTTGACTGCATGTTAGAATCACTTGCATATTGGGGAGCTTTTGAAACTCCCAATGCTGTGACTGCACCCCAGACAGATTAAACCAGAATTACTTGGTTCGGGGCATGGAATCCAGGCATCAGTGCTACCTAAGCCCCCGTATGATTCGGTGAGCACCCAAGGTTGAGAACAGCTGCCCTCAGGCCATGCAGGTGAGCACCCAAGGTTGAGAACAGCTGCCCTCAGGCCATGCAGCCAGCCGGGGCCACACTCCAATGGCCGATGGCCGAGTCCATCTGAGGGCCAGCAACTTGTGTAGCCTCTGCATTCACTTGGGCCTGGCTGGGAAGCCAAAGGGAGTTATTCATCCTCAGCAAGTGTGAGAACTGGCTGGGCCTGTGTTTGTTTCCAATGCCCAAGTGAGATGTTCATTAGCTTTTGACAAAACACATCCAAATGCCACACCATCAAAGCACATTGGACCGGCAGATGACTGACGGTGGGGAAGGGCTGATTCATTCCTCGCTCTGCGACCTGGATCACCCTGCCATCCCGGAGCAGCCCATGAAGGGAGCTATTCTTCCCATCCCGGGTGGAGGTGGCTGGTTTTTCCAATGCCACTTGTCTTCGGCTGCCCCTCCCTGCCACTCAGCAAGTGTCTGAGGGCCACTGGGGCCAAGGAGAAAAGGTGGGTTTTCCTGAAGAGCCGGACTCTCTCACCCTGTTGATCCCAACGGGACCTGAGAGGCTCCAGCCACTTTCTAGTGACAAATGGCATTTGCAGAGATGAGCCTCATCTCCCAGTTGGTGAAGGTTCGGGCCAAGCATGTTGAAATCTGCCTCTGAGGAAATCAGGTCTCAGGAGCAGCGAGGCTGTCCCAGGGCAGGAGCTGCAGCCCACGTGGAGTGCCGGTTTCCAGTCTCGCTGAGGAATGTCGCCCTTGGCTTCGGTGGGATGGAGATGCAAGTGGTTCACTTTGGAAATGGGATCCTCAACATGCGATTATTAGCTCATTTGTCTTGATGTGTCTATAGGATTCATAGTTCTGTGACCCCCGTGCCAATCTTAGGAGACTTGGCCGAGACAAGGGTGCCCTGGGGAAGGTTACAAGAGAGCAAGCTGTGATGCTTTGCCCATCGTGGGGCAAGGGAGGCGTGAGGGTCAGCCCTGGGAGTGCCCAGGACGGCCCGAGCAGGGGCCTCTGCTGCTCTCCCTTCACGTCCACCTCCACATGCCAGCTACACAGCGTCCTGCAGATGTCCAGATAGCCTTAGAAAGCTTTGTTAGCCAGCGGCCCCTGAGCCACAAGCCACATCTGAATGAGGCTCTCTGTGCTCCAACTGGACATGAGCTCATTTCCCGGGAAGAATCAGGAAAAAGGCAGAGGGAAGACTGTCTTTCCTCCATGGCCCTGTAGGGGAGGTCGTGCCCAATGGAAGCAGACGTTGGCCAATGTTATTCAGCTGTCTCAACTCTACTGCTGGTCCGCTGCCTCAGTGAAGACTCCGTCACCCACCTGCACTGTTGTCTGTGCTGTATAGTTAGCACTTTGCAAAATGCTGCCTAATACTTCATTGGCACTTATTAGCATGCCATGAAGAATCAGGACCCAGCAGGCTACTTGATGGTCCAGTGGTCCAACCTCTTAACTTAGAGACAGGGAAGTGAGGCCGAGGGGGCAGAGCTGTGAACCAGAAAGGAAGCATCAGCAACACTTTTTTAAAAAAGGCCCTAGCTGGTTTGGCTCAGTGGATGGAGCGTCAGCCGGTGGACTGAAGGGTCCCGGGTTTGATTCCTGTCAGGGCACATGTTCGATTCCCCATCAGGGAACATGCTGGGTGGCAGGCTCAATCCCCAGTAGGGGTGATGCAGGAGGCAGTCAATCAATGATGTGCCTCTCTCATTGATGTTTGTATCTCTCTATTCCTCTCCCTTCCTCTCTAAAACACAATATATATATTTTTTTTTTTTAAAGAAAGATTTTCCCTTCTGGGGGGAAACATAGGCATTAACCTGGGAAGTGGTGTTTTTTTAAAAAAAGAACTTTGAAATTTTGTTCATGGATTTTTTTTTGCATCAATTTTCATTTTAAAATACTGTTTATTCTGATTACTGAGATTTTTTAGTGCACCTTAAACTTTGCACCCAAGGCGAGTGCCTCGCTCGCCTCACGCTAGGCCAGGCCCTGGCAGGAAGGCTAGAGACTTGCCCAAGGTGACACTGGCTTGGACAAGAGGCAAAAGGAGAACTTGTGTCCTCCAACTATGTCCACCTTCTTATTCTCTATCAGCTTCCAGTGCAAGTCCTGTTTCTCCAAATAAGGAAGAACTTATAGAATAACAACACCCTTACAGGGTTATATCCCAGCCCGAGAAGCAATATTAAAAAATCCAAGAAACGGCAAAATTGTTCCCTAAATAAAGGATTATTGTTGGTGACAGTATCAAAACATTGACACCACAGTGAGATAACAATAAATACAGAAACACATGCCCAAATGTGGACCCCCAGCCCAACCTTCCTCTCACCTGCCCTGCTTTGGAAACCACGGAGCCCCTTCCAATCCTCCTAAACCCAGGCTGATGTTCTTCCAAAGAGTTTGCTTCTTTCACCACACCCCTTCTGCTCACCAGTACATATGGGATCATGCTATACACACTGGTCTACACGGGACTTCATGCTGTGTATCTTGGAGATGATTTCACATCAACACACTAAAAACATCCCCATTTGTTTAATGATCGCTTAGTATTCCATTGTACCAAATTATGATATATCATCATTTCTTTTAGTCCCCTTTGATGGACATTTGGGTTATTTCTAGTGTTTTGCTGAAAAAATATTTGTATAGATGTCCTTTGCACATGTGTATGTTTATCTGTAGGATAATTTCCTGGGAACAAAATTGCTAGGTCAAAATTGATGTGCATTAAAAATTTCAACAGATATTGCTAAATTCCCTTCCACATGGCACATGCCATTCCCGCCAGCAATGCCAGCAACTTATGAGAATGCATATTCAGGTATTTAGCATCGCGTTTGTCAACCACTGCCGTGTGGTTTACAACCCTCTGGTCCTTGTCAATCTGAAGAGTGAGACACTGTGGGCCTCTCAGTGTGGCTTTGACTGGTATTTCTCTTATTAAGACTGAGTTTTGCTTTGTTTTCTAGGAACTCTTTGTTCACATTCTGTATCCACTTTTCTGTTGTATTTTTGTATTTTATACTGTATTTGACTTGGATGTGCTCTTTGTACAGGACGCTAGACCTTGCTTATGAGAAGAGTTGCAAGTACTTTGTGATGCGAGATTTTGTCTTTGACTTTGCCCATGGAGGTTTTGTGAGTTTGCCATACAAAATCTTTTTATTTTTTATGGTTAAATTTGTCATTATTTTATTGTATAGTTTCTGGTTTCATTCATAGACTTTAAAATAGTCTGATGGTTTCTTTGGGTTTCTTTAGGGTTTAATTTTTACATTTAAACATTTGATCCACATGCAATTTATTTCATCTTAAGGTGTAGGTATGAATCTGACTTTATTTCCCCGAGTGCCTCCCCTTTTTCCCAGGACATTTATTGAGAAGTCCATCTTTCCTCACCGGCTGAACTGCCATCGTTACCATGTTGTAAATTCCAGTTTGTTTGTGCCTATCTCAGCAGAGAGACATTGATTTGTTGTTCTACTTATTTATGCATTCATTGGTTGAATCTTGTATGTGCCCTGACCGGGGATAGAACCCGCAACCTTGGCGTATCGGGACTAAGCTCCTACCAACTGAGCTACCCGGCCAGGGCTTCTTTTATCTTTCTTAAATGTGTGAGAGTAGAACAAACTTGGGTGCTTCCACCCCAGAGGCCTGCAATTGGCTGGCCTCGCTGCCCTTGTCCCTGGTCTCTGCCCTCAGGGGTTTGCAGTCTGCATGCCACACAAAATAAGAGTGGCCATGGCAGTGCTGAGTGTGCATCAGTCCATCCGGTTCTGAATAACCTTAAGGACTTTCTCTGTGCAGAGGATCAGAGTGATTCTGTTCATGGGTCGTAGCTGCCAGCTGTCTGCTTCCGCGTTGGGAGTTTTTAGAAATTATATGTCACAGCTCAAAGGAGCCCCAGGCCCAAGAAACAAAGGGGTGCAATCAGATTGCCCAGTTCTAGTGAAGCGGATGCCACACGCTGATAGACGCCTTCTGAGCGACGCATTGCGGGTTTACTAGGGCCACAGGTGGAATGCTTCCAAGCCACCATGTCTGTCTCTTGACATCTGAGAGCCTTTCTTCTAGAGATGTTTCCCTCTCCTATAACACTCTATCTTTGGATGGACCCATGAAGGCCATTGAGCATCTTCAATTTTTAAAAATTATTATGGATTCACACTGCCGCTAAACAAAGCAGGGCACCGCAGGACGGTGCTCACGAGAAGTTCATGCCTCCAGCTGGAACTTGGCTTTGATGTACAAGATTCAGAGAAAGACCCCAGAAACTAAGAAATTAAAAATTAAATTTTTAAAAATCTGTAGATAAAATAATTTGATGTCTGGAATTTGCTTCAAAACATTCCAGTCAGAGGGCAGGGAGGGAAGGAGGAAGGGAGGGAAGGAGGGAGGGAGGGAGGGAGGGAAGGAGGGAGGAAGGAAAGAAGGAAGGAAGGAAGGAAGGAAGGAAGGAAGGAAGGAAGGAAGGAAGGAAGGAAGGATGGGAGGGAGAGAGGGAGGGAGGGGGGAAATCCTTGCTACAGAACACAATGAAAGATACAGACAGCCCATAGTGCACAGCTGTCATCTCAGTGCCTGCTCTATAGGAACAAGTTCTGCCCAGGACTTTCCCTGATTCGGGTCAGGAAGCCGGAACATTGTTGCGGGTGCAGAAACATGACCTCCACCCTCTATCTCAGCATCACCCAGAGAGAGGGACCAGAGTCCCTGAGGCCATCTTTGCTGTCTGCATCCTCTCTGCTGAGCCTCCTACACCCCAGCAGGGCTTCGTGGGGTCAGGGAGATGGTTATCTGAGGCCCTTGGCTCTCTACCCCCAACCCAGGCAGATGGAGCCCCCTTGGCTTGAGCTTGTGCAGAAGGGGCTGCGGCTGCACCGTCTGGATGTGCTTAGAGTAGAAAATTCACAAGTTCCACGCTCTGCTCCCAAAGCAAACCTCCTGGGCCCAGGTGGCTGCACCCTCCCCTCCCCTCGGAGGAGCTCCTGGGCCGCCAAGCGGGCGGGCGGCTTTGAAACCAGCTTGTGTTTGGGTTGTGAAAGCACCAATGTTTGCAGTGTTTGCCCAGCGGAGAAGGAGCATATTTTCTCCCCAACACAAACTCAAAAGATGCTCCGCAAGTTTTTCTTCAGACTTTCCATGGGAAACATAAATCAGGAAGAAAAATGGCTTTAGGTGCTGAGACCTGAAGCGGAATTTCAACCTGAAGGAACTGCTTGGAACAAGCGCTCTCTTTCTTTTGATGAAGCCACCGAGAGTCTGGGTCCACAGTTCTCTCCTCTGAGCAGCCTTCGCAGATGAGGCAAAGGGAGGAAGAGGACCAGTTCTCTGGCCGGGGCGTCGCCCACCTCATGGATGCTGGCACTTCTGCTCACCAGCTTTTGAGATTTCTTAGCTAATATGCTAACGTGTTATCTATCTTTTATCTTATTATTTATTTATTTATTTATTTATTGGTTTTAGAGAGAAAGGAAGGGAGAGAGAGAGAGAGAGACATTGATTTGTTGTTCTACTTATTTATGCATTCATTGGTTGAATCTTGTATGTGCCCTGACCGGGGATAGAACCCGCAACCTTGGCGTATCGGGACTAAGCTCCTACCAACTGAGCTACCCGGCCAGGGCTTCTTTTATCTTTCTTAAATGTGTGAGAGTAGAACAAACTTGGGTGCTTCCACCCCAGAGGCCTGCAATTGGCTGGCCTCGCTGCGCTTGTCCCTGGTCTCTGCCCCCAGGGGTTTGCAGTCTGCATGCCACACAAAATAAGAGTGGCCATGGCAGTGCTGAGTGTGCATCAGTCCATCCGGTTCTGAATAACCTTAAGGACTTTCTCTGTGCAGAGGATCAGAGTGATTCTGTTCATGGGTCGTAGCTGCCAGCTGTCTGCTTCCGCGTTGGGAGTTTTTAGAAATTATATGTCACAGCTCAAAGGAGCCCCAGGCCCAAGAAACAAAGGGGTGCAATCAGATTGCCCAGTTCTAGTGAAGCGGATGCCACACGCTGATAGACGCCTTCTGAGCGACGCATTGCGGGTTTACTAGGGCCACAGGTGGAATGCTTCCAAGCCACCATGTCTGTCTCTTGACATCTGAGAGCCTTTCTTCTAGAGATGTTTCCCTCTCCTATCACACTCTATCTTTGGATGGACCCATGAAGGCCATTGAGCATCTTCAATTTTTAAAAATTATTATGGATTCATACTGCCGCTAAACAAAGCAGGGCACCGCAGGACGGTGCTCACGAGAAGTTCATGCCTCCAGCTGGAACTTGGCTTTGATGTACAAGATTCAGAGAAAGACCCCAGAAACCATTTCCTTTTTGGCCGAAGTTTATTTATCCTGTTTATCTGAAGCCAGAGCCAATAATCCAAAGGGCTTTCGAAGCCTAGAAAGGTTTCTCAGCACTCCTCTGTGCCCTCCGGGAAGGCCAGCCGAGCGCCGTGTTCCTGGGTGGTGCTGGTTCTGACAGGGGCCTGGGGAGCAGGTATCTCCCCAGTGATATGAAGGACAGGCACAGCTGAGATTGGCTCTGAGG
>NW_005369706.1:1891362-1895246 GCF_000412655.1 Myotis brandtii | reverse complement strand
ACCCCCCACTCCCCGCCTGGCCTCCCCCTCCCCTGGCTCTGAGAGATTTCTGACTTGCCTTTTCCAAATGTGAAATCTCTGATGAGGTCACTTCAACTGGGGGAGCCAGGGGAGGGTCACAGATATTTCCTTAGCGCTGATGTCACTGGGGTGATTTTCGGTGGAACCTGGGATAAACATTTTTCATTTTCATAGTTATGTATTTATTTTTGTAATGGATCTCTTTTAAGGAGCATTGGAGGAAAAGGCATACTCTCAATCCCATGATATAGTCTTAAATTCAAATAAACTTGAGTAAAGCAAAAGAGATGAGAACGTTGATTGAAGGGAAGTATTAAATGCATATTTGTCCAGCTGGCCCTCGGATCTGACAAAGGTCTCTGGGAACCCCGCACCCTTGATCTCCACCCTCACCTCACGCTTCCTGGACATGGCAGTCGAACGGACACCATTTCCATCTAAACAGGCTGGCCCTGCCCGGGGCTGGTCAGAAAGAAGGGCTGCTCCGTGTCCACAGAGCTCGTGACAGGACGCAGCTCTCTTGATTGGTCGGGGTTCTGCCTGTCCCCAGCTCTCTGCATCTGGCCCAGCTTGCTGTCCTCAAACACCACTCTCATCATCTCTCACTCCACTGCTCAAAAGTCCTCTGTCACTCCCCATTGCCTCCAGGTTAGAGGCCCTTGTCAACCCATCTTTCCCGCCTCTGCCTCAGACCCACAGCACTCACTGTCTCAGCATCTGGTCTCCCCTCAGCTCACGCTGCTCTGCTGACGTGAACCCCACCACCTCCAACCTGTCCTGCTCCACCTCCACCTCCTCCTCCCTGCAGGAGGGACAGCTGGTACAGCATGCTGCTCAAGGTCAGGGTCTGAGTCCTGATTCTAGCACTAATGCTTGCCAGCTGTGTGTCCTTGAACCAAATGCTTACCCTCTCTGTTAACCAATTACCTCACGTGTAATGAGAGGGGAATGGCAGCAACAATGACCTCCTCTCAGGTTTGTAGAGAAAACTGAATAAGATAATGCTCTTGGCATATTACCAGACACAGAGTAACAACAAGTGCACCGCGGAGGCTGCAACTTCCTTGAACGAGGAATTTCACTCTTGCAAGAGCAGCTTCGGTGGTCGTTTTCCAAGGAGAAGGTGTTTGGTAGACATGTGTCGCTGGTTGTGGCTGTCCTGTGATGTGTTTTCTACATGCTTTTTAAAAATATATATATTTTTATTGATTTCAGAGAGGAAGGGAGAGGGAGAGAGAGAAACATCAACTATGAGAGAGAATCACCAATTGGCTGCCTCCTGGCACGACCCCCGCTGGGGATCAAGCCCAAAACCCGGGCATGTGCCCTGACCAAGAATTGAACTGTGACCTCCTGGTTCATAGGTCGACACTCAACCACCGAGCCACACGGGCTGGGCTACCTGCTTCTCTTGATCAGAGACTCCACGGAGCCTGAGGGCAGGGTCCCCGTTCCTGGGCCTGAGAGCCCTTTGCAGCCTTGAAGAGCATCCATTCCCAGCTCTCTCAGGGCCTTCTCTTCTCCGGGCGTGGTTATGTTTGGTCTCCAGGACTCTTTCTGGCGCTGCCTCGTCTTCTTTTACATCTGGCCTAACAGCTAGTCTTTCCAGGAGCAGGTGAGACCCGGGGAGGCGGTGGCACAGGAAGCTTCCCCAGAGCAGGTGAGTGGAGACAAGATGGTGCCCAACACGCACTGGGCCACCTTCTCCAAAGCCCACCTCCATGGACCGACTGGAGAGAGGCCACAGCACACTCCGACCCAGGGCTCCTTGTGCCAGGCGCTGTGCTAGGTGCCCCCATGAAATGCAGGCCCTGCTCCTTGGTCCCTAGCCCTCAGCAGTCAGGGGCCACCCTGGAGCAGGCCCAGAGCTAGCAGTAGCCCTCTCCCCCCCGCCCCCCCCAGCCCTCAGCTTTTTCTGAAAGAAATGTTGTGTTCCCCGGACCCTCCCCCTGCCACATCCCCTTCCTCCCACCGAGCCGTCCCGGTTGGTCCCGGGCTGCAGGCCAGCAGCCCCTCTGTGTGCAGACTCCAGTGACACGGCTTTGTTAGAAAACCTCATTAGCAGACAGAAAGGCGCGAGGCAGCTCAGCACCGCATTCCAGGTGTCAGCTGAGAGGGGCTGCAGGAGCAAAGGCCATTAGACCAGACTGAGGTCAACCCCTGGACGATGAAAATAATAAGCTGTGACCCCGGAGAGGGGAGAGCGGTGGGGAGTGAGCTGGTAGGCTCAGAGGGATGCCTGCGCTCAGGCTGGGAAGGGAAGGCCCCGGATCTGGAAGGGCCACCAGCTTCTCCCCCTCGATCCTGGGAATCCCAGAGGTCTGATCCGCCTCCATTACGTGGATTCCTGGAGGGCAGAGGCTGGGCCTCGGGTGAGGGAGCCTCAGAGCCCGGCATGTGCTCTGCACAGGCGGGAGTCAACAAACTTTGAGGAGTAGAATGAATATTCAGCATGTTCCCTCCCAGGGAGGAGGGCCAACAACGCCGGGGCAGAGTGAGGAAGACTGATGCCGCAGAAGTTATCAGGGTGTGGGTGGCTTTGGGGCCACAGAGATCTGGGCCTGAGCCCAGCGCAGCCACGGAACATAGGCGCCACCTGACACGCTCACAGGTGTCCTGGCCTGTGAAAGTGGCACAATATTAGCACCTGCCTTTTGCAGTGATTGTGAGGATTAAATGAGACAAATGAAGGAAGAACGTCGTACAATCCCAGCTCACAGTTAGTGCTCAGCAAATGCAAGCTACCCTAATTATGACGACAAGGAAGGACAAGGGGCAAGTCAAGGCCGGGGAGAGGGGAGACACCAGCCCCTCACCCGGCCCAGCCCCGGCCCCATTCCCTGGGACAACACCTCTCCCAGTGCAGAGGCTCAGATGTTTATTAAGAAACCACCCATCGTTGCTGGGAACTTTACATTTGCAGCACGGGTCTCCGCACACCGCCTGACTGCCAGCTCTCAACAAGGCCTCATTCACTTCCCCAGGCGGCGCCCCCAGGGGCCCCAGCCCCTCAGCTCCACACCCACTAGCTACCCGCCCTGGGCATGTGCCCTGACCAGGAATCGAACCCTGACCCCTTGTTCATATAGGTCAGCACTCAACCACTGAGCCACGCTGGCGGGAAATAGCTGACTGCTTAGCACTCACTGTGCACCAGGCACTAGGCGAAGTGCCGCGATCTCTAAGCTCTTAGTAACGCACGCCCTAGGATCGATGGGCTCCATTTTAAAGAGAAGGCAGTGTAGACACCAGAATGTGTTATTTGGGGCTCCTCTGGCTCTTCAAGAACTCACTGGAACTACCTCCTGACACTTGGAATTTCTGAACCAGGGACACATTCCTTCCTTCCTTCCAGTTATTCATAAAAAGGCTGAATGGGGACTGGGGCTGCGCAGCTGAACACTCGTCTTGCAGGGTAATTAGTGAGAAAGGCTGGAATCTGGAATTCCCTGGCCTGAGGGGGAGGGCTGCCCCAGGCCGCTGCTGAGGGAAGCGAGGACAGGGCTGTTTGCCTCTGCTGGGCTGGGACGCCCCATGGGCTTGATTTATGAAGTCTTTAACCTGAGGCTCCCTCATAAAGGAGCTTTGAGGAGACGAGGGAACTGGTTATGAAAGGCCTCCCTTTCTGGGCATCTGTCAGCAGGCCTGCTGCCTGCCCTCAAGGTCTAGGAACCCTGTGCCCACCCCAGGTCCGGCCTGTGGGGATGGGGACTCCAGCCTTGTCCCCACCCCTGCTTGGGCTTCTTGCCCTCTACACCCTCTTCGCAGAAGCCTGCAGGAGAGGCCTCAGAGCCCCTGGTCCCAAGCTCCCCTGGACAGGCACGTTGCTCGCTTCACTGAACCCTGGTTTTCAGAATGAGCAG
>NW_005369706.1:1854255-1891281 GCF_000412655.1 Myotis brandtii | reverse complement strand
AGCTGTCCAATCTCTTCTCGCGGCCCTAACACAGGGCACAAGCAGTGGGTACAAAACTGCAGTGTGTCCAACTGGATTCTCCTGGATTGAATGATGGGAATAAGTGAGATGTGTTTGAAAGCGCCTAGTAGGCATTTAGAAAATCTGAGTTAAATCTGGATTTGAATCGGACTCCCTTCAGATGCAGAGCCTGGGGCCCTGGACCAGGTTATGCGATGTGGCCCAAGTTCCAACCTTCTCCTCCCAAACGCTCGGGCCAGCAGCAGGGACCTCTGTCTGCCTCCCTCCCAGGGGTGCCCCTCCCCCAGCCCGACCTCTGACCTCTGCCTCTCCCCATCTAGGCAGCAGCCCCTGCGGCCCCTCTGGGGCGGTGGGCGTCCCTGAGTCGGCCCAGCCAGGCTGGGCCCCTCTCCAGGGAAGGGGCTGAAGAGTGTGAAGGGCTGGTGTGTGTGACTTTGTTTATTTTCTCTGAAGGATCCTGCCTGAGCCCTGCTATAAAAATAACCTGCCTGGAAACCTCATCTCTGAGGGGGAGAAAGAGGCTTTTGTATCCAGAGAAGTGGCTCTAACGGCCTCCCTGTGCCTTGCCTCAGCCCCGAGCATCAAGGAGGAGCTGACTAAGGTGATGAGGGGCCAGGGCTCAAGTGAGAGGGGGCAGGGTAGCTGCTGGGGGAGGGAGAGGATGGAGGGGGAGGGAAAGGAGAAAGCCCTGCTAAACCATCCCCCTGCCTGCTTGACCCAGGAAGTTCCTAAGTAGGAATGAAGGAAGAGAAAGAGAAAACCTGCCTGCTTGACCCAGGAAGTTCCTAAGTAGGAATGGAGAGAAAGAGAAAGGGAAGAAATCAACAAGAGCCCTGGCTAGTGGGCTCAATGGTTAGAACATCAGCCTGGGAAGGGTCACAGGTTCAATTCCAGGTCAAGGGCACGTACTTGGGTTGCAGGTTTGGTGCTTGTGGAAGACAACCAATTGATGTGACTCTTCACATCAATGTTTCTCTCTCTCTCTCTCTCTCTCTCTCTCCCTCCCGCCCTTCCACTCTCTCTAAAAATCAATGGAAAAGATATCCTCAGGTGAGGATTAAAAAAAAAAGCAATCAACAAAAGATAAAACCCAACGGAGATACACTGGCTATCAAGAGAGAAACAAAGAGTCCAGGCAGGAGATAGGAAAATCAAGTCCAACGGAGAAGAGAGACAAGAGGAGGGAGCTAGAGTCAAGAAACCGGAGATGCTCACCCAGTGAAACAGGGTTCAAGGGATCAGAAAGAGACCAAAGACATGTTTCCAGATGTAGCTAAGGATTCGGTCCCTCCGTGTCCCCACCGTGTTCCCACTGAGGGAGAAGCCCTGAAAGGTCAGAGCTGGTCTCTAGGGGCCATTCCTGCCCAGCCTCATGGCCCGGCTCCCACGCTGGCTCAGGCTGGGCTGGGCATGAAGACACAAGCCTGATTGGGTTTCTCAAGGTAACCCCCACCAAGAGCAAGGCCCAAAGGCAAGAAGTGAACCTGCAGGAGTGAGAGAAAACTGGCACTAGACTCAGGAGGCCTGAATTCGAGTCCTCCTTCTCACTCTTTTTAGCCGGGTGGTCTTGTACAAACCATTTGTGGTCTTACAACCTGGTTCTCTTACTGATAAACTATAAACAATTACCTCTCTCCACCACCACCACCACCACCACCACCCAGAGCCATTGGGAAGATTCATGGAAGGGCATCCAAATGGGCTAAGCTGTACAGTGCCAGGGAGAAACAAGAGCGGATGCCCCATTCAGACCCATGTCTCCAGGCACTGGCAATGGGCTGGCGTTGACCTAAGTCATCAGAGTCTCAGTCTGTCCTGAAAGCTGCAGGGAAGGTTTTCTCTGCTGTAGCAAGAAGGTCAAAGAAAAGACCACAGTGTCATTTGAAGAAGAGGAGATGCCGGTGTTAACCCTATAAGTGAAGTCCTTTGCTATAAGACATCTCCCATCGTTTTTCATCATCCAAACTTGGGGTTGATCCACACAGAATCAGAGGTTGGCAGGACACATGCCATTAAAGACACCCTTGAAACTCATCTAAGAGGGAAGATGATCTCTCCTGGGATAACTTATGGGGCCAGCAGAAGGTGACATGTTAGCTCCCCTGGGGCTCAGAGCTGGTGTTGAGTGACACATTTCAGAGGAGAGACTGGAGCTGGGGTCCATGATGCCTTAAAACAACTTTTGGAGGCAGAAATTAAAATGTGGAGAGACTATCAAGGAAGCTCTACTTTGGGGACAAAGCCAGGCAGCACAGCTGTCCACTGAACCTAGGAGAGGGCTAGGGAGCCACAGAAAGCAGGCTGTTGGCACCACAGGGCGTAAAGGATTCCCAGAGGAGGAAGCTGAACAGAGGCCCAGGAGAGAAAGAGGGGGGCTGCAGCCACCTGGCTGCTGTGACATACAGCGGGGTAGCACTGGTGATGCTACTGGGAGTGGACCCCAAAATCAAACCGGCCCTCAACAATGTATTTGAAAAGTGATTTGTGGCATGTGCTCAGGATCTCATGACAACAGTAGTTAATGACAAAGGGTTAGCACTTATTGTGTGGCAGGTACTGCTCTAAACACTTTACACGAATTATAGCATTTAGTTCCTACAAATGTCCTCTGTAGAGTGCGTGGTGGCTGCCTCCCTTGCCATTGGTCACACCCACCCCCACTGTGCAGCAGGCTTGCAGTTTGGTAGGGCTGGCCCCAGTTCCAGCTCCAAGGACAGGCCTGGTGGGGCTGGGCCAATCAGGGTAATTCCATCACCTGTGCCAGGGGAACTCCTTCAGTTTGGTCCAAACGGAGTGTAGGGCAGAACTTGGTTTAATAATGAGGGAAGAAAAGACTTGTCTTTCCTTTTCACGTCATCTCAGTGCATCTTCACAAGAGCCTTTGGAGATAAGGAAACTGAGACTTACACAGGCTATGTAACATGCTCATCATCACATAGCCCTTAAGCAAGAGCATCCAGGTCTCTCCAATCTGGTGACCAGGGATGGCCTGCTCCTCTCCCTTCGAGGATGAATTGATTTCCAATCGCTCTGTAGAGGTTGGTCCTCTCTCTCCATGGAGACTGCACCAATAAGTGAGCATTAACAGGAGGCAGGAGGCAGGAGGTCAATTTTTGCCCAACAGTAGGAAGAGAGTTGCTATGGCCTAGCAATGGAGTGGGCTGCCTGGGAGAGTCACTCTCCATGGCTGAGGTCAGCAGGTCAGGACACAACTGGTGCCTGCCCGAGGCAGGTGCTGGCCTGAAAGCAAAGGCCAATGTTCTATACTCCTGACAGCCTTTCCCTCCCTGGACCTCAGTTTCCCCATCTGTACAGTGGCTGGGGAAGGACTAGGTGAGGACTCAGGTCTCTTCCAGCTCTCACATTCTTGCATTCTGGAATTCCCGGAGGCAGGACTCCAGGGCTCAGGGTCTGGCTGGGAGAACAGAGACCCGGCTGTTTGGCCAACTTGGTAGAACAGTGGAGCTTATTGAGCTCGCGGTTCCCTGAAACAGAAACAGCCAAACGGTGCATGCAGAGAAGATAAATTCATCTGTGGGTCTGATGAGAGTAGCTGAAAAAAATGCAATGCTTGAGGGCTGTCCAAGGAGAGGCAATTTTCAACTAGAAGGCTGCGACGGTGTGCCCAAACGATGGAAACAGCACACTGCGCCACATCCTGCCCCGGCCAGGAGGAGGCTGAGCTTGGAGATGACAGTCCTCAATGACACTATAGGGACCAGGAAGCCCTACCTGAGGTCTGGTGGAGTTGTGTTTGCAATTAGCAAAGGGAGTCCTTTTAGAAATTTGCCTTGAATTAAACTTAAACCACTATTGTTCACATAACCCACAGGTGTGTGTTTCAGCAACATAGAGACAACCCTCACCGAGTTGTGAGGCCAGAATTAGACTGAGGGACAAGAGGCACCATATAGTCTCTCCAGGATGTTCCCTCCCTATGTGCCCTAATGATGACTAATGTTGACGTAGGAACTGTTTTCAATGTGCTTAGGCATCTGTGGTTCCATTTGACCTTCATTACAATCCACTGAAGTAGACGGTCAGATAATACTACACTCAGCTTAGAGAGGAGAAAATGGGGGTTCAGAGAGCGTAAGCCCAAGGTCCCTCAGGTAGTGAATAATGGCTCTGGGGTTCAAACCTAAACTCTTTGGTCCCAAATCCTATGCCCTTTTCCTATGGCACACTGCCGTCTCCCCACTGTTATTTTGGAGGCCAGAGAGGGCTGATTTTTCCAGGATAGGAAGATGCGTGAGGTGGAGCAGTAGCTGACTGCTAAGACCAGGGCCACCTGAGGAAGGTGCTCCATGAGGGGGGCCCAGTCAGCAGCAGGAACGAAGCCCATCTGGGATCAGCCTCATGCTCACCTTTGAGAGAGAAAGGGAGGCAAGGAAACAAGGCCTCAGAAATGGAGGCTCCTGCCAGTGGTGAGTCCTATTCCTCCCGGGCTCAGGAAAGGCAACAACGACTGTTGTCCCTACTCTCAGGAAGGAGGTGGAGCCCAAATCCAAAAGGGTCAGGGGAAAGGAGTGAGAGGAATGGAGCCTTAGGAGTGTCCCCAGGGGGACAGGAAGGGAGTTGGGGCTTTCATGACTGCCCACTCCCTGGTGGAGCTGACCCCATCCTCCAGGACTCCTGAGGGCTAGGATGCCTTCCTGCGTTCTCTGGGTTCGACAGGAAGGGAGTTGGGGCTTTCATGACTGCCCACTCCTGGTGGAGCTGACCCCATTGTCCAGGACTCCTGAAGGCTAGGATGCCTTCCTGTGTTATCTGGGTCCTTCTAGACTTCAGTCTGAGGACAAAAAGACTGGAATAAAGTTCAGGGACCCATCAATAATCCAGTTGGCATGATTCCCCATCTTCCCTGCTCCTCTTGATCCCACAGAGGCTGAAGGGGGCAATGGGAAGGATTATGGAAAGAAGAGAATAGAGGATCAGTATTCACAAGTGATTGGGGGAAATGCTGAGCCCTAACAGCAAATCGATAATAATTTACAAAAATCTTAATATAAAAATAAACAGCAAATAAGTCTTTGATTCTCTGTCTCAAAAGAAGTAAAACATGTTTCATTATCTGGGGAACAGCCAGCTTACAGCCCCTCCACTCTGATTCTCCCTGACAGAGAATCAGTCCCTCTTGCCCACCCCTCCTCCCTAGCAGTCCTGCCCCTGGTCCCTGAGCCACCTTCCCTTAGGGACCCCATGGTGTGATGGGAGCTATCTTTTCTCAGGGTGAGCAGAGGGTGGGAGGGACTGCAGAGCCCCCGTATATGGCTGGAGCAGCCCAAGTTCCCTGAGGATGGAGATGGAGGACCCTGGGTGGAGAATTCCTGGTAGAAGTCAGAGCAGTGAACAAAGAGGCCTTTGAGCCAGGCCTTGGTGAGAGTACGAAGAGCCAGAGCCTTCGGCCAAGCCTCCTTACTGCCCGCATACCCCCAAGGACTGGCTTGGGCAGACTGCTGGCTCTGGCCCCTTCTCCCAAAAGGGGATTCCTTATGCAGCTCTCCCTCCCAAATTCTCCAGTGAGGTGCCCAATTCATCAGAAATGTCACCAGAGAGGAAGTCATCTCCTCTATGTCCTCTCATTCCTTCTCTTTTAAGAGTAAAAGTCTTTGGAGTCTGACAGACTTCCTTTCAGTGTTAGTTTCTACCACTTACTGGTTGAGTGATCCTAAGCACCTGACAGACCCTGAGCCTCAGTTTCCTCATCTGTAAAATGGGGATAATGATTTTTATTCACTTCATTGATTGATTACACAATGCCTGGCACATAGTAAACACTCAATAGACACCAGTATCATGGTTATTATTCCTAATATCCACCCATCCTCCATTCTCTTTCTCCTTGACCCTTGCTGGGCTTGAACCTTCAGCCTGACCCAAGTCTGACCCCATCCCAGCAAATGGGTCCATCAGATGAGAGAGCCTCAGCTGACCCTGAGCTGGGCTCCTCATGGAGGTGATGTGGTGTACAGTTCCTCAATCTGGGGGTATATTAGTGGGGTTCATGTGGGAGAACTTTAGGCACTAGGTACCGGGGGCAGTTGACAGTGACCTTGCATGATTCAGTGGACTTACAATGGCCATGTTTGCATCACTTATAAAGCATTTGACTCAGAGTCCTGGAATGTCTAAGAAGTTCACTGGTTCTTAAGTTTTGAGGGAGTTCAAGGGATCTCTGAGTGAGTTCAAGGTACCATGAAACCTCTTTCCAATGAAAAGTAGAATTCTATGTTTTGCATATAACTTCAGCAGGTTTATCTATGGACCTCAGGTTTAACCCTACTCATATCACAGGATTTGACTCAGAGTCCTGGAATGTCTAAGAAGTTCACTGGTTCTTAAGTTTTGAGGGAGTTTAAGGGGCCTATGAGGCAGTTCATGAAACCTCTTTCCAACGAAATGTATAATTCTACATTTTGCATATAACTTCAGCAGGCTTATCTGTGGACCTCAGGTTTAACCCTACTCATCTCACAAATCAGAGACTAAAGCTCAGAGGGGTTAAATAACTTGTCTGAGGACCCACAGTTTGCAGGTGACATAGCTGTGACTTGAACCCAGACTTTAATAGTTATCTCTCTTCCTTCGCTGGAGGGAAATGCCTCCATCCTATTCTTTGGCTGAGATTATGTTCCCTTCCCCCTTCAGGCACTGGGGAGGCTTTGCAAGCCCACAGTGAGCTCCCTGTGGTCCTGAGAAGGTTGTTCAGAGGTTAATTCAGGTGGGTCCAGGGTTGGGTAGAAGAGATTGAGAAAGGCAATGCCAGAGCCCGGCTAAGAACCAAGAGCCCCCTGCACATGGCAGGGAAGGGTTAACAGAACTGAGTGTGGCTGTGTGTGTGTGTGTGTGTTCCTAACAGAACTGAGTGTGGCTGTGTGTGTGTGTGTGTGTGTGTGTGTTCGACAGCAAGGTTGCATGTGCAAAGGCGCACGTCTCTCATTACGTGTGTTGGTGCTACGGGACCAGGGGCGCAGGCCAGCCTGGGAGAGCGGTGCCACAGTGTCCTGGTATGAATGGGCCTCTGTCCTCAAGGCTGTGTGAGCCTCTGTGTGCACAGGTCCATTAACTCGCCCTCGGCCACATGTGGAAAGGGGAGGAGAGGCCCAGAGAAGCCCAAACCACCCAGTCCTTCTGATTTGAGAATGAAGCAGAAGACACAGAAGAAAGGAACTATACAGACCCCAAATCACATATGAATAGAGTACACACACACCCTCTGATTAGACTCTTTTCCTCAACCCTATTGTCAGCCTCCTGTTACTCATCTGGGTGCTTTGGGGGAAGAATCTCCAGGTAATGTCCTAACAGTTTCTGGAGAGTGGACTCCATTTGCTTTTGTGGCTGTTTCAGTTTTCTACGATGTGTGTCTGTGAGTCTGGTGTGGCTTCTCTTTCCCCTGCCTCACCTGCAGCGCACACTCTACCTCCCACCCAGTGAGCGGGCCTCATGGCACCCTTGCCTGTAATGGACAAGCTTGTCTCAAGTCTTGTCCTGAGCCCCATGTTTCCAGCCCCTCTTCTAGTCCCCTCTGGGCCCCTGTTGCCCTTGGCGGTGGTTTGTTTAATGGAGCAACTCCTGTCTGGGAGCAATCCAGAGCTCAGGACACAGGGAGAC
Organism: Myotis brandtii; assembly: GCF_000412655.1. Lineage (NCBI taxonomy): Eukaryota > Metazoa > Chordata > Mammalia > Chiroptera > Vespertilionidae > Myotis > Myotis brandtii. The sequence continues at coordinate 1,883,643 of NW_005369706.1, read as the reverse complement.
ACTTGTCCAAACTTGCTATTTTTTCACCAAAGGAGCCAAACCACACTGATGGGCTCAGTGGCCTGGCTGGGCGCCTTCCTCATCCCTCTAACCACTAGCCTGGCCTCCGTTCCCCTGGTTGGCTCTGATTACCAGTGGCCTCTAGTTCAGGACTTCTAGTTACCCATCGGGAGACCTCCTCAGTTGGAGTCTGGCCTCCAATGTGAGGAAAGAAGGGAGATCTGGGATCTAAGGAAGTAGCTGAGGCTGAGAGAGATACCCTGGGACCAAAGGCTGGGCCTACAGAAACCAGCAACCTACCACATTCATCCCTGTCCCCCAGTGGCTGGCACAGAATAGGTCCTAAAAGAGTGAGTGAACTGTTAAATGAATGGATGGGATGGATGAGTAGCTGGGTAAATGAATAGATAAATAAATAATGAAGATTCTGAGATCCAAGTAGACATTCTGATAAAAACCTAATCTGGTTCCTTGGTCAAACATGGGGAAAGAAGGAAGGAGAAACCGAAGTCTAGAAGGTGCAGCCATCTTTCCCCTGAATCTAAAGGCGGTATCTTAGCCCAGATCCTTTGTAGCGTGTCTCTGAGACTCCCCTGGGGATCTGGTTAGGTGAAACTGGCCGTTTCTACCTCCTCATGCCCACTCTTCAGGCTCCTTCCTGTACAGGCTGCTCTGCCCACTGGAAAAGGTACTCTGCAGCTGAGCTAAGTAGCACTGAGTCAGGTGGAAAGAGGTGTGTGTGTGGGCCTGCCATGGAACAGGGGCAGGGACAAAATGATGTCGGCTAGAGTAGTGCTGTGTGCTAGGACCAGAGGATGGAGAACATTTCCATCCTACACATATGGTAGGCCCTTATTGAATGGGTGAATAAAACATTTCTATGTCCTCTTCTATCTGGCTTATCCAACAAAATCCTTTCCTAAGGGATATATAGATTCTCAAAAGCTCTGGACCACTAAGGACCTTCCTCTGGGGGTAGAATGAACCAATCAGCAGCCCTGTCCAGGGAAAAAGGAACAATTTGTGTATCTACACCCCTACTACCCACAGTCCTCCTCCACCCGCATCCTCCTCCTCCAGCCAACCAGCAGGATGCAATGCAAAGCTGCTGCTGCTGCTGCTGCTGCTGCTGCTGCTGGTGTGTGTGTGTGTGTGTGTGTGTGTGTGTGAGAGGAGAGAGAGAATCAGGTGGGTGGGTGGTGGTGTGTGGGAGAGAGAGAGAGAGAGAGAGAGAGAGAGAGAGAGAGAGAGAGAGAGAGATGGTCACAAGCTCTGGCAAAGGCCTACTCACCTAACAGCCGGGTGGGCATAGGATGATGTATGGCGGGGTGAGGGGGTTGGGGGAGGGAATTTGGTGGGTAAAGGCTGTTCTGCTGGTGGGGAGGAGGGGGGCTTGCCTAATAAATTAGGAAGCTCCACACCACCAAGCCCAGATAGAACTATGGGTTCGGAGACCCCATTTAGGAGTCCTGTCCCCCAGGTCAAACCCAGTAGATCTTTTCTGTTGCTGAGATTTTCATGGAAGGAACTGCTCAGAGCTCCTGAGCGGCCCTGCTGCTGGGAAGTGCTCCTGACGTTTGATCACCGCTCTCCACTGGAATCTGCCTCCGGAGAGTCCCAAGGGGAGCCTTGCATTGGATAAGTGGGAGCGTATCCATGGGCAAAGCTGAATTAGACCCGGAAAGCTTGGGCTTTGAGGCCCAAAGGGTTTCCTTCTGGTCTGAGTCCATGTTCTGAGCAGACACAGAACTGTTGGCTCAGGGCAGGCAGGGAAGGTCATTGAGAGCCAAGGGAAAATGATTAGGAGTAATTAGCATCAAGAGAGGCCTCCCCGTGGGGGTGGGAAAGGCCGTCTGTTTAAGAGGAAGCTGAAAGTGGCAGACTGATTTGGGAAAAGAAATGAGAGAGAGGTTGGAGAAAGGCTGGGACTGTCTTTCTTCTCCCATCAGAGAGAAGAACCCCTCCCCCCTCGGCTCTAGCTGGAACTAAGTTCCTCCTCTCCAGGGGCACTGGGTATGGAGGTGGGAGGGGGAGCAGGAGGGCACAGCGCTGTGCATTCCTGAGATTCTCAATCCAGCCTGAATGGAATGGCAAAGGGAGCTTCATACTGAGGGGACAGAGCATGAGACACAGAAGTGAAAAGATCAAATGGAACACTGTGGAGCACCAGAAGTGTCTTCACATGTCCCTGAATATACAACCTGATTCCTGAGGCCCTGGGGCATGACCTTCACATGTCCCTGCACATACACAGCCTGATTCCTGAGGCCCTGGGGGGTGACCTTCACATGTCCCTGAATATACAACCTGATTCCTGAGGCCCTGGGGCATGACCTTCACATGTCCCTGCACATACACAGCCTGATTCCTGAGGCCCTGGGGTGTAATCAGGATCTTCATGGTGTCTCCCTACTCCCTACCTCCCCACCCTCCCAATCCCTAGACCTTCCCCTTTCTGGGTTAGAACCTCAAAGGAAAAGTGTGCTAATGTGGGTAGCTTACTGCTGGGGAGGAGAGTGGGAAGCAGTAAGAAAAAGGACAGTTGGGGAAAGGGTTTTCATGAGAGGGGTGAAGGGAATTTCTTAGTGCCCCTTTCTGGAGAAGCCAAGAGGAAATGAACCCAAAGGCAGAGAGACCCTGCCATTCCCCTTGACCTTCCAAACTAAGGTGAAGAGTTAAGTAAGGACCTCAGTCCTGCTCAGGAGAAAAAAGTGGGAGGATTGGACTCTGCACCTCAGCAAAGGTTCTCTTCCCTGGTTTCACACTAGTGACCCCACGATGTCCAGGTTAGGCACTTGACCTATTGACACGAAAAATGCTGGTTGTGTGAAGCGGCAGATCACAGGGCTTTTAAAGGCTTTGAAGACATTTCCTCTTGGCTTGAAGTCCCTATTTCTGTCATTGACCAATTTGTGAGACTCTGGGCAAGTTATTCAATCTGAGAAATGGGGATAATAATAGTACCTACATCATAGACTTGTGGGGATTAAATGGGTAATGTATATAAAGTGTTTGTATATAAGGTTGGGGCCAGGGCCTCAACAAATGCTTACTCTTATTACTAATGTTATTGGAAGAAGATAGCTCTAACTGCTAAGTGGATGATGAATTTGAATCCAGAGACCCCAGGAGAGGGTCTCTGGTCTCACTGTAAACCAGACAGGAGGAAATGAGGACTTGAATAGGCGGAGGCTACCAAAATGGAAGGGAAGCATAACTCAGAGATGCTGAGTAACGGTAATCCATTCACTCCAAAAATTCTCACCTTCGACCATCCCAGGCACCCGGGACGCAGTATGAACAGAATTGACATTTTAGTGAGAGACAGACAAAACAATGAGTAAATAATATAGTCAGATATCAATACTACAGAGAAAGAAACGAAGAGAGCCAGGGAGTGTAAGAATTGGGGTGTGGGGCTGATATCCCACCAGAGCCGGAGGGGAATGAGGGAGTCAGTCAGGAGGAAATCTAGGGAAAGGCCTTCCAGACAGGAAGCAGCACGTAGAAGGGCTGTGAGATGGACGCAGCTTGGTTTGTTAGACAAACACCTGAGAATGCCTGTGTGGCCGGGACCAGTGAGCCTGGGCACAGTGGTAGGGGATGGTGTTGGTGAGGTGGCGGTGGGGCCTCTTAGGCCATTGTAGGCACAATTGGCTGGTGATGGGCTGATGGTAAATGGGGCACAGGTACACAGGAAGCAAAGCATTTTTCCTGGGGTTCAAGAAGAGCATCTAAAACACAAGTTCCTCAAGGAACCTGAGCCCCAGGCCCATTGCCTTTGCAACTTCTGCAGCACCTACGACCAAACAAGGCACCCAGAGCAGCTGGGGAAGGAGGCGACTCTGACTCTGACTCACAACGGGGCCCAGGTCCCCACTTTGAGGGCATTTTCTCCCCTCCGGTAATATACATGCAGACCCAGGCAATCCTCAGCTATCTTTAACCACATTCAGGAACCAGAATATAGGGTGGCCTCAAGCTCTTCCTCCTCGCTTCAACCACTTTCAAATGACTGAAAAATCTTAACCAGGCCTAGAAAAATGTCAGAACTCAAGAATATCCTGGAGACCACAAGGGTTTCTTCTAACTCAACACAGATAAAAATGCTTTCACCAACATAGCGGGAGATCTTTCAGAAGTTGGTGCTTTCTTATGTCTTATTCTTTGGAGAATGAGCTTTACAGGTAGAGCAGAGGGAGCATTTCTTTGAGGTTAGATTGTAAGGAAAAGGCGTGCAGGACAGGGGCAAGGAGACAAGGGATGCTGTGATCAGGGTGGGTTAGAGTCTTGACTGGTGTGTTTGGCTCAGGAGGATTCTCTGGCCAGTTCCACAGAGAGACCCGGTTTTAAAAAGTGCCAGGGAGCCACGGATTTGCATGTTATTTGCGTTCAGGATTCAATTCCAGGTATGTGGAATGAAATGAATGAATGAACAGCATTCAGACTCCTGGTTAAGGGGTGGACTCAGGAATCCAGACCACACTGAGGATCCAATCACTGCTTCAGCTTGGATCAGGAGACACAGACCCAGGCAGAGACAGAACAAACAGTCAAAGAGACAGAGAGACAGTCATAGAGAGACAAACACCATAGAGTCTTTTCTACCAGGAGTTTCCAGTCAAAGCAAGAAAGCAAAATCCACATAATTTATTTTAAATAAATCAACTTTTCAAAACTAGGGAGTCTCTCTCTCTCTCTCTCTCTCTCTCTCTCTCTCTCTCTCTCTCACACACACACACACACTCTCACTGGCAGAGAAAGGCAACAGCATCCCTGACTCTCCACTTCTGCCTCTCCACTGCCCATCTCCAGCTTCACACTGGACTGTGTGCCTCGGTATCTGCCTTCTCCATAAGGTACATTGCTTGGTGTCTTCCTGACCTCTCAAGTGTTAGACCAGGGGTCCTCAAACTACGGCCCGCCGGCCACATGCAAATACAAATATTGTATTTGTTCCCGTTTTGTTTTTTTACTTCAAAATAAGATATGTGCAGTGTGCATAGGAATTTGTTCATAGTTTTTTTTTAAACTATAGTCCGGCCCTCCAACGATCTGAGGGACAGTGAACTGGCCCCCTGTTTAAAAAGTTTGAGGACCCCTGTGTTAGACTATAAGGCCCTTGAGGACAGGTGGCTTTTACTTCCCTGGTCAAACCATCTCTTCATTCCCCCCTTCTGGGCCCCCAAGCTCGGTGCTTAAACACATGCTTATTAAACACCTAGGGTAACGGGCTCCCTAGAAGTATAAGGCAAATGCCCTCCAGGAACTTAGCTCTGGCTAATAGACTCAGTGCAGGCAGCATGTAAAACAGTCCATTTAAAGGACACGGCAGTCAGAGAGGGACCCACAATCTCAATGTGTAAGTGCTATACAGTATCACTGGAAATAAAAAAGATGGAGAAAACTATACATAATAGAAATATGTGGCCCTGGCCAGTGTTGTTCAGTTGGTTGGGCACTGTCCCATGTAGCAAAAGGTTGCCAGTTCGATTTCTGGTCAGGGCACATGCCTGGGTTGTAGGCTCAGTCCCCTGGGGGGTGGGAGGGCTGCAGGCGCCAGCCAATTGATGTTCCACTCTCACATCAATGTTTCTCTCCCTCTCTATCAATTTTAAAATATTTTTTAAAAAGACATATATGTGGTTAGGAAAAAAAAATTTCAGTCTGCCGGGCACCCCTCATTCAGTTAATTCCTTTTATTCTGATTAGCTCCCTAGGATAGGGGCCGAGCCCTCTGAAGGGCATGCTGAACTGCTGAGCAAGGCCTGTTTGTTAAGGGTGGAGTGGGCATTAGGTTTGGGACCGGAGATGAACCGCTGGGGTCCATAGAGATGCAGCCTCACTGCAGGCTGCCATGAGTGGCCCTTCTTCCCCCAAGTCCTACAGGATTCTTTCTAAATAAATGTTTTAGTTATCCCTAACTCCTCCCTGGCAGGCCAGAGAGAGAGAGAGAGAGCTTACACTCCTGGCTTGGAAAAAAAGCACCATTCACCTGCCCTCCTGGTGACATGTCTCAGTCCATTTCTGATGTCAGAGGCAGATTACAATGCAAACACCATGTGAAGTTGTTATTTTCTGATTATAAGGGCTGCAGATGCCCAGGTAAGAGATATTAAGATAATATGATCAGGGAAGGCTTCAAGGAGATGGGATTTGGGTGTGTGTGCTCTGTATTTATGAAAGGAATAAAAGAGTAATTAACCGAATGAGGGGCACCCAGCAGACTGAAGACTATGCTCCCTGGGCACACACCTCTCCCTCACGCACTTATATTCTGTGGAGGGTGGAAGGACAATCTCCAGAAATCAAGCAGTGGATGTTACTGCTCAGCTGAGAACAGAGAAAAGTTAGCAGCTATTAGTCCCATCAGGATAAGACTGACCTGGGCCTTAACTCTAAGACCAAGCTAATGATAACATTGGCCTTAAACTTTAACCTTGAACCTCTCACCTTGACTGATTTCTATTCCAAGTGGCATTGTGGCCCTCACTAACATTTCAGAATCTTAGACTTTGACAAGACTCTAGACATCTGGTCCAACCCCTCACAGCTGGAATGATCCCTACTCTACCCCTGATGGGCAGAGAGGCAGCTCACATGAATATTTCATCGAGCTTTATCTTCTAGCTCAGTTTCCTAATTTCTCTTTTCTCTCTCAGAGGATACGTGTAAGTTCACCCTTATCTTCATGTGTGACCAGCATGACCTCACATGCTCTTATGTTCTTCGCAACTTCCAAAGTTATGGGCTCTTAATAGAACAGATGTTAGGATTCAGCACAGGTGAAGTAAGGCTCTGGATGGAAGGAACTGGGCTGAATCTTACTTGTTCTTCCCAAAATTTTAGGATGAATTTTAAGCTCTCCATAGATTGTTCTAGGAAATATGGCAACTTTGTCACAAGCTTAGCATGCAGCCTGTTTGAGTCAACAACAGGGCCTGATAGCCTTACACCTCCTCTTCTAACTCTCTTGGGTATGTGAAGTCACGGGGTGAAAGCGTCATATGCCGCTTCACCTTGACCCATGCAGATGCAGCAAGGGAGAAGACAAAGCCCGAGTGTCGGTCATTTCTCTCAATCTGGGAGGCATATTTGAGAGCTGGAGGGATCGCTGAGGAGAAAGACCAGAGGCTGAGACAGCAAACACACTGGGGCTCTTATCTGAACCCTCTCCCTCTCCCCACTAGAGCCTTTTATGAGCATGTAAAGCCAGGTGGCGATGGACAGGCTATGGGATGTAGCTGCTGGAAGTGCTCTTCCAGGTTATCTGTTTCCACTCAACATCACTAAAACTTGGGGCCAATATTGCTAGGAACAGTGGATAGAAGTTAGTGTGATTACAGGGGCTAAAGAGAAGTTGATATTACAGAGAAGTGTGAGGCACTTCATATATAGAAGAGTTAATTTACACAAAGTCTCCAGGTTGGATGAGGAAAAAGTACTTACATTCAACCCTAAACAGGACTCCCAGAAGCAACAATGGATCCCAGATGACAAATGGGATGGAACTAACCTGTGCTTCAGACCATGTTCTTTCAAATGGGCTGGAATGGTCTGGCTTTCTCTGTACAGGGCCCAGGAGTGACTGCTGGGCTATGGTTTCTGCTGAAGGCTTGATGTCTGGCACCTAGAGCTTATCATCCCTCAAATATTCCTTTTTTAGGGGAGGTAGGTGACCATGAGCACTGAGCCCAGGGGAACGAGAAAAATAGGAGAAAAGAAAAGCAATAGGCTTATTTACTTTAAACAAAATATTGGAAACATGCCCTTGGCCATGGAATACAGAAATGTATTTTTCCCTCCCCTGGTCATCAAAGCCCACCCTCAAATGAAGGCAAAAGTAAGTTGCCAGACGTGGGTCCTGCTCTTGTTGGCGAGCCCTCTGGAGAGAACAGCCCACTCTAACAGTCTATATTTAGGTCCCAATGAGCCATCTAGGCTACAACCTAGGTCTCAGCTCAGCTCACTCCTACCATGAAGGGTGGTCTCAGGATTACTAACTCCTCCCTGTATAAAGCTGCATTGGTCAGAAAAGGGGGCCAAGTTCAGACAGACTCAACAATATCTTATGTATTTTTCATAGTGCTTTTGTTGCAGGTTTCATTTTCTGCTATACATGGCAATAAATATTTGTTGCTTTGGTCTGTACAAAAAGTCTGCAAGGAAGGGAAAACAGATGTAATCTAAACAAACAATAAATACAGAAAACTATCTTGTTCCAAGTCCCCCGGAAATAGTGAGAGAGCCTGAAAAACGCAGGTCTTCTGAATCATCGTCCCAATCTATACCATACTGCCATGTTTCAAGTTGTCACTTAAACACATAAGTACCAGAGTCAATGTTCAGGAGTCCTGCAAAGAGGCTGCATGTCATTGCTTTCTAAAAGAGAATGTGTAAGGTCCCAGCAACTCATATATAGGAAGCTATTTATTTCCTATAGAAAACACCAAAAAAAAAAAAAAAAAAAAAAAAAGGGAAGAAAAGAAAAACAAACAAAAGGTAGTTTTCCCCCCAAAAGGCAGGCAGTTATGAAAAGGGTAGAACATCTAGTTGCTGGAGTGGAAACAGTAACATTCAGTTAACAATGGAATATTTAAAAAAAATAGTTTTCTTTTCAAATTGTAACCTGCGGTAAAACATAGAAAAATGTACTAAACAAGCTTGGTATAAAACAGAGTAAAATTTTCAAATAAGCCTAGGGAGAAAGCACAATGCTGGAAGGGATGAGGTACCAGGGAAAAGGAGAAAATCTTTCATACAAAACTACCTATTACAATACAGAAAAAAGTATAAAACGTTCCTATTTTGGAACTTAAGTACAAAAATGACACTGGCATTGGATCGTTTCACTAGCTAGCCTGAGAAATTCTCAGAGGGGATGGGTGGTGCTAAAAAGAACAAAAGGAATAGCAGTTTTTCAATCTCAAGTTGATCAGTCCAAATTCCACCCATTTTCCAGTTGAAAATATCAGCTCCCTCTGTAACCTCTATCCCTAAGCCAAAGTTTATCCAGGTCTTAAAATATTCTGTTAGGAAGTCCACAAACACCCTACACATAGGGGCTGGGATCTGTGCGTGCTGGAGCTAAATTTGGAGAATGGAAATAAATCTACAGGCTAAAATGATGAACACATTCAGCCTTTAAAAAAAAAAGCATATCCCTGTGAAATATATATATATATTTATATATATTAAATTCTCTGTGGTTAGAAACATATTTAAATGAACTAGCCACAGACCAAACTAGACTTGCATTCATCCAATGCTGGAATTTTATGCTAAAGACTGAGGTCCTTCTTCTTGGTCAGAAGTAGGCGGCAGTAAAAGTGGTGCCTTGTTGCTCCACTAACCATTCCCTGGGTGGGTCTTCCCTGTATCATGTGTTGTGAACACATGCAAACCCCTGCTTTTAAGAAAAGGACTGCCCAGGACTTTGGGGTCCACCCAGGGCTCATATATTGTGCCTCAGGAGGGAGGAAGCTACAGATAGAACAGCCTGGTATAGAAGCAGACAGATTTTACAACGGGGCATATAAATAGGAAACATCCTAGAGGAGGGACTTAGACATGTGCCCCCAAGTCCAGTTTACAGTCACTTTCCTGACAAAACATCTTGAAAACCAAGTGTGTATGTGTGTGTGCGTGCATATGCTGGTGGTTTTTATCCCTATGTTTTTGCCCATGCCCTTTCCTACCTCTTAGTAAGGCCTAACAACAAGAGTTTTATATGAAACCTAGAGTCTTTCCAAGCTTCTCTCAGCCCCTAATTAGGGACCAAGTGAGGCTGGAGCCCTTTGAAAACAAGATGGCAGAACTGAAGAAGTGAAAAGCAGTCTCTCTCTTCAGCTTAGGGATGTCCCTCACCCCTTTCACAGCACCAGAGTTTCTTTGCAAAAATAGTATCTGAGATACAAAAGGAAAGGCAGATGTGCTTGTGAATGCATCTCGCCAGGGCCTGGTCCAGGATCAAGGGCTTTACAAGAACAGGGGTTGGGAGTGGCTGTTTCCAAGGTCTCTGGCTGTAGACAACGAAGAGCTGGTCCCACAACGTCAATGCCTGCTAACTGAGACAGTCTTCACAAGAGCTTTCGGTGGAGAATCTCCCAGACCATCCGCTTCCGGAAGTATGGCATGTGTTGCTGTAGGGACACAGAGACACCCTTCATTTTCATTTCTTTAATCCAGACCCAACACTCCTTTCCCCATATTCCTTTCCTCCTTGAGGTTTTCAACTATAGTCTCAGTTGCATTTTTGGTCTTTCAAATTTCTCATTCTTGATTACATGTAATTCTTTTTCCTTTCCATTGCTTTTTCCTATTGCTATTTTCTTTTCTTTTTTAATATATATATTTTTTATTGATTTCAGAGAAGAAGGGAGAGATAGAAACATCAATGATGAGAGAGAATCACTGATCAGCTGCCTCCTGCACGTCCCCTACTGGGGATTGGACCCGAAACCTGGGCATGTGCCCTGACATGGAAGTGAACCGTGACCTCCTGGTTCAGATGTCAATACTCAACCACTGAGTCACACTGACCAGGCATCCACTGCTATTTTCCATTGCAGTGTCCTCAGAAGTTTTATTGGGCATTTCCAGGTATCCCCCGGCTATACCTAAATGTCTCTTAAGAATTCTGAGAATGTCTATCAAGTCCTCTATATTGAAATCTTGAAGATGTAAGATCTGAGGCCTGAAAATCTAAAAGTCACTTTTTAGAGGAAGAGTTATGGGAACTGTAAGAGTCAAGAACTATGATGGAAAAATCCAGTAAAGCTATTAATTCAAACAGAAGTAAAAAGTTAGTTTAGGTTAGCAAAACTTGAGTGCTAACAAAGTATAAAGAAAATGTGCTCTGGTCCCAGTTCTCCGTTTTTTACAGGCTTTGAAGTAGGTGGGGGAGATGGGTAGAGAAGAAGGCTCTGCTATTGCCCAGGATTCTTTGACTTCAATATGTGATATATGGAAACCCAGGATGTGATCTATTATTATCCTCCTTTGTCTTATGATGTGGCAGGCAGTAACCACCGGTGTTACAAGCTACAGGCCGAAGCAGAGCCCCCTAATCAGAGCAAGTAGAGAAAAAAACACCTGGCGGGCACCTGGAGACAGGGTGGACAGAGAGCTCCCTAACCCCTGAGGCCTCAGCTCACCTGTGTGAAGTTGATTGGTCTGTCTTTGGTAATGCAGTCAGCATATTTGCAGGCAAACATCCCACAATCACTTCCATTCATCTGCTGTGGAATTTCCTAAAAGACCAAAAACAATGAAAAGGTAACATCTTTCCAAGGTTCCTTCCTTCTTGTTAGACTATAAATAAGAACCAAAGCAGATAAATTTTACAGGTTTCCCTGAATTTTGAAGAGATGACCCCTCGTTCCCCACTTAGAACAACACAGGCTCAGAGAAAAAAATAGAGCTTCTCAGGCCTGTGGACTTCCTATTAACCACATAGGAAACTATCTCAGACTTCCTTGGCACCTAAGGGTGTAAAATCTGGTCCCTCCCAGTAGGGCCAAACAATCAGCAAACACATCTTACAGGAGTGAAAAGCTTAGCAAAATAGCCGGGCATTTAGAAAACCTAGCTCTACATAAGAAACACATTACCAGTTTTCCCACAAATAGCTTTCTCTATCTTCCCCAAGGAACAAAACAACCAAGCTGTAGTCAGGACAGACACTAAGAAGCTCCCTGGGAATCAAACAGTAATACCTTTTCCTTCCCAACCACTTCCATGTCAGGAACTTTTATCTCATCAAGATCAAATGTACCTGGCTTTTCTTGCTGAAGAGCTGCCAGCCATTGGTGTCAAACTCTTTCCTTTTCTTGTCAATGCTCTCCTGCTTTAGGTATTGCCTAAAGGTATTGGGAGAGAATGAGATGAGCTGTGGAGAACATGGATGACCGCTGCCACCCAAAGAATGGAGCAGACAACCCTTAGGAAGAGTTTTCACATATGCTTCTGAGAAAAAACAGTATACAATGTTGGGTGGGGGTATCTTTACACTGCTAAACCTCCTTTGGGACTCCCACAATTCATGCCTACCCTGTCCACCCAAGAGAAATACGATGTTTCTCTGATACCCAGGGTTCCTTCTATCTACTGTTCCTCCTGAGGAACGAGTTTTGATTCGTTTCCTTGGTTTATATGGTCCTTTCAAATTCAATCTAATGGAAGAAGAATGTTTCTCTAGCAACATCAAACTATTTATTTACTATTAGTCTTGAGTCTCCTGTGCAAAAATTCAATCCAAGCCAACAATATGTTGAGTATACACCTCATATGGAGCATTCTTCATAAGTGCAACCTGCTCACCATTCTGGAACCTATCTACCAGAGTGGTACAGGGAGGAATAAGCATTTTGGAAAGAGAAACAGATAGGGTATAAACAGATTTGCATTCTGGTTCCCAGTTAAGCCACTATCTAGTAGGACCTGGGCAAATAAAAATTACTCTGTGGGTTTGGTATCTTCATCTGTAATATTAGGAGGTTGGATTAGATGATTTCTAAATAGTTTCTCTAACTATATGTACATACCCACTCTATATTTTAGTGCACTAGGACAGTAATTGTCCCCATTAGGGCATATGTTTGGTATTAGTACATTATTAAACTTTACTTAGATGTAAAATATCCATTCTTACTTAATATGAAAATTTCCTTTATTAATTAGTTCACTGAAGGTATAAAATAACTGAGTTCAATAGCTGGAAGACAATATATACCAACACCATACTCTTCCGTCCTCAACTCCTTACTTACAAAAGGATCCTGCAGGCTTCATTGTTTATCCCACCCATAGAGTCGTAATAGGTAATATTCTTCTTTCTAAAGTCCACAACCTAGGAATAAAAAAAAAAAAATCTGTGTTTATAAAGTGAAGAAGACTGCTTTCTCAGCTTTTCCCTTCCCTGGAACCTTTTGCCAGATTTCCTGTGAAATCATAACATGTATGATTGATACTGTGCATCACACCATGCTTAATCAGCAGAAGACAGAAGAATACAGAACTACAGTGGGGGCTGATCAACTGCTGACCCCATTAATTGCCCTAAAACCTTTTTCTGTATTTAGGGTCCCCATCCACAATGTGGGCAACAATGAAGACACATGTTCTTCAGAGAATGTAAGTTCACTGAAGTCATTTCCACAGTTTCAGAAAGATGATAATAGATTATGGGTGTCATTTCTTTACCTGGAGAATTTCCTTTGGCTTTATGTTTTTAAAATGTAATTCAAAAAAAGACTGTGAAATAACTCTCATACTTTCATTAATTCGCTAAGCCATGTTCTCAGAGTCATAAAAAATATTCAATTACCAAGTATGCAAGGCCAAGTCATGATTAGGCAGAAAATAACAGCCACGGGATCTGAACTGGCAGCATCATTAGGAAGTCACTTTTTATACAGGTTTTGATAAATTGAGCTAAATTTTATTTTGATTCTCTTGCCTTGTAGTTTATTGATGTCCTTAAAAAGAGTTCCAAAATTGTCAAGCATGATCTAAGTACAAGTGAAGGAAATAAAAAATTAAACTAAAAAAAAAAAAAAATTCCTCTGCAGGAGGGAATTCTTTTTGTTTAGGAAAATACCTTAAAGACACATGAAGTTTTTTAAAAGATGGGACAGAGCCTGAAAAGACAGATGCAGTGCAGAAATTACTGAATTGCTCTGCATAATAAAGAGAATGGGAGTGTAAAAATTTAAAAAGTCACTTTTTCTCTCCATGCTTTTGCCTTGAGGCTGCTTAGACTTATAATTCCTTTTTAAATATTTCCAGAAAAGGAAATTCCACAGCTTTCTTCAAAGTCTAAGTATCTCTCACTCTTAACAGAAAGTTCATTGATCTATCCAATTTCTAGCCGACTAAATACTACTGTTCTCTCAATCATCCAGTGAAGAAGTAGAACTAATACTCACTATTCTCTGTGTATTCAATAATTATATAAATTCTTTTAAAATTTTACCAAAAACAAGTGGGTACTCACAGCAAGACACCAGTGCACTCCCAAGTGAATGGGCACCAAAAGAATGTCAACAGAAAATACATCCACTTTCTTTGTCCAGCGTTTCACAGCCTGGTAACCAGCTGTTTTTAACTTAGTAAAAAAAAAGGTATTAAATGCATGTACACTTGGCAATCCCTTCTCTTTACTTCGCTCCATCAGCATATTCATGTAGAAATTGATGATCTGTGGGAAGAAATTATATGTATGTATTATAGCAGGCCTTTCATAATAATTGTTATATGAAGGAAAAGCAGTGTTGTATTGTACAACATATGCTATTGTTTCCTAATTAACGCAATTAAGACTTTAACATGCAACAGCCTCATGTCCTTATATTGAATTCTGACTAGAAGGGAGGCTATAAACAGTGAGGTGGTTATAAACAGTGAAAACAAAAAGCTGAGGTTATATATATATAAAATGGAGTTGGGGATACATATGGGCAGATGCTGGCCAGAAGATAGGATTGGGTCAAATCTGTTAACAAGGCTAAGACCAACAGTTCAGTTCTTATACGTGGGTCACCTGTTTTTACACAAAGATAGAAAACTTTGGTTCAATGCTAAAGATTGTCTTTTAGCCTTTAAGCTAGCTTGCAGAGGCAAACTGTTTTGGTTTCAAGCAGACCTGAATAACAGGATAAATCATCAATTATACTGGACAAAACACTTACAAAATGACAGTAGTTGAGCAATGTTACCTTTTATAGAGGCACACTTGAATATAGTATAAAAACCAATATAACATAAGACCTGGAAGTACAGTTACACACCAAAGAGCAAAGTTCTCCCCAGAATCTGTATGGTTAGCTTTCTCATTTTTGTTGATTCCATTTATGCCTTCAATGTCAAGTATAAATGAAAGAAATTAAAATGCCTGAACAGGAAATATGTGATTCTTTCTATTAATGAAGCAATGTGTTCTCTAATTGTGACTATGTTGTCTATGGTTCCTTGAGGTCCAGGGCTCCTTGGTACTAAAGCTTGTAAGTTACTGGGCCAGAAGTTACTGCATACTTACTTTATGTGGTCAGATGAGGCCAGGCCAGTGTCTGTCAACTGCAAGGAATGAATGGGCTAACTGATCCACAGCTTGGAAATATGACTAAGAAAACAGGCATGTTTTTCAGAATGCTTTTTGGGGAATGGGAAAATGCCCCGGTCCTTTGACAAATATTTACACATTAGGATGCCAGAGCAATGAGCTACTGCCCAACAGTAGGCACCTACATACCGGGCAGGCAGCAGGGACCACCGCCAGGAACACACCAGAGCATGGTCTGGACTAGAGAAAGGGCCTATAGATGAGGATGCCTAGGCAGTTGCAGGGAAACCACACTTGCCATGAGGCAGAACTGGAGGCAGGAGGGAGAGGGGATGACTAGGGTTGAAGAAAGACACTGTTCTGCCTACATCTCTGAAGACTGAGCAATGGGCCCAGCAGGCCGAGAGAGCTTAGGTTGTGGCTAATTCTCTGTCTAGTGTGATTCCCAATAGATAATTGGAACTCAGTTATTTTAAATAATGATAATGAATTGAGACACAATTAGGATTATAGCTTTCTCAATCTAGATTTCCTATATAATTCTGCCCCCAAGGACAATGGTGCTAATGATGCTTGTAGGAATGAAGGCAGCCAGGAACACAGAAGGGTCTGCCCAGCAAGCACAGATTAGGCTATAATTAGGCTATAAACTACATTATCTAATGAGAGAAAACCAGCAAGAAGGGACTGATTCCTCTGGCATTCTACCCACCCCACAATATTAGCCATGTTATGACACTAAATCCTTCAGTCTAAGGGGTGAAGTGAATAGGCAGATGACCTGCCAGTCATTGTAAGCCAAACCTTCTATGGGGCAGGCAAGTTACATATTTGAGGCAATAACGACTCAAGGGAAAGGTGGAAGGAATCAGACAGAGATAAAGACAGCCAAGCAAATGAAAGCCATGGAGATATTTCTTCCCCAGGTGCCCATAATTGTGACCTTTGGGATAATTACCCTGAAGTAAAAAAGTATGACATAAATGAATGTCAAGCTACATATGACTATCCTATTTTTTAGGAGGAAAGAATGCTACAGACCAATGAAGTTTAGCTGGACTTACACTGCCTGAGTTGTTTGGGGTTCTTTTGTGTGTGTGTGTGTTTCTTTTGAAAGAGTGGACTATAGACCAACCCCTCCAAACAGAAACAAAGACCTAGCAATCAGGATACCTAACACCATCTGTTTCCTTTAAGAATCCCTCTTCCACTGCTTTAGCTCTGCCTCCAACCGACATTTCTCCACTGAGAGGGAAATGGCCTCCTCCAAAGTCAGCTTATTAATTAGCTCTAAGAAGTGATGTGGGTTCTTTTTCATTTCTCTTGTATCCCAGTAGGAGGGAGTGTGGTGGCCTCGATGTTCCCTCCCATTAGCTGAAAATGTATAATCTGACATCTGAGGCAGAATTTAGATTCAAGTTTCTCTCCTTGGTTTTTCAGCTATTACTCTGTCCAAATGAAGAAAATTGCCATAGTTCAGCCAAGACACAATCATACCAAAAAAAAAACAAGCTAGGAATTAGAGAACAAAAAGAATCCTACATGTCATCTCACAGAGGAGGGCTGAAGATGAAGGAGAAAGAAATGAGAGAAGGGATCACAGTACTTAAGATGAAAAAGAAGCAGAGATGGTCAGAGTATTTGCTTATATTTTGTGAAGACAAGGGTTCCTTCCCTCCCATGGAGAGAGCCTTTCTACACACAAGACTCTCTTAGCTCCAGAAGATCTTCAATTGCCTTTGAAATAAGGGGCTAAAAGCAGCAAATCAGCCCTGCGCCTACTGTTTGTCTTGCCAATATATCAACATCTGAGGACGACAGCCAGTGTTAGTCCACTTGTCACTCTTTTTGGGACCCACACTTGCCTCTGCTCGCTATGGCTCCTGGTGCCTAAGGAGCTGCCCTTCCTGCTGCCTTCACAGCCTTGGCCATGAGCGCCTGCTTGTCTATGCAGTCCTGTTTGGGGGTGGGATGGTTGTTTATAGTGTCTTGTTCCTTTGTGATTTTATTTGAAGAGCAGCCAGGATAAAGCCGAAAAAAAGCTTCTCTTTCAAAGAAAAGCCTACAATGTTTTCAAACTAAGGACTCAATCCTTTTCCTGTATGTTACCACAATGACATAAATGGCCACTGCTATTTGTATCTTCCTTTTTGCCCACTAAACCAGCCAAGCAATTGTTTTCTCATGCATTTAGAAGTAAAACATCTCACTAACAGTAAAACCTTGACTTTTAACCCCTTCCCAATGTTACATTCTGAAACCCTCAAATTGGCTTAGGAAAAAAATGTTCTAAAAGTTCTGGGCATGACAGTGTTCCTGAGCAGAGATCAAGATAACTTTTAGGGGAAACAAAGCTGTTTTTCCTACTTTACCTCTCCTAGATTTTTCACCTTGGTCTTCCAATCCTGATTTTTATTTTATTTTTTATTAATCCTCATCCAAGGTTATTTTTTCCATTGATTTTTAAAGAGTTGGGAGGGAGGGTCCTAGCTGGTTTGGCTCAGTGGATAGTGTCGGCCTGTGGACCAAAGGGTCCCGGGTTCGATTCTGGCCAAAGGCACAAGCCTGGGTTGTGGGCTCCATCCCCAGTAGGGGGTGTGCAGAAGGCCTCTCTCACTGATGTTTCTCTCTCTCTCCCTCGCTGAAATCAATAAAAGAAATATATATATAAGAGAGAGAGAATTGGGAGGGAGGGGAGAGAGAGAAACATTGATGCAAGACAGATACATCAATTGGTTGCCTTCCGCATACACCCCGACTTGGGGCCGGGGATTGACCTGCAATTCAGTTACTTGCTCTTGACCAGGATCGAACCTGTAACCCTTCAGTGTGAGGGCCGATGCTCTAATGCAGTGATGGCGAACCTTTTGAGCTCCGCATGTCAGCATTGTGAAAAACCCTAACTTAACTCTGGTGCCGTGTTACATATAGAAATTTTTTGATATTTGCAACCATAGTAAAACAAAGACTTATATTTTTGTTATTTATTTTATATATTTAAATGCCATTTAACAAAGAAAAATCAACCAAAAAAATGAGTTTGCGTGTCACCTCTGACACGCGTGTCATAGGTTCGCCATCACTGGTCTAATGACTGAGCAACAGGGGCCTGGGACTATTCTGATCTTTAAATTAAACCTATCCTAGCCAACCACAAAGCCCAAAAGACTAACCAAGCAGCAACACCTGAATATCATGAGTCAGAAGGTCATTCACGCCTAAGATTTAACCTAATAATATTATTAAAACCAAAAAGGCAGACTTCACGTAAAGTTCTGTGTATTGCATCCCTCATTGTGAACATGTGCCCCATTTTTTTCTCACATGGAAATTTAAGCAACAAATTATTATAATTACTTGCTAAAATTTTAGAGATGGTAGGCAATATCAATTTTTATGGAGTCATGATAACTGTAATTACAATTCTCCGTATTACCCACATAAGTCCTTGGTTAATTAAAAGGACTAGTTCTATTAGAAATACTTTAAAGAAGTAAACTATAATGATATTAAATCTTGCAAAAGAAGACTGAGAGTTCACAACTGAAATAAGTATCTATAATAATAAAAGCATAATATGCAAATTGACCGAACAACCAAACAACAGAATGACCATCTAGACGACCTTCTGGTCGACCATGCGATGACACGCACTGGCGCCAGGCCAGCCAAGGCGGGTGTGATGCGATTGGTCGGTGGGCCCCACCATTGCCCCATGATCGCCATACAGGGGGAGGCCCAGGCCACCGGGGCGATCGATAAGTCGGGGGGGCTCCATGATCGCCCCAAAGAGGGAGGCCCAGGCTACCCCACAGTGGGTGGGCGGGACCTCCTCCTTCACCCCAGTCTACCTGGCCATTGGCGCTGTGGCAGGTAGCCTGGGCCTCCCTCTGCTGGGGTGATCCATCACGGAGCCCAGCTGGGTGGGCAGGGTCTACCTCTTTGGTGTGATCAATTGCGGGGCTCCCGGACTGTGAGAGAGCACAGGCCAGGCTGAGGGGCCCCCTCTCCCCCAGTGCATGAATTTTGTGCTCCAGGCCTCTAGTTTTTAAATGAATACAAATACTTAAGAAAACCTACTAATTCCCCATCAGAATGTTAGTTTCTAACAGGCAATAACTTTGAAAGCCTGAGAAGTAAGGTACTTAAAAAATGGTGCTTTTTAAAATGGTTCTCATCATCATTGTGGACATGTGACTTGGCACCTGCTTTTAAGGTTACCATTATTCTGAACTCAGAAGACAAGTACTCCCTACAAGTTATAGGTAGGCTTGACAGAGATAAAGTAGACAAAGAATATTTCCTTCCCCTCATCGCTTCTAAATAATGTAACTTCCATTAACTTTGCTTGCTAAAAATCCAGCCTCTGAGGGGACCAGGGAATGGAAAATATGTCCTGGTGAATGCTGCCTCTGTAAGGGACCTCACTGAGGTAACTGCCATAGTAAAATAGCAAGAACTTAGCTCATAGCCTACTCATTGCTGCCCCCTAGAAGGTTTTGCATAATCTACAACAAACAGGTCACATTCCTGTAGAATAATTGACCCCTTCCCACTTAGCAGTGGCAGGCAAAAAATGGTAAGAGACCAGAGGTTAATGACTCCAAATCAAAAACACTTAATTGGTGGATACTTTTGACTGTCCTTGATTTTCATTTTGCCTTTTGATCTGGTAAGCCTTTTTTTTTCTTCTCTATTTGTTCCAATGTTTTAATATCACTATTTTGAGCCAAAAGAAGCAAAGATGGCATGGACCATGTGGCTCAGTGGTTGAGCGTCAACCCATGAACCAAAAGTTTGTCACTGATTCCATTCCTGATCAGGCTACATGCCCAGGTTGTGGGCTCAATCCCCATTAAGGGGCATGCAGAAAGCATAATCAATGATCAATGATTCTCTCTCATCACTGATGTTTCTATCTCTCTCTCTCTCTCTCCCTTCCTCTCTGAAATCAATAAAAGAATATATATATATTTTAAAAGAAGCAAAAGTGGTTTTCCCTAAAGCCCATAAAGCAGTGGTTCTCAACCTTCCTAATGCTGCGACCCTTTAATACAGTTCCACATGTTGTGGTGACCCCCAACCATAAAATTATTTTCGTTGCTACTTCATATCTGTAATTTTACTACTGTTATGAATCGTAATGTAAATATCTGATATGCATGATGTATTTTCAGGGGTCGCGACCCACAGGTTGAGAACCACTGCAAAGCAGTATCAAACCATACATTCCTTACTATTCTTGGTCAAAGATATTATTCAGAAATTGATGAAAATTTGTATCTTATAAATTCACAGAGGCAAAGAGAAAAGGGCCAGTCCAGCTGGCTCCAGAAAAAAATTAACATGCTGGGCATGACATATAGCTCTCAAACTCCATACATCTAATCCTAAAACAGGATCCAATTTAAGATTCTGAGGCAATATGATATAACTAGAGGCTCGGTGCACAAAAATTTGTGCACTGGTGGAGGGGGGTGTCCCTCAGCCTGACCTGTGCCCTCTCACAGTCTGGGACCCCTCGGGAGATAACCACCTGCTGGCTTAGGCCCGCTCCCCAGGTGGCAGATGGCAGGCCCGGATCCCGTGCTGGGTCGCAGATGGCAGGCCCTCTGCCGCGCCACCCCGCCCCACTGCCCGCCCCACCGGCCGCCGGGCTGCGCACATGGACAGCAGGCCTGGCAGGCAGCGGGGCGGGCGGATCGCACTGTGCCGCCCCGCCTGCAGTATGCAAATTTAACGGCCATATTTGTTGGGTTAATTTGCATACTCTTCTAATTGGCTGATAGGCGTAGTGAAGGTACGGTCAATTAACATCTTTGTCTTTTATTAGTGTAGATATATGCTTAGGTCTGAATCCTGGCTCTGATATTTACTAGCCATATAACCCCACAAGTTTCTTAATCTTTCTATACTTTGTTCCTTCATCTATCAAATAGAGATGATAAAATAATAAACTCCAAGGGTTGTGGTGGCCATTACATGAGCAGAAAGCATAAAACACTTAGAACAGTGCCTACATGAGGCAAATCCTCAATAGTTGTTAACCAATATTATTATTTGGAAAGTCCTTAGTATACAAGACAAGGATACACGTATGTAGACTATCCAGTGCTTTCTATTCCGAGTATCTAAAAATCCTCCATAGTTGTGAAGCTTAAATATACCCCAAAATATCAGTCAGGGATGCTGCTAGTGAGCCTAAGAAAGGGGGCAGGGACTTAGGAAAAAAGCAAACTATTTTCTTCTTTTGCTATGAAATATCCTTCTAAAATAAAACAAGCACCTCCAGGTATAGGAATAGGACAGATCAGTTTAAAGACTATAATGTAATATATTTACTTAAAATAATCTGAACTCTCAAAAGCTGAGAGCCATAACTTTTTTTTAACCAATATATCAAATATTTAATAATATAACTTTTTAAAAAATGTCAGTTTTAAAAATAGGCCATTTTGGAAAGCTTATATATAATAACCTCAGTGACAAAAAACAAGTAGAGATAGA
The DNA here is from genome assembly GCF_000412655.1 of Myotis brandtii. Lineage (NCBI taxonomy): Eukaryota > Metazoa > Chordata > Mammalia > Chiroptera > Vespertilionidae > Myotis > Myotis brandtii. The sequence goes on along the minus strand of NW_005369706.1, from coordinate 1,862,075 downwards.
AGGGGAAGTAGCAATGGATTCCTAGATGGAAACCATTCCTTCATGCTACAACATAGTCAGCTATTAAGTATTTTCTCTGAAGATGTGAGCTGCCTTAAAGACAGAAACAATACGAATGAGTGAATGTCCTCTCCCTCAGTGTACAAACTGTCAATATATAAAAAGGTAAATGAGCACTTCTCAGACTTTAAAGTACATAAAAATCATCTGAGATTTTTTTTTAAATGCGTATCTCTACCACACTGCTTCATACTTATTCAGGAGAACTGAGAATTGTGACAGTTGATTCTGATCCAGGTCATCCAAACTTTGAGACTCAAACAGTGTGATAATGCCTTGATTTAATTTCCACTTACCATCCGATATAATAAAAGTATAATATGCAAATCAACCAAACAGGGGAATGACCAGTTGCTATGATGCGCACTGACCACAAGGGGGCAGACGCTCAACACAGGAGCTGCCCCCTGGTAGTCAGTGCACTCCTACAGGGGGAGTGCCACTGAGCCAGAAGCTGGGCTCACGGCTGGCAAGCACAGTGGCAGTGGCGGGAGCCTCTCCCATCTTCGCTGCAGGCAGGTAGTAAGGAGCAAGGGGTCCAGGACTGCGAGAGCCCTGGACTGCGAGAGGGATGTCTGACTGCCACTTACGGGGGATCGGGCCTAAGCTGGCCAGTGGACATCCCCCAAAGGGTCCCGGACTGTGAGAGGGACTGCGAATCTCATACACTGGCCTCTAGTTTGAACATAAAATCAGGTGCAAGATTACCTCATCATTGAGCCAATTCAAATGGTTTAGAGTTTGAATATCTTTTCGTGTAATGGTCAAACGGAATGCTTCACTCAGAACTTCATCCTGGTTCCCATTACGAAATACATTCTTTATCTCTTTCTCCATTTCCTAGAGAAGCAAGAGGTGTCAGAGATTAAGCATACATGGCTTCAGATACACTAGATTTCTCATAAGTCCACACTATCCCCAGACAATTTATCATTAATCAACTGTTTACTTTTAACATTTTGGTTTCTATTCCTTCCAGTAGTAATCTCTCTGATTACTTCCTTCTATCCCACCTTGTCCTCCCCCTCTCTTTTTCAGCACAACAGTTCAGACCCTTGTTTCATTTTATTCCTGCTATAAAATACAGTATTTCATAAGTCTATGAAAAGTATTCTAAGTCTATGAGAAGATCTAATTATATTTTTGATCCAAACAATTTTCTGAGAAATAGAATATTTCCCCAAAGGTAGGAAGAGCTAAGTAAAGGTAGTCTCTCTTATTTTATGTCATTTCTTTAAAGGTAGTTTCTTGTAGAAACATTTTCCTGGATTTTTTGTTTGTTCTTTTTTAATGTAAAACATGGAATCCAATACAACTATAAAACATGTATTATACTCACCAGCTATGTGAGTTTCTCAAACAGTAGGCTAGATTAAGGAACAGATTACTTTAAAATGTACACTGACTTTATGTATTTTCTAAATTTTATACTGAGTTTTTATTACTTATTAAAAAAGTAAGCCTCAGCTTACTGTACATGAAATGAAACACAAATTTATTAAATGCTTTTTCACTGAAGTTGCTAAAAGCCACCCATAATTCTTTCCTCAATGTGCAATAATCATTTAAAAATAAAGCCAACACTGGGCTGTAATACAAATGAAAGCACGAGTATGCAATACAATTTTTTCATTTTTTAAAATCTTATTTTTCAATTACAGCTTACATTCAATATTATTTTGTATTAATTTCAGGTGTACAGCACAGTGGTTAGACATTTATATAATTTATGAAGTAATCCTCCCACCATAAGTCTAGTACCCACCTGGCACCATACACAGTTATTACACTATCATTGACTATGTTCCCTCTGTTGTGCTTTACTTCCCCTTGACTATTTTGTAACCACCAACTTATATTTCTTAATACCTTCACCTTTTTCACCCAGTCCCCCAACTCTCCTCCCCTCTGGCATATGCAATACAATTTAAATACCACATGTTCTATTATATTTATGTTTTAAACTTGTCCAGAGAACTCTTTCTAAATACAACACTTGCTAGTACAGGAATTATATAATTTACCTCTGTGATTTCAGGAAATTCATCTTCACTATCAGTTAATTTACGACCTTTTTTTTCTGTTTCTTGGGCAATTGTGACAGGGATCTCCTTTTCAAGAGGTACACGAAGACGCAGTTCTACTGAATCATGTACTGAATGTTCCTGTTCCTGCAATCTCTGAAAGACAGAACTTCAGAATAAGTGGAATACAGAAATATGCTATCTCTCTATGTAAACTGATTAGTACTAGCTGAATAGACCAAGAACATTTAGCATTTATCACACAATGCTATGGTACCATACTATTTTGCAATTACAACAGCTTTGACCCCTAAATACAGATAACCTTTCAAATTAGTTTCAATTTGGATATGCTATTTACTTATAATCTTATCCCAATTCTTTTTACCTGGTTTTGAAGCTGTAATGCCAGTGCTTTTTGCTCTTCAATCTGGCGCCATCTTTCCCGTGCTCGAGAATCATAAACACTAGTTCTAGAAGTGAAAAGAAATGTGACACAAATGCAGACCACTCTCTTAATATCAGCCCATTGTTGATGTACAGTGAGCATTAAATATGAAACCCTCATACACACAGTCTAAAATCCTGACACTAACTTATCACTATAAGTGAAACCACATGGTGTTATTCAAATTTTCCTACTGTTTTTATTAAAATAGTGAAAATTATTAGTTTGTTGCCAAATATGAACAGGTGGCTTTTGCAGATAATTGTAAATGTGTAGTCTTTTTCTAAAAACATGCTTGTAAGCCCAACCGGTGTTGCTCAGTGGTTGAGCATTGATCTAAGAACCAGGAGGTCACAATTCGATTCCCGGTCAGGGCACATGCCTGGGTTGCGGACTTGATCCCCAGTAGGGGGTGTGTAGGAGACATCCGATCAATGATTCTCTCTCATTGATGTTTCTATCTCTCTCTTCCTCTCCCTTCCTCTCTGAAATCAATAAAAAATATATTTAAAAAAAATAAACAACATGCTTCTAAGATCATGGAGAAAATTAAGCTTTATTTTGGAAACCCAAAAATGAGACTGAACCCCAAAGGAGAAAATAATACAAAATGTCATTGAGGTTTTAATTCAAATATTGTATTTATGAACCAAAAGAAAAAATATGGGTTTTTTTTGTTGTTGTTGTTTTTTTAAAGAAAATCAACACTAGGGGGTTTGGATAACTTAAAGTGAGTTCTTAAAACTGGAGACTAAAAGCTTTTAGTGATTTTGCAAACTCCAGAAATAGAAATTAGTCAATAAATTAGTTTTATCCATGTGAAAATAAGGGCATTTATTTTCCTTTCTATATAATTGCTAATTTTGAAATATTTTTCCAATTCAAGTTAACTTCAACTATTATCCTATATAATAAAAGGCAAATATACAAATCAACAGAACCATGGAACCACCCGACACAATGAGGCACACTGACCACCAGGAGGCATACGATCAACGCAGGAGCTGTCCCCTGGTGGTCAATGCACTCCCACAGGGGGAGCACTGCTCAGCCAGAAGCCAGGCTCACAGCTGGCAAGCGCAGCGGCGGTGGCAGGAGCCTCTCCTGCCTCCGCAGCAGTGCTAAGGATGTCCAACTGACAGCTTAGGCCATCTGACTGACAGCTTAGGCCAACTCCCCGCAGGAAGCAGGCCTAAGCAGTCAGTCAGACATCCTCCGAGGGCTCCCAGACTGCACGAGAGCTAAAGGACCCCCCACCACGAGTGCATGAATTTCATGCACCAGGCCACTAGTAAATTTAATAAACATGAACATAGAAATGTCCCAATAGAATTAAAAACCCCCAAAACTTAAAAGTTGTTTAATAAATAGCTATAAATAGGGAGTTTTTACTGATTAAACATAGGTAGGATGATTGGCTAATTGATTTCTTCTAACTAAAATTAGGAAGTGATGGAGAAGAAAAAAATGATACCAAAAATAATAACTTACAATTCTTTGATCCACAACTCTGCCTGGAAAAAAGTAGGACTATGGGTGGGAAAAGAAAAATATGAGCAGGAGGCTTATGAGAAAATTCAAATATTGTCAACAGAAAAACCAATCATTTAAATAATTTACAAGAATGCTTTACAAGTATTGAATAAATACAAGGACTAAATTACATAAAATTGTAATTGGGAACTAAAGAAATATAAATGAGTCATTTGCATACATTTTTCATAATAAAATACACTTTACTGATTGCATGATAACTGATTCTTACAGAATGCATTCCTTGATTTCTGTCAAACTTCTGTATCCATAGCAACTTTGTGGTGGCAATTGACAAATGAGTATAGATAGGTCCAACATGCATGGTGGTTGATAGTTTCATTTATGTTAACAGGTAAGATGAAAGTAACAAGGACGCATCGTAACTTTAGTATTTGTCAATAATAATGTGAGCAGTTTCTTTGTTAAATCAGATAATAGTTTTTAAGTAATGGTAGAATTTATCTTCAATCTTTTGTACTATTCACAATGTAATCACTGCAAACATGACACACTTTTAACTGGCATTATTGACATTTTCTCCATCACTTTAAGGCTAGTCCATCAACAAAATAGTAAGTCAAGCACTGATTTGTGGTGTGGGAATTTTCTATGATGTAAATGCTCCCACCATGGCCCACTTCAACCTACCAAAATGACATCAATGAATGTGGAATTGGGAAGAGGTGTGCAACAGCACATCATTCTATAGTATTTCCACCATACAGATATGATACATGCCAATAACCTTAGATGGATAATAGTAAAATGAGTAGGAAATGATGACTTTTGAATACTTATTACCTTTGTTTCCAATATAATTTATGTAACTGCAAGTTTATATAATTACATTTTGAAATAGTGGTTGTGTTTAATAACTAGCTCTCAAAATTCCTTGAAATTTAACAATTACCTCTTGTGAACTAGCTCCACAGCTACTCACTACTGAATAAGGGTGAGTTTTTGAACTTGCAGATAGGAGATTAGGTTATGTCCCTGCTTTTATTCATGAGCATCAATATGATATTCAGGTACATTTTCATAAAATGCAGCTCTTCTAAGCAAGAACATAGCAGTAACATGCCTGACAAATGTGTCCTGTTCCTCGGCATGAGTGAAGAGGACTTCCCAAACAGATGAGGTCAGATCCAATAGAACAGGTTTCCTTCATGTCTGAGAAACTTTATGACTCATGTTCTTGGTCCAGCTCTGGGTTTTGCATCAACAGATATTCTGACATGCAAAGCTACCTCTCTTGTGCTGCATCCCACTGATTTCAGCAAAACTGCTTTTGTATTTGGACACTCTTGAAGCCAAGAAACCCTTCTGAATGTAATTGTCATGTTATTATTTTTACTTTTCTATTTTCTTCTACACCTGTACTATAGTTAAAAAGATGACCCAAAGTTCAGCAGAGAAACTAAGTTTAGCATAGCTCCTTACTTGCATGAGACCAACATTATGTGAAAGAGTACATCACTTGTCAAGATAATACATTAAGCTAGAATGTTACTCTTCCCAAATGGTTCAGATTGACAGATTTATTAATAATTTAGTCAAATCTTATGGGTTCTTAGACTTCTTGCCAGTCCACTTGAATCAAAATATATTCAACCAACAAACAAACAAAACAGAAACAAACTCATGGATACAGAAAACAAACTGATGGTTGCCAGAAGGGAAGGTGGGACTAAGAGGATGGGTGAAAGGTGAAAGGATTAAGAAGTACAAATTGGCAATTACAAAACAGGCATGGGGTGTAAAGTACAACATAGGGAATATAGTCAATAATATTGTAATAACTATGTATGGTGTCAAGGGGGTACTAGACTTATTGGGGGGAAACACTTCATAAGTTATATAAATGTCTAACCACTATGCTGTACACCTGAAGCTAATATAATATTGAATGTCAACCATAATTGGGTGGGGGGGGGAAGCAGCTTGACATTTTAAAAAAGTATATTTGGAACAATAACAAATTATATATATATATTTTCAACCAAATCAAAGTAGATACTGAAATTCCCCACCCACAGAACAATCCAAATGAAACAGCTAATGAGTCAATGAATAAACCAAAACAAAGAATCAGCAACACAACTCCATTCCAAACATGAGAGATCAAATCTATTTGATGCAGCTCTTGCTGACAACCTGAGTGAATAATGCTTAGCAGAGTCACAGCCATGTTAACTGTAAGTCCTAGGTCTTGCTCTTCTCAAACTTCATCTCCTTGCCAAGCCCTAACTGAAGGACCTCTCACAGACACAAATGGAGGAGTAAACTCTTTTCCAAAGAAAACTTTTAGATACGTAGAACAAATAAACAAGCTGGGAGTTAAGAGACCTGGAACTCCTGGAGCTGTCCCTAATTACATTTTGTGATTTTTCGCAAGTCATTTCTATGAGACTTAGTTTTAGGACTTGTAAATTCTGGAGATTAGAGTCCCTTTCAGTTCTTAAATCTCTACGATCTGTCCTAGTTAAGGCAAGAGCATGGGCTCAGAGGGTATGCCTTGCTTCTTAGCCTAATTCTTGAGAATTAGTATTCCTAATCATCCTTAGGCTGGGGTTTGGCAATGAAAATGCTATTCTATTGTCTCTCCACCATCACTGAGGTTAATAAAGGTAGAACATAAGAGGAGGTGTGCAGTGAACAACTGACATAACAACCAACACAGAAAGCCACAGAGATCTGTGGCAGCAGTGAGGGGCTACTTAGTGTATGATACTAAAAACGTGAGAACACATATATTGCACAATATAAAAAGTTGACAAGAATCACACAGAACTGCACAGTATTGGTTTATGCTATTCAAATTTGTCCACTTCCATATTAGAACATAAACTTGATGTGGACAAAATTTGTCTTTTGAATTTATTACTGTATCCTCTGCACCAAGAATAGTGCCTGGGACACCGCAGGCACTCAGTATCTACACTAATAAAAGAGAAACATGGTAATTGCCGAATTTATTAAATAAATGAATAGTGTAAGACAAGCACTTCTCTTCAATGGATCGAGGTATCTCCTGGCTTAGGAAAGCAAAATTCAGGGGGAAAAGCAAAATCTCTTCGCTTTTCAAAGAGTAAATTATACATTGTTCCTCATATAATTGAAGCATACAATAATAATAACTACAACTATTTACTGAACATCTACTTAATGCTCTATATGTAAAACTCTGCTCTATTAATTAAAGCTCAATAATAGATAGTAAGGAATTATTACTCATACTATACAGAAAAGGAAATTGAGGTCCAGAAGGATAATCTGTCTTGGAAGAGCCAGGATTAGAAACTATGTCTGTCCAATTCCAAAGACTGTTCTTTCTATTATTGTAAAATGCCTTTTAATAAATCAAAACATTAAACCAAAATGAAGATGATAAATACCTGAGCTAGTCAAGAGAGCACTGCAGGCTTTCTGGGAAATTCATTTATTTAACAAAGATCTACACTAATAAAAGAGAAACATGGTAATTAGCGTACGACCCCTACCCTTCCCATTGGCTAATCAGCATATCCTTATGCAAATTAACTGTCAGCCAAGATGGCGGCCAGCAGCCATGCACTGAAGCGAGCAGGGAGGCTTGCTTGCTTCAGTGACTGCGGACTCCAACATTCCCCGCCTAACTTGCCGGCCTCTCAGCTGCAACTCTAAGCAACTATGTACTATGTTGCAAATAAGAAGCTAAACAAAACCCCAGAAACCAGCCGGACTGAAAGCCAGCCGGACCGCAACATTGTATC
>NW_005369706.1:1849649-1853119 GCF_000412655.1 Myotis brandtii | reverse complement strand
CAACCTCCCCATCGACCCTGCCTTGAGTGTGACAGGGGGCGGTGCCCCAACCCCCCAATCGGCCCTACCCTGAGCATGACTGAGGGTGGCATCGCCACCTCCCGATCTGCCCTGCTCTGTGCATGACGGGGTGGCGCCCCAGCTCCCCAATCGGCCCTGCTCTGAGCCTGACCAGGGGCTGCACTTAGGGATTGGGCCTGCCCTCTGCCACCCGGAGCAGGCCTAAGCTAGCAGGACGTTATCTCCTGAGGGGTCCCAGACTGCGAGAGGGCACAGGCCGGGCTGGGGGACCCCCCCTCCCGCCCCCGAGTGCACAAATTTTTGTGCACCGGGCCTCTAGTTTATTTACTAAGTGCCCACATTATGTACTATGATAGGCCCTGGGCGATAAATGCAAAGGTGTTAGTAACTAACAAGGTACAGGAATAGAAGTGCTCAAGGGATAGACTAATGCTACCTGGAGAAGTCAGAGAAAAAATAACACCCCCATCAGGTTTTAAAAAGCCAAGTAAGAGTTTAACAAGTGGACAAGGATAGAAAGGGAATTCCAGACATAGAGGCATGAAATGGCATGGCATATTCTGGGAAATAAGGGCAAATCTTCACTGCTGGTAGGAAATTAAGACTAAAAAGCCAATCAACCAAGCTTGTGAGAGTAACCTCCAATTTCCATGAACAGTATTGTCTAATCAGTTTTACCCAGTGTATCTTTCTCCTTCCATCTCATTCTTCAGTTATTACTAGGAGAAATCCTTCATAAAGGAAAGGCAGACTTAGTGAAGAGCCATTGCAGAACTGAAAGCACTCTTTACATGAGATCAACTTTTTCCCAAGAAAGAATTCCTACTTTTGTGTAGTACCTGTGGAAAACTTTTATAAATGCTTTATCTGTAAGTTAATCTTCACAACAATTCAAGAGTAAAGTATTAATACTGGCATTTTATTGATAAGGAAACTAAAATTCAGAAGAGTAACCTGTTAAAGTTACATGAAGCCTGGAAAAGACAAGCTCAGAACCCAGGTGTGACTCAAAAAAAAAAAAAAAAAAAAAAATCCAAACTTTAAAATCTCCTTGAGAAACCATAACAAATAAATAATTTTTTTAAATATCTAAGTTTAGAACACAGCGGAGAACTGCAAAGAAGTAGGGGGACTGAGATGAGAAAAGCATTTTATTATCCCTAACCTTCTCAATAGAAAACTGATACTATTACCACCCTAGCAATTAAATTGCTAATGCCATATATGGCAAGGACATAGCAATCTAAGTAGTAACCTATTGGATTACAGAGGAAGAAGTACTCAATATCTCCCTGAGGAGTCAAGTTTCATATAGAAGATCAAATCTGAATTGAGACTTAAGAGATAAGAAAGCACCACTGCCAGATAGACAAGTTGAGGTAGGAAGGACATACAGCAGAAAGAATACTGAATATGAAGGTAAGAAAATAGGCATCATATTATAGTTCAGCATATAATAAACACATGAAAGAGTCCCAATTTCCTTATGGCTTTTCTCACCTCCATCATGTCCCTTGGCTGTCACCTTGCCAAGACCATCCTAAATAATGCCCCTCCTGCCAGGGTATATAATTGCCTGCTTTATTTTTCTTTCACAGCATTTATCATCACCAGACATGTATTTTTATTTATTTGTTCACTATTTGTCCCCCACTCCTCCCCTTACACCATCTACAGCTAGAATGCAAGCTCCATTTTTCTTATTAAATGCAAATTTTATTAGTGTACTTTAAAGCAGATATACTGGGTAAACTACATAATATAGTCACCATAATACTATCACTTTGAATTAGTATTACAGATACTTCTAACTACTTAATTATTTTCAAAATATATTCCAATATTTAAATTATGTTCAGTTAAGTGTACTTGAAGGTTTGCAGCGTTCTGCATTATTTATATTAGAGAAAAAGCAGCCTAAATCAACTTGCTCTGGCATTCCATGATTTGTGTTTGTACAACTCTAACATAAATTTATACATAGCTATCAAATGGATACTCTGGCTATGCTCTAATTTAAAAATTTTATCTGAATTTGCACCACAAAAAGTTTATTGGTTTCTTTATACTAGGAAGTGTCTTATCTGATTATTCATGTTCAATATTTGTAGACCACTTACTAGAGCTGCACACTTTTTAATTAAATAGAAGTGTGTCCCCCATCCTAACTAGAGCTGCACACTTTTTAATTAAATAGAAGTGTGTAGATTTCAAGTCCCCCATCCTTCCCCAGTTCACTCTACCCCTGCTGCATTCCTGGAAATACTCTAGATTTGAATGAATCAAATTCTCTAGAAGCTAAAGGGTAAAGAGCAAGGGAAACTGGATCAACATAAAACAATACCATGAATGTCAACTGCTTGAGAGAAGAGATTTCATTTTGTTCACTGCTGTTATCCTGTGTCTGTACAAGCAACTGGCACACAGTAGGCTATTAATAAGTAATTGTTAAAGGAAAGAATGTGTGATTGGAAGCGGGTTTATGAAAAAAGTGCTTTGATTACCACACTAAAAAGTCTGGGCTTGCTTCTCTGTCTGATAAACCACCCTTGAGGGAGTTTAGTGAATGACCAGCTATGCCTTTTAGATCACTCTGGTTGAAGAACGAAGAAGGACTAAAGAACAATTCAAAGAATGGACTAGAAAACATGGTGGAAGATGGAATGAAGAATAAAATGGAAGCTGGAGAAAGGAAGACTACTTAGAAAGTCATTGAAATAATTCAAACGACACATGACAGAGGTCAATACTGCGGCGATTTAGAGTCAATTTTAGTTTTATATTATGTAACGCATAGTAAAGAAACTAATTAAAGGGGGGATTATGTTAAAAATGTGCTTTTTCCAAAGTTTACCTGGGAGCTGGAGTCTGGGAATCTTGCACTTTGAGTAAAATCACAGAGTCTGATCCTAAACAAGAAACACAAGAGCATATTATTACTGATAAAACTGCAGTTATACATCCTAGATGTCTGTGGCTTAAGTTCCCATACTTTGTTACAATCTATTTTCATAAAAACAACACAGCATAAAAATAAAGATAAGGTGGGAGAGAGAGAGACTGAGCCAAGAATAGGGCTTAGTGAAGAGCTTGCCCCACAAATATAGTAGTTACTCTGAAATACAAGTATACACTGAGTGGCCAGATTATTATGACCACTCCATCAGTACTTCGTTGGGCCACCTTTTGCCTTCAATACTGCGGCGATTCTTCTTGGCATTGACTCCGAGATGTTGAGAAAGGTGATGCGAGGAATCTGACACCATGCCTGATGAATAGCACTGTCCAGTTCTATGAGATTTGATGGTTGTGGAACCAGCTGCCTGATGGCTCTTTTAACTTCGTCCCACAAATGCTCAATTGGATTGAGATCTGGTGATTGGGGGGCCACCTAAGCAAGGTAAAGTCTCCCTCATGTTCTTGAAACCACTCCTGCACAATACAAGCAC
>NW_005369706.1:1841592-1849514 GCF_000412655.1 Myotis brandtii | reverse complement strand
TACTCATGCATGTGGGGTGCATGCTTTCATGCTGTTTCCACCAAATTCTCACTCTGCCATCTGCATGATGCAACTGGAAACGTGATTCATCGGACCACATGACTTTTTTCCAATGCTTGACTGTCCAATCCTTGTGTTCCTGTGTGAATTGGCGATGTTTTATCTTGGTAACTGCAGACAGCAAAGGTGTTCTAACAGGCCTTCGGCTTCTATATCCCATACGATGCAGTGTTCGGCTAATTTGCTTACAAACGTCAGGTGGTCATAATAATCTGGCCACTCAGTGTATATGGCTTCAGCCTCTACTCCTGGGCTATGCCTGTTTCCTGAGATTCCTCTTTCTATTCCTGGGAAACAAGAACATGCCAAGATATCTCAAAAGTCTTTAGCTCATGAACTACCATGAGACTGAACAAAGTGAAAGAGCAAAGGGGAGGGAAAGGTAAAAGGGATGGAAACGCAAAAAGGAACAGCTATAGGAGAAGCAGTTGAGTCAAAAAGTACAAACTCTATCATTCTATCACTTAGTTTCTGTGTTGATAAAAGCAAGAATCATGTCCTTCTAAAGCACTATGATTAAAACCTTATTTATAATATTTATTAAATAGTACAAGTAATTGAACAGTTCGATATAATACATCTGTCCCAGTTTAGTTTTACCTAAGCATCTGCCTTACAATGTATGCTTCTGAGGTTAAAGGCCTTTTAAAAGAGTGATAGTTCTTGGTAAATCACCTCAAAAAATTTAATGTAAGTTTTCATGAATATGTATAGCTATATAATGATGCAACAATTTTAAACCCCCAGTGAGAATTTTAAGAAAGTGAGGAATAGATTAAAAAGAAAAAGATAATCAAATGACCTGAGGAAGGATAGTCTTCGAGATGGATCTATCAAAAGGTCCCTAATGTTTAACCATTTAACCTAAAATTTATTTTATAAGTAACATACCTAAATACATACCTTAAATAACTACTAGTATATAACATACCTAAAGAAGGGCAAACTAAGCAAAGAAAAAAATTATCATAGCAAAACCTTACTTAACTAGAATGCTAAGGGACAGAATATTTTTAATAGCTGAAAGTTAAGCAGAAAACTCTTTGTTTCCAAAACTTGCTGACAACCATTCTAAAACGTATAAACCTATTATCCAGGTTGTATATTAGCTTATTAAGAACTTTTACTTCAATACTTAATTGATTTACTAAAACAACTAGAACATCAGAGTACAGATGACACTTCAGATGGGTTTGTACAGATGGGTTTGAACCGTGCAGGTCCACTTATATGTGGATTTTTTTTTTCAATAAATACTGTAAATGTATTTTCTTTTCCTTATGGTTTTCTTAACATTTTTTCTCTAGCTTACTTTATTGTAAGAATACAGTATATAATACATATAACATGCAAAGTATGTGTTAATAAACTCTTCATATTATCTGTAAAGCTTCTGGTCAACAATAGGCTATTAGCAATTAAGTTTGGGGGGAGTTAAAAGTCATATACATGGGCCCTAACTGGTTTGGCTCAGTGGATAGAGCGTCGGCCTGCGGACTCAAGGGTGCCAGGTTTGATTCCGGTCAAGGGCATGTACCTTGGCTGCGGGCACATCCCCAGTAGGGGGAGTGCAGGAGGCAGCTGATCAATGTTTCTAACTCTCTATCCCTCTCCCTTCCTCTCTGTAAAAAATCAATAAAATATTTTTTTTAAAAAGTCATATACATGGATTTTCGAGTGCATGGAGTGGGGGTGGTCAGCACCCTCTATCCCCCATGTTGTTCAAATCATTATAAAATACGAGAAACAGAAAGTACTGAAGTCTTTGGGCTTAATGAACTTTGACTCCAGACGCTGCTTCGGAAGTTAATCTTTTACATACTATATAAAATCATTTGCATTTCCATATAAGAAAAAAGTTACTTATAGGTTTACCTGTAGCATGGCTAAGTGAATTATACGTACTTAAGGTATTTCTATGTTAACTAAGTTACATGTGCATTACAACCTTGCATTATAATTCACAGAGCCAATAAATTGGCTATTAGGAAGTATAATTAAATTATATTGAAAATATGGCATACAATACCATTTTTACCTTTGGATTGTGTATTTGAAGCTGATGAGTTATCTGGCTGATGTGGAAGAGAGTGGTGATGTTGGAGTTGATGGAGTAGATCAGAATCTTTGGATCCGAATGAAATATCTGGCGTATAAGACGATAAGGGAAACCCACTGTGAGACAGTTGTTCCTGGGTAGTTACAATGCTGGCAGATCCAGAGGATGAAGTATCAGAGCCAATAATCTGAGCTGCACCAGAGTTTCCATTTTGAAACAGTGTGTCTTGTAAAGTATTCCTACTGGAATTAAGACATCGAGATCTAGCAAGAGAAGAATATATTTCAATATCATATAATGCATGCAGAATTAAATTCATTTGAAATATGTTTTGTGACTCACAGGTGTAAAGGAAAATGTGTGGTAGGTTTGGCTACAGAAAACTGTTTCCCTGTGACCATCTGTAGCAGCTGTCTGTAAATCTCTCTTTCTTCTTCTTGAACTGTCTGTAAAAGGAAAAAAAAAACTTAAACACATTCAATGAGGCCAGTGTTTCTCAAAGTAGCATTTAGATTCCCAGAAGCCTTGCCAAAGCTCAGGCAGAGTCCTCAAGGTAATTAAGAATTATGGTTGACTAAGGATATTCTAGAAAATGATATAATACATATAAGAGGAGTTTAGTGAAATAAATTCCAGATAGTATAGCTCAGAGAATTGTGGGGCATATATGTAAATAATAGTGCAAAGAAGCTATAGAATATGAAACCAGAAGGCCAACAGACAACTATTTCTGAGTCAACTGATAGAGTCCCAGAAATAAAACATTTGAGGACCTCTAAATTAAGATTCTAACAAAACCCTTGGTTCTTGATACCTGCTAAGAAAATCACAAGGAAGTAATCAGAACAGTCAAGATCTGAGTGCAATAACTTTCTAACAATTTTCTACTCCGTTAAATTTTTAAGAATGCTTTTTCCAGAGATGGTTTTCATCTCCAACACATATTTATTTATTTTTCTTAACTCCAAAAACTTAGGGAAAGCACATGCTCCATAAGATTCATTCATTTATTTATTGACTTAAATACCAACTATGCTCCAGTCAGTAGAGTTATTGCACTGAAAAAGATAAAGTTCCTGCTCTTATGGAGTTTACCTTACAGTTAAAGGATTGAGAAACAAAACATTAGTCAGATAGTATGAACAAAATTAAAGATAAGAAAATAATAGAAAGTGATGGAGGGGCAACACGGAGAACAGGTAAGACTGCTCTTAAACTGTGATATTTCAACAAAAACCTAAATCAAGGGAGGAGGTCAAAGAAATTTATAAGAGTATTTCATACAAAGGAATAGCAAATTCAAAAGCCCTGAGACAGGAATGTGCTTTGATGTGTTCAAGGAAGAGCAACGTCAGTGTGAATCAAAATAGTAGTAAGAAATGAGCCTGGCCGATTTGGCTTAGTGGATAGAGCGCCAGCCCATGGACCGAAGGGTTGTGGGTTTGATTCTGGTCAAGAGCAGGTACCTTGCTTGCAGGCTTGGTCCCCAGCTCCAGTGGGGGTGTGTACAGGAAGCAACCAAAAGATGTGTCTCTATCTCACATCGATGTTTCTCTCTCTCTGTCTCTCCCCTTCCCTTACACTCTCTCTAAATATCAAAGGAAAAATATCCTTGGGTGAGGATTAACAACAAAAAAATACATAATAATTTTTTTTAAAAGAAAAAGAAATGAGGTTACTTAGAGAAAAACAGATTACATAAGGACTTGTAACCATGGTAAAGCACTATTCTATATAGATCCCCTAGCAATAAGCTGCATTCACTAAATAATATATATACCCAGTGTTTTTCTTCCTTGAAATCTTATATACAATTTAATACACACACCAATCTTCACAAAACAATTACAATACTTTGTGCCAGGGCTAGCAGCATCTTGCATTGTGCCATTTCGATATTCACATAAGCATTTCATTTAGCTACAAGTGTTTGTTAAAGGCAGAACGAACTAAGCAATAATCTATACAAAGGTAAAGAGACTAAATTTTTTCTTCTTGATTTTTTTTTGCTACAAATTTGTAATTTGTCACTCCTTCTACTACCACTCTGAACATCTCTCACTCTGGAATGATTTAAGAACCTCCTGTTTTTCCTGTTTCTACTCTTACCCTCTATGGTAGAATAGCTAGTGGTTCTTTTACAGTATTTATTTTATCTTTTTTAAAATATATTTTTATTGATTTCAAAGAGAAAGGGAGAGAGAGATAGAAACATCAATGATGAGAATCATTGGGCTGCCTCCTGCATGCCCTCTACTGGGGATCGAGCCTGCAACCCAGGCATGTGCTCTTGACTGGAATTGAACCCAGGACCCTTCAGTCCGCAGACTGATGCTCTATCCACTGAGCAAACTGGCTAGAGCAGGGGTGGGCAAACTTTTTGACTCGAGGGCCACAATGGGTTCTTAAACTGGACTGGAGGGCCGGAACAAAAGCATGGATGGAGTGTTTGTGTGAACTAATATAAATTCAAAGTAAACATCATTACATAAAAGGGTACGGTCTTTTTTTTTTTTAGTTTTATTCATTTCAAACGGGCCGGATCCGGCCCGCGGGCCGTAGTTTGCCCACGGCTGGGCTAGAGCAATGAGTCCTTTTTGTAACTGTTGCTCAGCTCTTATCACATACTCTTGACAGTTTGTCTATCCTTTTCCTACTATGATTTACTAGTCCTGCCACCCTCTGCTTGAGTATTTTAGAATCCAAACTTCAAACCAAAAAAATTTATAGCATTTTTACTAAGTCACAAATAATCAAGTCTTGCCACCTAAGATATCTTCATTACCAAATTATATAATTATTCTTGACTCCACAATATGTAAGCTACAATGGGCAGGAACCACATCACCAGGTTGTATAACAAAAAAGCACACTGACTAGACTCCTTCAGAAGACTGAGGTTGCAGGCTGGCCAATTACTAGTTGTATGACCTCTGATTTTTACTTTTCAAATCTGTAAAATATAAATATTACCTCATTTCTACCTGTATCACAGGGTTAAACAGATTCAAAACAATAATACATGTGGAAAGCACACTGGAAACTCTAATGCTATATAAATGTAAGGTCATTATTACTCATTTGTATCTCCACAGCAATCAGTACAAAGCTGAGATGCATAAAAAATATTTAACTGAACAGGTATAAGCACATTTCCTATAGTATAAATTATCTGCTATTATGGCGTTTATCTTACAGTTAAAGGATTGAAAAACAAAACAGTCGATAGTATGAACAAAATTAAAGATGAAAATAATAGAAAGTGATGGAGGGGCAACACTGGGAACAGGTAAGACTGCTCTTAAACTGTGATATTTTCAGAATTTTTTTTCCTTTAGGTTTATTGAATAAATATAACAATCCAACTATCAAGAGAACATCTTTCTTTTGGGGAAAATCTATGATCTCAAAGATCTTACTCATAATGAAAGGATAGAAATTACTTAGCTGGCTTCTTGATTTTTCTTTTATATTAAGAAAAAATTGTCCTAGTAAGAAGTAAGGGTGGCCTAGCCGGTTTGGCTCAGTGGGTAGAGCACTGACCTGCGGACTAAAGGGTCCCAGGTTCTGGTCAAGGGCACATGCCCAGGTTGCAGGTTCGATCCCCAGTGGGGAGCGTGCAGGGGGGGCAGCCAATCAATGAGTCTCTCCCATCATTGATGTTTCTATCTCTCTCTCTCTCCCTCTTCCTTCCTCTCTGAAATTAATAAAAATATATATTTTTTAAAAAGGGTGGGTATTTAATCAAATCCAGCAAGGTTAACAGTTTTGCCACATGAAACAAGTTTCCAAAGGGTCCAAAAAAGAAAGAAGAGAGATAGTTTGATGTATGAGAAGTATTCAGACAATAATGAAGATTAAGTCTACTATCCAACAGGAATAGAAGACAGTAAGAAAAATAATGAAGTCCTACACTAAAATATCTCTTCAATTTCTTTAGAACAGATACCAGCATTCAAAAAGAGTAAGAAAGAAAAACCATAGAAAAGATTAAGTAAATGGAATGGTTAATAAACATCTAAATTGGAGGGGAGAAATGGCTGAATGTAGGCAAAGATTCTAACCGTAGCTCTTGTTGCAGGTTTTCCTTACCTCTTCTGCTGTACTAACATGTCGCCTCTGAGTTTTCTTGGGGCTCAAAAGGTTTCGACGACATGAACCACTCCAAGATGGACTTGGAACAGATTTAATAGGAAAAGATTTTTCATATGCAGACACGTGGCAGTGATGGTTTGACTTTCCCGTAAAACTGTTTGATAATCCACTAAAACAAAACAAAACAAAACGTTTGTAAGAAAATCTAACCCAGGTATTATTCCACTTTCATAAAATAACAACAACACAACAAAAATTAGCAGGTAGAATGACAGATATACCACTTAAGGGAAATATACAAAAAATGATATATGGGTTGCTGCATCAGGTTCTGCCACTTAAGAGGTCTTAGATTGCCAAACTATATAATTCTCAAACACCTAAAATTGTATGTCTCAGCTTCAGGATCTATAAGTTCCTTTAGTCAGGAACTACATACTTGTGTGGTACGACAGAAAGCATATCATATTAGACCCCTTCAGAAAATCTGAGTTCTAGGTATACTAACATACACAATACACTTCCTTTTTACTCCTCACATCCCCCTGCCCCAAGACCTTTGGAGGGAATTATTTTAAGCTTAAATTTGCAGAGATGGATAAAACCAAAGCCTCTCAACAAAGCTTTTAAACTGAATTTTAACATTTCCTAAAACACCAACAGAGGGCTCCCATCCTTCATTAAAAACAACCAGATACTTTTATTAGACTGTAACACTCTCTGTGAACTCTCCTCTGGCCTCACTGTGTACCTCCTCTGAAGGAAATTTTGTTTTTGCTTCTTTATATTATTTGCACCCCAAATAATGTGAAAAGTTGGCAGGAAAAATAGTTTTGTAAACTCAAACCCAGTCTTATCCCTAAGGACAGGTAAATAATTTAAAATTTTTAAAAATTTGCTCTTTCTCATTTATTGTTACCAAACAAGTCTTAAGTATTTGCTATCAATATAATGAATTTTCTTTCCTTTTCTTTTCTTTTTTTTTTTTTGCTGAGAATGCAAAATAGAGTTACAGAGCTGACTAAACTGAATTCAATAAAATCAACTCTTTAAATCAGTATATGTGGTTTGGGCACAAATGAATCAGACTAGGTCTAAAGAAAATAAAAACACACATATACTCTAACTTTTCAAATTCTAATGATTTCTATGTGTGTTAGAGTGGAGAAAGGAGCAAGGATTCAGAATTTCAGGAACTGGCTTATTTTCTTAGGACAGGTGGACGAAGCTAGGAAAAGATGGCAAGGATGATATAATTTGTTTGGTGAAGATATAATGAATTCCCCTCAATGTCTTTTGTATTTATGCTTCCTAGAGAGTGTATTGTATCTGTGCTTTTAATAAAAGATTCTTTTTTCTAAAGAAACAGTAGAAGGGCATCTTGAAATGCCACACAGCAAGTGTACTACCAACAATTAACAATGTTGGGTCAGACACAGAAGTAAGCTTGGACTCCCACTGGCTAAAGTTGCAAGAATGTAAGCATCAAAAAATGACTGTAGTTCATTAAAACACACTAAAGCCATAGTGACACTAAAAAAAATAAAAGAACAAAAAATATATATATTTGAACCACTTGAAGTGGCTATTAAAATAAACTTTCTTGGGAGAAACCAAGATGGCGGCATAGGTAAACACCGGAAATTGCTGCCTCCCACAACAAATTCAAAAATACAACTAAAAGACAAAAAGGACATCATCCAGAACC
>NW_005369706.1:1775145-1841100 GCF_000412655.1 Myotis brandtii | reverse complement strand
CTTCACAGCTGGGCCTCATCTGGGCACCCCCAAACCCCCAAAAAAGGAAGGGGAATCTGCATATCTCTTCATAGCTCCTGCTGGGTAACCTCAGGAAGAGGCTTAATTAGCACCTCCTTAGATCCAAGAGCCAGTGTACCCAGTGGTCAGAGTGGGACCACCCAGATTACAACTCCTCAGATTCATAAGGAACACACTCAGGGGGCAGACTCAGTGAGCACCAAAGCCCCACTGAAGCAAGTCTTGCCCCAGAAGGGTGTCTTCAGCACAGAAGTTGTCCCACTGCAGACACAGCTGATTCTCACTGCCAATTGGCCTGGAGGTCAATTCCTCCCAGTGACACCTAAAACAATCAAGGCATAACTACAACAAGACTGTGCACAAAGCCCACAAGGGGGTGCACCAAGAGTGTCCACCTCAGGTAACTGGGGAGGCTGAGCCACTGGGCCCTGTAGGACACCTAGCACACAAAACCACTCTACCAACACAGGGAAGCAGACAAAATGCGAAGACAAAGAAACAGGTCACAAATGACAGAAATGGAGGACAGCAAACGACTGGATATAGAGTTCAAAACCACGGTTCTAAGATTTTTCAAGAATTTTATGGAAACCGCCGATAAATGTATTGAGATCCTTAAGAAATCTAGTGAGACCCTCGATGTTGTGATAAAGGACCAACTAGAAATTAAGCATACACTGACTGAAATAAAGAATATTATACAGACTCCCAACAGCAGACCAGAGGATCGCAAGAATCAAGTCAAAGATTTGAAATACGAAGAAGCAAAAAACACCCAACC
Source organism: Myotis brandtii (assembly GCF_000412655.1). Classification (NCBI taxonomy): domain Eukaryota; kingdom Metazoa; phylum Chordata; class Mammalia; order Chiroptera; family Vespertilionidae; genus Myotis; species Myotis brandtii. Next base: position 1,840,298 of record NW_005369706.1, on the reverse strand, counting down.
GGAAAAGCAAAATGAAAAAAGAATCCGAAAATCCGAAGATAGTGTAAGGAGCCTCTGGGACAGCTTCAAGCGTACCAACATCCGAATTATAGGGGTGCCAGAAGAAGAGAGAGAGCAAGATATTGAAAACCTATTTGAAGAAATAATGACAGAAAACTTCCCCTACCTGGTGAAAGAAATAGACTTACAAGTCCAGGAAGCGCAGAGAACCCCAAACAAAAGGAATCCAAAGAGGACCACACCAAGACACATCATAATTAAAATGCCAAGAGCAAAAGACAAAGAGAGAATCTTAAAAGCAGCAAGAGAAAAAAAGTCAGTTACCTATAAGGGAGTACCCATACGACTGTCAGCTGATTTCTCAACAGAAACTTTGCAGGCCAGAAGGGAGTGGCAAGAAATATTCAAAGTGATGAATAGCAAGAACCTACAACCAAGATTACTTTATCCAGCAAAGCTATCATTCAGAATTGAAGGTCAGATAAAGAGCTTCACAGATAAGGAAAAGCTAAAGGAGTTCATCACCACCAAACCAGTATTATATGAAATGCTGAAAGGTATCCTTTAAGAAGAGGAGGAAGAAGAAAAAGGTAAAGATACAAATTATGAACAACAAATACACATCTATCAACAAGTGAATCTAAAAATCAAGTAATAATCTGATGAACAGAAAAAAAAAAAATAAAATAAAATAAAATAAACTTTCTTTGGCCTATCCGGTTTTGTTCAGTGGTTAGAGCGTCAGCCCTTGGACTTAGGGGTCCTGAGTTCGATTCCAGTCAAGGGCACGTTCCTCGGTTGCAGGCTTGACCCCTGGCCTTGGTCGGGTGCATGCAGGAGGCAACCAATCCATGTTTCTCTGTCTCTCCCCCTCCCTCTACTCTGTCTGAAAATCAATGGAGCCCAGCCAGCGCAGTTGATCATTAAGCTATGAACCAGAAGGTCACAATTCAATTCCTGGTCAGGGCACACGCCCAGGTTTCAGCCCCATCTCCGGTAGGGGGCATGCAGGAGGCAGCCAAGCAATGATTCTCTCTCATCATTGATGTTTCTATCTCTCTCCCTCCTTTCCTCTCGGAAATCAATAAAAATAAACTTATTTTGAAAATAGGTAATAAAAAAGGAAGACCTAATCATATATCCTGCCTTCCCAGTAGGAAATGTATTTCAGAGTCACCAAATAGCCCCAGCTAATGAGGAAGAAGAGCTCTTCTTTAGCAGAGTGCCAATTAATAAGTGTAGGAAAAAATGATAAAATTAGAAAAATATTATCTCATTAACTCTAGTAAAATTATTATACGTTCTGAGGAGGCCTAAAGGTACAAACTTCCTGTACTAGAGGACAAAATGATGATGTTATGAAAAAGAAATCTATAAAATCCAAACAAACTTCCTGTTATAAAATGTCATAGGAATGTAATGTACAGCATGGTGAATATAGTTAATAATACTGTATTGAATATCTGAAAGTTGCTAAGATTAGATCTTAAAAGTTCTCCCACAAGAAAAATAAATTTCTGTAACCATGTATGGTTATTGATGTCAACCAGACTTATCATGGTGATCATTTCACCATCGAATCATTACGTGGTATACTTGAAACTAATATGCTATGTCAATTATACCTCAATTTAAAAAAAACTGTTACCAGATAAGAGTTATCAATTGAGATTAATAACTATTAGAGTGATATGAAACTGGTCATTCATATAATGCCAAAGTAACATCATTTAGATTACATTCTAGTCACAAGGGGGAATGAAACCTAACTGTACAAATAAGGACGAGACTATTATCTCTCGAATCCAGAGATCAATCCATTATCACTAATGATAGGAGAACCAGATAGAGGTTTCCTAAATGTGAAATAAGACAGCATCACCTTCTACTCAAGTCAAAAACCTAGTTTAGAAAAAATACAGAGAATAAAGGACAAAATAATGATGTTATGACAAAGAAATCTGTAAAATCCAAAAAGTGAGACATTCTGCAGAAAAAAAGTCATGTCATTAATAAAAGGGGCTGTTCTAGATTGTAAGAGACTGAAGGGCAATAACTACCAGATGCAATCCTAGATTGGATACTGGTTTGAGCAAAATTAGCTGTAAAGGATACTTTGGGTCAACTAGGAAAATTTAAATATAATTTAGTTAGAGTATAAGATAAAATTTACTGAGTGGTAAAAAGGAGATGATTGAAAAAACAGATTAACAAAAGAATATGCACAGTATAAACTCATTGGGGGAAAAAAAAGTGTGTGTAAATGCAGAGAAAAAAGCTGGAAGGATATATACTAAAATATTACAAAGGTGATCTCTGACTGGTGGGAACGCGAGGCTCCTATTTTTTATTTTTGCTTATCTGCATTTTCCAATTTTTTACAAAGCACATGTACTATTTTTGCAATAATGTTACTTGAAAAAAATAACAGTATGGCATTGTTTAGCAAAAAAAGCAACCTGCCAAGAGACGCAATATCTTTAATGAAGACAAAATGATATTATACATTTCATCATCGTATACATAGCATATACATTATGCTATATATGAGTAAGAGATAGTGAAAGAAGAGCAAGCATAGGAAAAGATTTGGAAGGAAATACACTAAGGGAAGGAGAATGAGACTGTGGGTAGTGGTCATGGGTCTTTAGTTTTATGAGTAATGTTTTAATTTTGTGAATGTATTCATGAATTCAGGTATAATTGTTTAAAATATTAAGAAGTGGGAAGATGATTCTGAGAGTACTGACACATGTTTCCACAGTCCATGTGCCAATAATCATAAAATAAAATAAAAGCCATCTTATTGGTGGCTTTCAATCAACACTAGAAAGCTTAGCCTTGACTAAGCAGGAAATTAAATGATATAACATGCCTAAAACCCATCACCCCTGTAAAATTTAAGAAGTCATAAATACTATTTTAAAGAATAAATATTTTACTTATATAGTAAAGCGCCTGATGGCAAAGCTTCTAAGCCAAATTTCATCTGCCTTTAATAATCAGTATAAACTTGGTGAGAGGATAGGTAGGGCTTATGAAGTTGGGCTAAATAGTAAATAGGAGCAAGTACTTTGTGACTCTATTTTCTAACAGAAATAGCTTATGTCTTGATGACTAAGGCCATGAGGTACAGAGCTGCCTTGGTTTAAGCAGTCTCTGTTATGTAAGAGCTCACATGTGCTAGTTTATTTGCTACTTTAGTTGCAGATACTGGTTTTCACTTTGAGATTCATAATAGCTATATAGATCCTATAGGGTCCTAATATACTCATATCTACCAAGATTTCCCTCAAAACTCTCCTCTAGCCCAGCCGGTATGCACAAAGAGGTCACCGAATGATTCCCGGTCAGGGCACATGCCTGGGTTGCAGGCTCAATCCCCAGCAGGAGGCAGCTGATTAATGTTGATGTCCTCATCAATGTTTCTATCTCTCTCCCTTCCTCTTTTTAAAATCAATAAAAATATATCTTAAAAAAGCTCTCTCCTTTAATATGATTTGACTGTCATCAAAATTCAACACCAAGTAAAAGTTGAAAGTTTAAAATGGACTTGTCCATATCTCTATGGTTTAAAGTTCAAAAATGGTGTTACTCTTTTAAAATACCAATGTAACAACTATCTTATAGCCATTTCCTCTTATATCGCAGAAAGGGCTTATGAACTAAGCAGCCAGAATACCTACCTTGAGGTCTTTCGGGTTTCGAGGTAAAGACTTCGGCTGTTTCTTGATTTTTGTGAAGTTGTACCTGATGCTGGAGTGGAATTTCTCCACTGGCCATTTGCACTCTGACCAAAGGTTCTTAAGTCTCCTGAGCCAAGAAAACTGTCTGAGGAAGGTTTATCTAAAGGAATAAAAGTTTGAATAAATTAAATACCTACTGTGGTTCTCCATTTGACTGCAACCATGTCCAACATTGAATTCTAAAGTAATGTGGCATATTACCATGTCTCTCATGGAAGAGCCCAGTCTCAACTGCCAGTAAAGTCTGCAGCAAGGGAACTTCTACAAACTATAATTGATTCAGCCATACTAACCTGAAAATTGTTGAAGGAGCTGAATCCTGCCACAGCCATGTGCCTTATCTGCATCAATGTGACTCCGTGGTGTCCACCAAAAGTCAACATTTTACCCCAACTATATCTTGCAAGCACTCCCAGGCCTGGGCCTGAAAGAAGGTAGGCCAGACCAGTAAGAAAGCAGGTGGAGGGCCGAGAATTGTAATTCAAATGAACAACAGTTATTGCTTAATAAGCAGCTGGTATCTCCTGTTTTTAATTACCATGTTCACAACTCAGAGGCTCTCTCTAAGAGCAGAGATAACTTAATTGCTGCTTATTCTGGCCAGTTTATGGCAAGAATGACCCATCATGTTCATCTGGTTCTGATATGGTATCTCAGTCACTTAATGCCATAATCAACAGACATATCAATACTCCAATGCTTTCTGCTGCAATCAGGCTAAGAATTATTTGTTTATTTTTTTTGAATTTTCTGACTTGTGGCTTACAAGCAAGGATAATAAATTTTTTTTCAGTTGATCGGGATTATCAGAATTCAGGGTAAATAAGATATAAAAAAGCAGCAGTCAGGGTGATATTAGTACCAATTGATTCACCAGTGGATAAACCTAATCTAATAATTAAATTTACTTTCAAAATGAATGTCCCAAAAAATGTATACACACACTTTGAAGAATTATAAAGACAATGTTTACTAAAATACATTTCTTTTTCAAAATTCAACTTAAAGTATGTATACATTTTTTTGACACCCTGTATTTCCAAGTTTCAGCTAAGAACAGAATAATTTCTATACCTTCCTCTCCTAATCATCAAGACTGGACAATTTACATGCCTTCAAAATAACTTCAGATGTTAGGCTATGGAACTCTGAGGAGCATCAGTGGAAAAACGAGAATGATAATTCTCTGCTTCCTACATTTTTTGGTCTGTCAATATCACATTGAAGATCCTCTTTCAAAGCATATTACTATAGGACTTTTAACATTACATATTTATGTTATTTAAAATATTTAATGTAGCCTTTGATATTCTCTCCACAAAGTATGGCAGCTGACAAAAGTATAAGTTTTGTATTGTGTTGTGTGTGTTTTTTCCAGTTGATCAGGATTATCAGGATTCAGGGTAAATATGATATAAAAAAAGCAGCAGTCAGGGTGAGTGATATTAGTACCAGTTGATTCACCAGTGGATAAACCTAATCTAATAATTTAATTTACTTTCAAAATGAATTACAACCTTTCTCCTTTGTAATCATTACCTATGCTTCGCATCTTTTACCATTACTTTCAAGATAGAGACATGAGGCTAATGAAAATGAGTCTCATTAAAGGACCAGAAAATTATCTTCAAATTAAATGCAAAGCAATAGACATTTTTGTCTCTTATAATTTTTTGCTAAAATTTGATTAGGGAATGATCTCACTAGAGATGTCTACCAAAAAATGAAAATTACCCTGACAGGTGTGAAATTTGAGATTAAGGATAAACTAGAGTAGCCTTCTCAAGGGCATGTGACAGAGACCTCAGCTTTAAAATGCAAGGGAAAGGCACAGAATCAAGCAGTCTGTTTAACCAGAATAAGGTGGTTCCATCTTTACTCAATGAAATCACTGAACAGTCCTCTATTGCTGATGTGACCAAACAAAGATACAGAGGGACCAATGATATAACAGACACTCATTTTTTTGGTGAGTTAGCCTGGTTTTCTGTCGTCATTAAGAAATGAGACTGCCTATGCCACAAATAAGATTACTTATCATGTGTATATAAACACACATAAAACTGTAAGAAAATATAACCAAATTTTAATTTTGGTTGTGTTCTAATAAAATGATGGGTATTTTCCTACTTTTCTCTATTAATTCTCTATAAGAACAGGCAGTATTTTTATGCGTATCTTAAAAAAAAAGTGTATCAGCCAATCACTTACTATGAAAGTAACCAACAGTATGTAGTTCCTGCTTTCCTTGGGATTTATTTAGTTATTATAAATAGCAGGATGCTTTAAATCATTTCATCTACTAAATGCCAGTTTGGCAACCTAATTTAACATATTTTCTAAAGATTCTAAGCATGAGCAAAATCATTTCTTCTTTGTTTAGGGTTTAAAATGTTTTAATTTTCTATTCAATTATACTCTTAATCAAAGAGGTCCTGAAGCCTGACCAGCACTAAGTTATTAAAATGAAAATGCTGTGTTTTTTCTGTTTTCTAAAAATTTTAAAAAAATATATTTTATTGATTTTTTATAGAGAGGAAGGGAGAGGGACAGAGAGTCAGAAACATCGGTGAGAGAGAAACATCGATTCAGCTGCCTCCTGCACGCCCCCAACCGGGGATGTGCCCGCAACCAAGGCACATGCCCTTGACCGGAATCGAACCTGGGACCCTTCAGTCCGCAGGCCGACGCTCCATCAACTAAGCCAAACCGGTTAGGGCTAAAAAATTTTTTAAATCAATGTTTTTAATAGTTAAATCTTAAATGGATTAAGAAGTAGATTTTTAAAAGCTTGATATGCCTCTCTGTCACATGCCATTGAGAGGGCTTCTCGTATATCAAGAGTCAGATCCAGTAAAGCAATAAACAGAAAGCTCCAGACCCTACATTCTAAAGTTTGGGATTTTCCTGTGTTTGTTTTCATTTTGGTGGAGGAAAGGATAGCAGGGTGAGAGAGGAGACAAATACCAACACAGTCAGAATGAGAAAACTAAGGCAGGTAAACTTGGGACCCATGTCTAGCACAATTAAGAGGCAAAGCTCAAAGTAACTGACCACAGAAATCAATGTGGAGATTATCAGAAAATAATACATCCAAAGGAGATAGCAGAGACAAAATTCTGTAGGACATGCAATGAACTGAAATAAGTATGGCAAAGAAAGTTTTAAAAAGTACATGGGAAAAAAGTAGATTTAAATGAAAAACTTTATTATAAGAAAAAGGTATATAGACCCTTGACATTCAAGATTTAAAATTCTGATTTTTAGAGAATGACCTTAGAGGTCTTGTAGATAAGGACAAATATAGGAAAAATGTAACTCTCAAAAATAATTTAACTGAGATAAAAGCCAGGAATTTGGCCAAATATCACTATAGTCAAGAACATGATGATTTGAGAGGAGTTAAGGATGAGTTGAATTATAGGAGATTGTGAATATAATTTTCCCTATAAAACTGTTTATTATTGAGCAATTATTTTTAACTAAAAGCAAATATTCCATCCAATGGTAAATCGGCATGTGAAATTACAAGGAAACACAAACTGAGTTCAAATGGAAATATTAACTATCTGATTTCATTATCCACTCAACTACCCTTCCCTTAGGATTAATAATGAGCTATCAAACCAGCTTTCAGGTTCTTTGCTCATCAGAAAGGATTTTTCAATAATAATGATGACTGCCCTGGCTGGTTTGGCTCAGTGCTTAGAGCATCAGTCCATGGACTGAAGGGTGGCAGGTTCGATTCTGGTCAACGGCAGGTACCTTGGTTGCAGGCTCCATCCCTGGCCCCAGTCAGGGCTCACGCGGGAGGCAGACAGTTGATGTGTCTCTCTCACATTGATGTTCTCTCACATCGATGTTTCTCTCTCTGTCTTTCCCCCTCCCTTAAACTCTCTCTAAAAATCAATGGAAAAATATCCTCAGGTAAGGATTAACATAAAAACAATAATAAGAACCATGACAACTGATTTTTCTATACAAATTATGCACATACTATGTGGAGACCATTTCCCATCCCAGTAGAGGAAATCCAGTGCCCAGGATAAATTACCACCCACCTAAATGACATTTAAATATAATATAAATCTAAAAGAGCATCATACTAACGTCTTTTTAGGGGAGGAGATCTCATCTTGCTGACAAAGAATCCTGAGGAAGCCAAATAACAACAATAATTATTACTTGCATTTCATACTTATTATGTTTATCCTTATAAAAATCTCACTGAGGCAGGTTCAGTGGTATTACTAATATTCCCATATTTGTGATAACATGGGGAGATTGAAGCAGGAGTGAAAAGACATAGGAAAACACTAATATCTTCCTGAGTCTGCCAAGAGGCTAACGAGCAAAAATTCTTTGTTTCCCCAAGACAGAACCAGAAAATCTTTGGAAGTCCAAATCTTAGGAAGGGGAGATGCAAAGTCAGGCAGCCCGGGGGCTAGAATAGCCTAGAGAATGCTGACTTCTGTCATGGATCACAAGCTGAATAGGCAAGCCCTTAAATATGCAAGCATGGCTGTGGCAGGTGCTAGATAGAGACATGTAGTTAACATTTCCTGCCCTGATGGAGGGATACACTTGGGCAGAAATAAATTTTCAGAATTCATGCTTTCAAGCAGAATTGAAATAGGCTAACTTTGAGCTTTAAATCAATAAAATAACCTTTACATCACACAGACATATCTAAAACAAAACAAAACACTGTAGTGCTTTTTACAATGACATAATGAACAAGTAGGAGGATGGATTTCAAAACAACTTTTCCATTAAAAAATATTTAGTCGAGACTAGATCAGTTAAATATCATAGCAACAACATACACATACACACATACACAGCTTACTAAAATGATGTGTTAGTGGAGAAAATACTATTTTGCTTTTGACAATGCTTTCACTTTTACAGATGGCAAACACAAATGATACACTAGGAAGAAATCTGAAAGGTATGTAGGTTTTGACTCCAAGTAATGTATCATACCTGAATAATAATTTGAACTATAAGCTGCACTTCTTGTAGAACATGTATAAGATCCGTCCAAATCTCCTTGCCTGGAAGGTAATATCTAAACAAAGCAGAAGATTTTTCTGAAATCATATTCTGACAATAAAATGTAGTAAGAATTTATACTAGAAAAATATGTATCATTAAACAAGATTATGACCTATTTCAGAATTCAATACAGGGTAGGGCAAAAGTAAGTTTACAGTTGTGAGCACATGAAACACAGTTTATTTTTGTATTATTATTTATTAATTATTGTGTTATTTTCCATATGAACAACTGTAAACCTACCTTTTTGCCCATCCCTGTATAAATAATTATATTTATACATATTATAAATTAAACACATACTACTAAGTAAGAAAAACATAGACAGTCTGATAAAATGAGGCTTCAAGGAGAAAAAACAGGCAAAAATATCTGTTATACAATTTAATTCAAAAACTGCTCATGAGAAGGTAACTATACATTTAGTATTTCCTGTTCTGAAAACCAGTGTATCATATATCAAAAAGGCAGACAAAGTCAATCTGACTTATTTTTTTGAAAACTTTACAAAGTTTTTAATCAGGGGTGGTGCTGCTCCCCAGTATAAATCTGGAAATGTGTGTATATATATTCAGTTATTAAAATAATTCTTAAGGGAAGATGCTACAGGTATTTAGTACACAGGGGCCAAGGATGCTAAACATTCTGCTATGCTTAAATCAGATTCACACAGCAAAGAATCACCTTACTCAAATTAGTAATGGCTTTCCTACTGAAAAAGACTGCTTTATTAATATTGCTCCTCAAACTTTAATGTGCATATAAATCAGCTGGAGATTTTTAAAAACGTAGATTCTTATTCAGTAGGTATGGGTGAAGCCTGAAATTCTGCATTTCCAACAAGCTCCCAGGTGATGATGCTGCTGCTGGTCCTTTGAGAATAAAAGCTTTATAGCATGGAAAAATCTCAGAACTGCTGTATATTTACAAATATACACACCCCATTTAATGCTTAGCAATTTTAAGATACAGTTTAAAACAACATAGATCTGGGTACTGATAATTGTAAAATTCAGAGGAATAACAAAGAGTTTTCTCAAAGGTACTGTTGTCAAAGAACTCATGCATAGTCTGGTTCTTGTCTTAACTTTAATATATCAAACAGAATTTCAAACATTAGAGTCACTGATTCTAAAGAGGTTATATATATGCTTGTTCTTTTGAGTGTGCCGTTAAACTACATAAGATGAAAACTTAAGCCAAAATAATTCATTAACTGACAAAAGAAAATTATTTCTAACCTGATGGTCAGAAAGTGAAAGCTGGTCCTCTGGAAAACCTGTTTGCGACAGGAGATGGGTTTTGAATATGGAGTTGTGGTTCACTAAAGTTACTTCTCCAGCATCCATTCTCATCCCATCAGCAATATCATCTGGAGAAAGAGTCCGGATTAGTTCAAGTCACATAATGCTTTAATAAGTACTTTATTATACATCAGTCTTTTCACTTAATAAATGTAATTTCCAGCCCTGGCCGGGTGGCCTCAGTTGGTTGAAGCATCAGTCCATAAACCAAAAGGTTACAGGTTCAATCCCCATTTGGGGCAATTACAAGAGGCAATTGATTGATTTTTATCTCTCACATTGATGTTTCTCTTTCTCTCCCTCCTTTTCTCTTTCTCTAAAAATCAATAAAAACATGTCCTCGGGTAAGGATGATAACAATAATAATTCCCAAAGACCAGCCATGTAATAAGACCTCTCCTTCATAAATAACCATTGGCAAGAAATCTCAAAACTGTCAAGAGTTAAATGCAAAATTTTAAAATAATGACATTTCCCCAAAATAAATTTTTGAATGTTTTAACTGTAGGAAAAATTTTAATATAATAAGAATGGAGCAAAATTTCACAATTCAAAAAACAAACACTAATTAACAGTGGTTTATTTCTTCTGTTTTAATTCAAAAAAATTAATCGACCTAAAAATGTTCTGCCAAAAACATTTATTCATATGGCTCTTAACAGACATCAGCTCAATCACTGTAATATTATGGCAGAATCTTACTTTACAACCATTTTTTGAGAACTTTGTTACTCTCTTATAAAAGAGTAGAATAGAAACAAATAATAAAGGAACTCAATTACGTATAATATCAGCAATGAGAAAAAAGGGAAACAAATGACAAGAATGTACACAAAGCAAAAGGGAAAAACAGAAACAAGAGAGAAGACCAATGTGAATTTAAAAGGAGCAGATAGAATGTTTTAAGATCTAACTGTATAGATTTTCAGCCTACTCTTTTTAAAAAAATTTATTGATTTTAGAGCGACAAGTGGGCGGGGGGCCACTTATTTATGCATTCACTAGTTGATTACTGTATGTGCCCTAACCATGGATCAAACCCACAACCTTAGTGTATCGGGATGATGCTTTAAATCAGAGGTGGGAAACGTCCAGCCCTTGGGCCCTATAAGGCCCCTGGAATCACTTGGTCTGGTTCTGCCAAGGCATGAGGAGTGAGTTAATTCAATGTTTGACCAAATATAGCTGACTAATTTTTAAGTTGATAATTCTGTATGTCCCGAGAATGTTATAAATATCCAAATGGCCCTTGGCAGAAAAAAGGTCCCCCACCCCTGCTCTACTAGTAAATGATGCTCTAACCAACTGAGCTACCCAGCCAGGGCTCTCAATCTATTCTTAATTTGGCTACTAGTCTTGACCTTATATTGACCCCCCTTTTACAGACATAAAGTACCTTGAATAGTGGAAAATGTTCCAGTCACAACTGTCAGTGCCACTAGCTAAATAAAACTTAAAATTTACCTTAATCAAATTATTTATCATATAGAAGGAAATATAACAGTACTAAAGGGCAAGGACTCTGGAACCAGGCTGCCTGAGTTTAAATCCTGGCTCTCCCAGTTATAGTTGTGTGACCCTAGGCAAGTTTCTTAAGCTCTGTGTGTAAGTTTCCTTGTCGATATAATGGGGATAACAGTGCCTATTTTGTAGGTACCATAGGTACCCTTGTAAGATGATTGTAAATTAAATAAATACATTTTAAGTAATTAGAACAGGGCCTCGCACATAGTAAATGTCTGCTGGTGTGTATTATTTGGCTTTTTCAATACAATGAATGAGAAAATGCTTCCCAACAATCCTATAGACCAAGTCTCAACTAAAAGAAAAGTGTTTGGTATACTGTATTACATAATTAGTATGAGATCTCCCTTAAAATTATTAAGCACAAAAATGCAAATATTAAAAATGTTAAGGAAACCCATTCTTCCAATTCAGCTTAACTAATCAGAGTAACTACAACTAGAAGAACTGAATGATCACTTCATAATCAGTCTTACCCATGTCAGGTCTTTTCACATCACTGACTTCAGCAGAAATACAAAGTCCTGTAAAAGAAGGCAGAAAACAGAAAGGTTATACACTGCAATATCTCCTTCATTTAATTATAAAACAGGAAACCACTCAGAAGTGAAATTTGTGTTTTTAGTGGAGAAAAATATAAGGTGATAAGGAGAGTTGAGTTGATGGGAAGAAAATGCGAACTATAACTAGCCTGAGGTCTTTCCAAACATTTCTACAATCTGTGCTATACTAAACAGCAAGTATGGACTACCCACAGAATCACAGAATATTACATCAAGAAGCAAGTTAGGAGAGCCAACCCTTTGGACATTCATTTGCATTTGGTCATAAAGTTGACTAGTGACTACACTGAAATTCCCAACCCATTGCTCTTGCTATTATCTCATGCTAAACTATTTCATAAACAAGTGATAGATCTTGTGGTGGTCCTATTAAGACTTGTCTTCCATACACGTCTTATTCAGTAGCCAAACATAAAGCTACTGATATTCTGAGGACAGTCAAGGAATGTCCCAGTAGTACTAAATACTTTCTCCCCATAGTTATTCAAACTGCTAGAATTCAAAGCTCTTTTGCTTGTATGAAATTACTTTCTCCTCTGGTGGATCTAATTTTCCCAGAAAAGGAAGTTAAAAGCCTAACTGCTTGGGACTAGGTTAATAAACATACCCTCGGCACACATACTTCTTGGCAGATTTCCAAGAGAAGACTAGGCATGATAGTCACACTTACATTACTCATACTCCTATCACCATTATTTTAAAAAAGATTGAATACTTCATCAACTACAGAGTGGTAACAGGTATTCGCTATGATCACAACAAAGTGCACACACAAAGAAAGGCTGCTTCAGCAAACAAGACATCAAAGAATTTGAGAGATTATGTCCAGAGAGGTTAAGTGACTTGCCTAAAATCACACAGATGGAGCAAAGGGAAAGCAAAAACCCAGGTATCCTGACTTAAAAGCAAATGTGATTTTCAACAAACATCACAAAACTTCTCATCCTTTAACATATCCTCAATTCAAGGAGTCATACACTTTAGCAAGATAAAAGCAAACCCTAGCTAATTCTAGGGAATCTATGCTGTTTTATGATTTTAATAATTAAAGCCCTAAATTTACATTTTCATACAAATATATCCAGCTTCTTCAGTGTGCTTATGGTACTTTCATTTTGCCACTTTGCAGTAGCATTGGGAGAAGGGACATTTAACCCAAGATTCAACATGAAATGCTGGATCTGGAACCTTTGGTGCCACCAAAATTCTTATAAGCATAAACATTTTTTCCTTTTTAGAAAAGTATTCTAATAACTCATTTCCTAGTTCACATTGGTCATTTATTTTACTGAAAGAACATAAATAGTTACAGATATTCATGTGAAGTCAATTTAGTAACTGAACAGAAGATAAGGGGAAATCTGAAAGATAAAAATGGCAAAGTCCTGACAGGAGCAGAATGTAACAAGTATGACAAAACATTTATGTGCTTACATACATGCAAAGAGGTGATTATAAGAGAATGTTTAGAGCTATGAAGTTACTAGAAAGTATATACGGTAGGAACCACTGTACAATTAGCGTTAGCCAGGGCCAAGATGTGGTTAGAACCATTTATGATATGAAAAGGGTGTGGAAGTAATCATGTGAATCACCCTACTTTGTGCTCTGGAAAACTCTGTATATGATACAGTTTGTACTATATCATCATGTTTTTGTTTTTGGTATTTTTACATGTATCCTCTCCCAATTAAACTCTAACACCTTATACACTAAGAAACTTCTTGCACACACACACACACATTTACTGTGCACCAATTGCACACACACAAGATACTGAGGATAAGAAGAATAAGAACTGGTCCCTGCTGCTGAGAAGAGCACTGTCTACTGGGGGAAGTAAGATCCATAAATGGATATTTACAGCAAGACAATAAAGCTAATGCAATTGGTAGATGTGGGAGTCAGGTAAAGGAAAGGCTTGCAAAGCAGTAGTTAAGAGTTACATCATCTTAGCCTGAAGTAGCAGAACCTGTTTTTTAATTCATTTGCTCCTCTAGATTTAACTCATCAGATGGGTGATATGAAGACCATATTAATTGTAATCAGATAAAAATGAATGAAGTTTCCAAAATGGAACTAAAGCCCTAGCCGGTTGGGATAATTAATTGTAATCAGGTAAAAAATGAATGAGGTTTCCAAACTGGAACTAGAGCCCTGTTCAGCTCACTGGATAGAGCTTCGGCCTTCGGACAGAAGGGTCCCGGGTTGATTCCGGTCAAGGGCAGGTACCTTGGTTGCAGGCTCCTCCCCTGCGGGGGCCCAGGTCAGGGTGTGTGCAGGAGGCAACCAATCGATGGGTTTCTCTCACATGGATGTCTTCCCCTCTCTCTTCCACTCTCTCTAAAAGATCAATGGAAAAATATCCAGAGATGAAGATTAACAACAACAACAACAAAAAAAGATGAATTCTTTAAATATACACACACGCAAAAAAAAGAAAATGGCACTGGAGGGGGGCGGGTAAGGAAGAAAATCTCTAAATTGGAAGAAAGTGAAGGAATCATGCTTAAAGAGATGCTTAAAGTTTCACTGTAAATGTAATTTCCAATTTAGTGTAATTTACCTTTCAATAGGCGTCCTTAACACAAATTATCTTTATAAAGAGTAAAGGTCCGGCCTATTCCATCCACAATACCCAATTAGAACAAGAAGCCCAAGTCAAATGGTTGGTGGGCTACAGAGGGTTTTACAGACGTTTTGTAAGAATCACCATCACCCCGATTATAGTCAGCGTAGCAAACGCGAAGTGCCTTTAACAAGGCTGAGTGGAGAGCGATAAAGGAGCAAGTTACTGCCAACAAGATAGTGCCGATGCTGCAGAGGCGGCGATAACCAGAAATCACCAAGCTCGGGAGGAGCTGGGCGCACAGCCAGAGAGACCACGGCAGGGGGCACCGGGAGAGGCGGTTCGGCGAATTACCGGGAGGCGATGAGCCAGGTAAGCAAACCGCGGCGGGTAGGGGGGTTCATGGCCGGGGCAGGAGGGTCCGGACGTTTCTTTCCGGCGGTGGCACTAGCGACCTCACATCTCGGGGAGATACCACAGAGTAAACGAGTGGGAGAAATGGTTACGGGAGACGCAGAAGCAGTCGAGAAATACCAGTCAGGTCTCAAGGAAGGCGGGAGAGGAAGCAGGTGGGGAAAAAAAGAAAAGAAAAGCTGATCTTCCCGGCGATAACAGCTTTCCCGTGAGATGACCCGGCTCTGGCGGGAAAGCCCCGAAATCCCAACCGGCCTGTTTCCCCACAAGGAGAGCTGGGCGCCGAGACGGGGGCTGCCGGAAGGGCGGGGAGACCGCCTCCCCACCGCCCAAGGGGAAAAGGCCTGAAGGAACGGCTCCCGGAGCCTAACGGCCGCCGGCCGGGTCGCCGGTGGACAGCTCCGGGGAGGGGAGGTGGTCCCAGGGGGCGGGGCAGAGGGAAGAGCGCCGTCCCCACAGCCGTCCTCGCTTCCGCCCAGCCCAGCCCAGGTTGCGGGGCCCGGAGCAGCACAACTTCCCGGCCCAGGCTCCCTCCATCCTCCCCCTCCCCCAGCTTCCCGCCGCCACTCACCGAACCGGAACCGGCTGCTAAACGAAGGGGTTTCCGGTCGGGCGCGGAACGTAAAACCCGGGAACGGCCGCGAACCGGAACCGCCTCCCCAACACCGGAAGAGCTGTTCGGTGGCTGAGGAGGAAGGGGGTTGGGGCGGGAGGTCAAAGAACACAGTGAAGTACCCGCGGAACGCCTGCGCAGTGTGACGAGGGTCAGTAACCTAGGAAGCATCTGAGGCTGCAGTCACAATTTCTCTGATCTTTCAGTTTGGGCTTTTTCTTGTTCCCGGAATACTGTTCGTGTGCCTTCCGTCCTTCGCTTTTCTCTGTTCCCCCGACCCCCTCACCCGCCGTCTTCTGGTTCCGGTGGGCGATTATTGCTTACAGCTCCAGTTTCCATGGCAGCCTTCTCCTGGCCTTTCATCTGCTGGAACCTGTTGCCACCTTGGCAGATGCAGACCTGAGAGCTCAATCAAGCTCAGGCTATATTGTGTTTTGAGAATCACAGAACGTTAGTGATTGTAGAGGATTTTGGAGATAGTTTAACAGTTTCAGAAAAGTGAAATATTTTCCCAAAGTTATAAAGTGTATAGCAGATCTGGGATTAGGAAATAAGTTTCTTAACTTGCAGACCGGTACTCTGCACCACATCATGCTTGATTGGCCATTAGGGAAAAGAAAAAAAATGGGGGAAGGGGAGGGGAAGAGAGCTTCGTATTGGCATAGGTTAGATTCTAAACATGTAAAAACGCCCAGAACTCTTGAGGAGTTTGAAACGGGGGTGTAGGTGTGAGGAAAGCTATTGGGGATCCACCAGAGATCTACTTTTCTAAATAAAGAGAGGAAAGGACCAAAGGGTCTGCCCTCTGAGGAACTAAATGGCCCTGGTGGTGTTCCTGTGACTGAATTGATTAACCTGTAATCTGTGCCATACTTTTTTTTTCTTTAGATAAAATATTATAGGTTTATTTAAATGTGTCATACTTTTTAAGAGAAAATAATGGAGAGAAATATGTTTGTTCATTCAGCTTTTGGGGCCTGCCTAGAAACCTAGCAGAAATGCTCCTAAGTAGGTACTCTAGACCCAAATGATAGCCACAGTCTGAGCTCAGACTTGAAGAATGGAAGCCGCTGGAGGCCCCCAGCCTCTTAGCTACTCTTAGCAGCTGGGAAAGGAGTGCTTGCTGAGTTCAGGGGATCTTGCTCTGTCATGTGTATAAAAGTAGATTTTTCGTATCACTTTGTAGGTTGAAGTTTAGACTGTCAGGTCATAAGTCCTGTTAGCAGTGAACATACCTGGTCTGTGTCACTTTTGTTCATCTTACTCATCTCACAAATCTGTTCATTTGGATTAAACTCTCTCTATTTCTAGGAGTCAGCCATGCATAAAGAGGAACTGCATCTGAAATTTTTCATGTGCGTGATTCAATCTCGCCAATTAGTCAGGACTCCTCAGAGAACAGGTACCTTTGTCTCTTGAATGGAGGCTCAATACAGGTTGTGAGACTTACTAATAGTGTAAATGCAGGCTTTAGGGGTCAACTGACATTTATTCCATGATAAAATATTTGTCACTCAGTCGTTTTATTTCCTGGTACAAGTATCAGGTGAGATTTTGGCCTGATACGTGCAGATAAGCCCTAGGCAGATGAGGACGACTTGGGAATGAGATTTATAGTACATGAGCTAGTAGTTGATTTCTTGTCCTTTGTGAATTATTTTAATCTTTCTGGGCTCATCTATGGGGGTCCTTGTTCCCATTGTAATTGATACTCCGAAAGTTGTAAAATAAGGAGTCCCAAAGAAAACTGACTTTCTCTTCTACCCCAGTCTCAAAGAATCTAGTTACGTTTTCTGCTTTCTCCCATTTGTATCAAAGGAGTAGAACCTTTTTGAGATAAGATAGTTGTTGAGAAGAGTCGTTACTTTTCTAACTTTTTGCTGGATTTATGGAAAGAGGGCCTGAGAGGCATAGAGAGAATAAAAGTGAATAAGGAGCATTGCCTTCCCTGAATCTCACCATGAGGGTGACTTAAACATGTTGTTTCTCAGCTGAGGAAGCTTCAACTTCCAGCATGCTCATACAAAAGGAAGGTGAGGAAGCTTCAACTTCCAGCATGCTCATACAAAAGGAAGGTGAGGAAGCTTCAACTTCCAGCATGCTCATACAAAAGGAAGGTGAGGAAGCTTCAACTTCCAGCATGCTCATACAAAAGGAAAGTGAGGAAGCTTCAACTTCCAGCATGCTCATACAAAAGCCACCACCTGAGGCAGACGGTTCGAAGAATCTAGATACTGTGGATGATCCAGACACCATGGAAGGCATACCTATTTTCGCAAATGGTGAGGCGTGTGGTTAAACAGGGGGAGGAATGTGGAAAGGAGTATTGGAAAGTGAAAAATTTATACATAGCATTATAATTTAGGATAGAACTACCAAATTTGAATTATGAGTTAAAACACAAGGGGGGGGGGAGAGGTAAATACATAGATACCATCTTGGGAACTTTAGAAAGAGGGACAATTCTCTCAGAATAATTGCTTGATTTAGTCAATAGTTAAGTAGATTGGTGCCCTTATAATTGTAAGCTACCAATCTGGTTTATCCTATTATCAGCAACCTTGGCACATAAAAATGTGAACTTTAAAAATGGATTAGATTAAGGAGTTATTATATTGCAAAGTAATTCCAAATATTGTAAAAAATATTCACCTTAGGAACCATTTAATAACAAATTTCTCTTGTATGTTTTACATAGTGTTCATTTCATAAGCAATTTATATGAAACTTCAGAAACACATCTTTGTTTCTTCTCAACTTAAATATGTCTATATTGGAGTCAGTTCACTGCAAACACTTATTGAGTTCCCACTATGTACCCAGTAATATACTAAAAATGATAGAGAGGATATATATATATATAGTCTGGTGCACGAATTCATGACCAGTGGGGTCCCTCGGCCTGGCCTGCAGGATCAGGCCGAAACCAGCTCTCCGGCATCGCCCGAGGGGTGCCGGATTGCGAGAGGACGCAGGCCAGGCTGAGGGACACCACTGGTGCACAATTCGGGCCAGGGAGGGATGCGGGAGGTTGGCCAGCTGGGGAGAGACTGCAGGACGGCTCTGGGGCGTGTCCAGACCTTCTCGCTCAGTACACATTGGCCAGACCCCAGCAGCAAGCTAACCTACCAGTTGGAGTATCTGCCCCCTGGTGGTCAGTGCATGTCATAGCGAGCAGTTGAGCGGCCTTAGCATATCATTAGTATATTACACTTTGATTGGTTGAACAGATGACCAGATGACTGGACACTTATCATATTAGGCTTTTATTATATAGGATATACAGTGGGGCCTTGACTTACGAGTGTCCCGACTAACGAGTTTTTTGAGATATGAGCCGTCTCTCGGCCGAATTTTTGCTTTGAGTTGCGAGCTAAAATTCAGGTTACGAGCCAGCTTCAGATACCCCACCGCTAGTTGGCGCAGCGAACGTCACAGTGAACGCCACAACATCAGCCCAGCATCACGTGTCTCACTCATTCACTGTTGATTTGACATACGAGTAATTTGAGTTACGAGCTCCGTCACGGAACGAATTAAACTCGTAAGTCAAGGCCCCACTGTATATGACATAACCTTACCATTGTCCCAATAGTTTGTATTTTGGAAATGCCTTAGAGCAGTGGTCAGCAAACTGTGGCTCGCGAGCCACATGCGGCTCTTTCTCCCCTTGAGTGTGGCTCTTCCACAAAATACCGACTTCTGCGCATGGGCCACGAAGTTTCAATCGCACTGTACATGCGCGCCTGCACGTGGTATTTTGTGGAAGAGCCACACTCAAGGGGCCAAAGAGCCTCATGTGGCTCGCGAGCCACAGTTTGCCGACCTCTGCCTTAGAGTGTATTTACTCCAACTCTTTATATTTTCAGAAGGAATTCAGATCTACAAAGGTTTTCCTCAAGAAGTTAAATTCATTGGAGTAATTACTCCCAGCACCTGTGAAAAATGTAGTACTATTTATTAACTAATCTTTTTGAGCATTTACTATTTGAAGTCATTGTAGTAGACTCAGCAGGAGATGAGAAAATGATCTGGAGACTCCCTGTCCTCCAAGAGCTGCAGGTTAAGGAGGGAAATAATAGAAGTCAATGTTAAATTAAGAGCTTGATTACTTTGGTTCAAAAAGTTGAATTTCAAAAGAGATGTCATAGTTGCCAGGAAGCAAAATCTCAACAAATTGAGAAAATGCTCTGGAGAATGGCAATTTTACAGTTTATTTTATACATTAGAATCAAAGTAGGAGCCGTAAGGGGGTTTACATGAAATTTACTGGAGAAAGCAAAGTGGGGAAATCTCTGAGATTGGATAAAGAGTAAAATGGAGAGACACATCTTTTACATTGGTGGCTATAGGGTAGTTAGCAATTCACGTTTATAGCACAGAGAGATGGTATTCAGGAACAACATAACAATGAGGGGTTCTGTGGTCTCTACTCTGGTGCCCTGAGGGGTCTGGAAAAGGAGATTACTCTGACATTCCAAAGAGGAAAAAAAAAAACACACAACAGAAACAACCCAGAGGTATGTTATCTTAGATGCAAAAAGGCCACAGACAGGCTTACTCAAATAAGACTGATCTTTGTCAAGGAAGCTACAGGCCTAGGACCTGCCATGAGCCCCTTTTAGTTAGGAATTCTTATGTTCAGACCATCTGATATGGTTACTTTTAGAGTTTGTAGGGCCTACGATGCTGGCCTCCTCTTAGCTTATCAGGTTTAGTATGTGGCTCCTTTTTTGTTCATATATATCAAGTGTGTGTGTGGTTTATGTCCCTTTAATCAGATTTACTTGCCCATGAATGAAAAGCCATGAGGTACAAGAAATAAACCCAGCTGGTGGCCTTGTCCTACAGTTTCTTTTGAATTTGCATAGATTATTTCTTTTTATTTTAGAGAGAAAGAGAGACAGCGACAGAGACATTGATTCATTGTTCTGCTTCTTTATGCATTTATTGGTTGATTTTTGTATGTGCCCTGACAGGGAATTAAACCCTCAACTTTGGAGTGTCGGGACCACACTCTAAGCAACTGAGCCACCCGGCCAGGGCTAGATTTTTCTTATTTTCCCTCAACTCTCCTGTTTTTCCCATTCTCGTTTTGCTCTATACCTAATACTCTCCTCAGACTCCCTTTGCTCTGATGACCCATTTGGACCTACTTCTGTATTTTGAACTCAGCAGTATCCCATGGAAAAAATTCTGATGTTCAACTTTTGCCTTTAAGCATTAAGGCCTCAGATAAGAGCTATATCTAACTCTTTCAACTTTCCCACTAAAGAGGAAGTATCAAATATACATCTTACCTATTAGCCCCATTGGGGATCTCCCTTCCTCTGTTCCTGTCTTCTCTCTGCCTGCTTCCCTATTACATTTCCTCTTTCCTTCTTACCTCCCTCCTTTTCTCCCTCCTTCTTTTCATTTCTTCCAAGAAAATTTGCACACACTGTGTCAGGCATTGTAAACAAAATAGATACATTGCCCACCCTCATGAAATTTATAGTCTTGTGGGAGTAAGATAGTAATCAAATAACACACACACACACACACACACACACACACACATACACATATGCCTTCTCTATATATAAAAGCCTAAGCGACCAAACGACTAAATGACTGGTCGCTATGACGCACATTGACCACCAGGGGGCAGATGCTCAATGCAGGAGCTGCCCCCTGGTGTTCAGTGCGCTCCCACAGCGGGAGCGCCACTCAGCTGACTGATCCACCGTCCCAGTGGCCCACCAGCCTGGTGGTAGCCACTCACTCCCTCAATAGTTCCCAGGTCCAATCTCCAGAGAACAGGCCAGGCCCAATCCTGACAGCACCGCTGGCCTCCTGGAAGTAAGCCTCGGGCATTGCGGCCGCTTCCCTTCCCTAGACGCTCCACAGGAAGAAACAATATAAAAGCCTCCGCCAGGTGGCTCCCAACAACCAGCGCAAAAGTCAGCAGGACAGATCTGGATCCCAGGCTGGCAAGGGCACCCCACCGACTGCCCAGAGGGCCGATTGCGTCCCAGCCTCCCTCACCTCCCTCCAGACGGGTACCAGACTCAGGGCTCATGGCCACTGTGGCAACATGAGCCTTTCCCGATTGGGACTGACTGGGCACGAGCCGGAGGCAGGCGCAGTGGGGCCAGGATGAGTGGGAGCAGCAGGCAGGAGCAGCAGGTGGCGTTGGATCTCGGGTTTCAGCCAGATCCCTGAAGGCCAACCCCAAGGGACCCCACCCATGCACGAATTTGTGCACCAGGCCTCTAGTATATATATAAAACCCTAAGCAACCGTTCGACCAGTCGACCATTGGTCACTTACTATGATGCGCACTGACCACCAGGGGGAAGATGCTCAATGGAGGAGCTGCCCCCTGGTGGTCAGTGAGCTCCCACAGCAGGAGTGCCACTCAGCTGACCAATGGGCGCCAGACACCAGGCTTATGGCTGGCAAGCGTAGCTGCGGTGCACGAGCCTCTCCTGCCACAGCTGTGGTGGCTCCGGTGCAGCAGCGGGTCTGGGATGAGCAGGAGCGGGACTCAGGCTCCTCCCCAGCCACCTGCCACTTCACGCACTACTACATCCCCCGCCAAGGGTCCCGGATTGCGAGAGGGCGCAGGCCAGGCTGAGGGACCCCACCAGTACGTGAATCTGTGCACTGGGCCTCTAGTGGTTAGATAATTAGAATGGTGCTAGGCCAATGAAGGAAAATAATACCTACCATGTAATCAAAGTATAAAACTGGACCTAATCTGGACTGAGAAGTCAGAAAAACCCTTTCTCAGGAAGACCTGAGAGATGAGTATGCATTAGACAGGCAACGAAGGAAGAAGAGTTTTCTGAAAAAAGGGACTGTGAGCTCTGAAATGAAAAGGAGTTTGGCTCATTGGAGGAATAGAGAAGGCCCATACAACATGAGTGAGAGGAAGAATAGCTGGAGAATGAACTATAAAAATTGTATTGGTGCCCGGCCACTGTGGCTCAGTGGTTGAGCATCAACCAGGAGATCATGGTTTGATTCCCTGTCTGGGCACAGGTCCAAGTTTTGGGCTCAATCCCCAGTAGGGGGCATGCAGGAGACAGCTGATGGATGATTCTCTCTCATCATTGATGTTTCTATCCATTTCTCCCTTTCTCTCTCTGAAATCAGTAAGAACATATTAAGAGAAAAAAAAAACAATTGTATTAGAGCCAAATCATAATATACCTTCTAGGTCTTACCATTCCCGAGCTATGGGAAATCACTAAAGAGTGACAGGATCTTTAAAGAGGGTCATATTTGTGTTTTTAAAAGGTCATTTTGGCTCGTGGATTGAGGATGGATTGGAAGGGGCAAAAGTAGTTACCTGCTGTGGTGGTAATGCCATTGCCTTGCTCCATTTCTCAAATCTAGGCAATGCAATTCTATTGGCAGAGGTGAGCCCAGAGCTACTGATGCCAAAACACCCCAAAATCCTGGCCCAATGTCCCTCTGCCACTGTTGCCAGCCTGAAAAAAAATATAGGGACTCCCTGCAGGATGTCTGCTCCTTGCTCTAAGTGAAGCTATGTATGGAGAAGCTGGAAAAGTGGAAAACATTTTGTTTCTAGTCATACACCTGGCAGGGAAGCAGCTACAGCTGCAATTTTCTCCAACTCCCTGCCAATCAGTATAGACCAAGCATGTCAAACTCTCAGCCCACGGGCCACAAGCAGCCCACAACAAATATTTTTGCGGCCTAGCCAATATAACAGTATGTAAGAAACGTTTTAATAAAAATTTCTTAACTTAATTTTTTACAATATCCTGTTATACATAATTATTAATAACGAACTACAATGTTCACTAATGATTGATTACTATAATCATGTTGCATTCATTTCCCTTATGCGCCTTACACGCAGGCACACCATTTCTCTCTACTAATACTAGCAGCGATTATTTTAGCAGCCGATTGCCACGTCATTAGTCTTAGACTGACTTGTTTGGTGTGAACAACAGGAAATATTTCGCTTTCGTAGAACAAGAAAAATAGGTTTATTTGCATTACACTTATTAATTTGTGCAGTTACTCAGCTGGTAAGTTGTTAATGTTCAAGAAAAAAATACTAATTTTTATTAAAATGTTCCATGATTTTATGTTAACGATTACTCATTTATTTCAGCCCTTTGTATTCAGCATGTTTCTATCGAAATAAACCTATGTTTCTATGAAAATTGAAGCTTTTGTTTTTTTGCTGCCACATAAACTTAAACCTTGTTTATTTGGCCCGTGTTAGCCTTTGAGTTTGACATGCTTGGTATAGACACTTTCTGGCCAATAGAGGATCAACTTCCAACATAAGGAAGGCATTTGATCTTACATTGGAGCACAGCAAAGGAGTGAGTCACCTAGGCCCATAACCTTTGCAAAGAAAGGTGGTTAGCATTCTCAGATAGCCACTCATGGGGGACAACTACCTCCAGGACAAAGGTTCAGGGGCAGTTTTATGGGCCAGGCTCTGGACCAGCATATCCAACTGCTATCAAAAGTCTCTCCTGCTCTGGCCGGGTAGCTCAGTTGGTTAGAGCATTGTCCCAATATGCCAAGATTGTGGGTTTGATCCCCCATCAGGGCTCATACAAGGAGCAACCAATGAATGCATAAATAAGTGGAATAATAAATGGATATTTATCTTTCTCTCTTCCCTTCCTTCTCCCTCCCCTCATCTCTCTAAGCATGTCCTTGGCTGGGGATTAAAAATAAATAATTTTTTTAAAAACCTCTCCTATGCATAAACCTCTCCTATTCACTGATGAGCAACAGGCCTTGGTTGGTAACCTGTGACTCTC
The DNA here is from genome assembly GCF_000412655.1 of Myotis brandtii. NCBI lineage: Eukaryota > Metazoa > Chordata > Mammalia > Chiroptera > Vespertilionidae > Myotis > Myotis brandtii. Next base: position 1,815,706 of record NW_005369706.1, on the reverse strand, counting down.
GAGAAGACTACTTTCTGGGCTGCAAATGGAGGATCATGCCAAGATAGCAGAGTTACACCCATCTGCCATCTGTGCCACAGCTTCTCCCCGAAGCACAAGACCTTACTATCATATTCTTTATTTCATACAGGCTACCTGTCATCAGCATTGCCCATGCCCCACCATCTTCTGTTCCTGTGACAGTGTACGCATATGTAGGTGGTTTATGCAGACTGAGATGCAAAGTTACCCTAATATTGTGAGAGCAACTGATAAGTAGAGATGATTGCTCCCCCTAGCCCAAGTTCTTCCTAAGCAGGTACACAAGATTCCCCATATTTTGTTGCAATGTTACAGTGATCCAAGAACCTGCATTTTTGTTGAAGGACAATCAATGGAGTTTTGTCTCTACCAAGATGACCTTAATCTCAACCTTGAGCTTCTGACCCCAACCTTCCAGAACCAGCTCCAGAGAACCTTAGTTTTCTTAAAGCTAAAACTCCCAGGACTCTTATAATGTCAATTGAATTTAGAAGATAATTGAGTGGATAATGTGTTTCTTCTAGTCAAATCTGCAAGCATACCAGTAGAACTGTGGAACACTTATCTTTCATTGATTAATAGAGATGATCTTATGTTTCCTCTTGGACCACTGTACTCTGGGCAATCCCCTATTAAACTACCTCTCAATTAACCCAGGAAAATGTATTTAAGAGCATAGACTCAGAGGTATATTCCTTGGCCCATATGCTTACTAAACAGCTAAGCCTTCCACATTAGTCTTGACGAGGTGTTAGCGGATCTGAAGAAGACTCCCAGGATTGTCTTACAAAATGATTATTTATCTTCTATGCTCTGATATCCCCAAAAGTTTACTTCTTTAAGGAAAGAAAAATATTATCTGTTCCAAGCTGGAGGCTGCATACCTCAGCTAAAGAGTTTGTTTACCTCTGCCCTAATCAAAACTTGAAGTAGTGCCTTTGACCTGCAGTAGAGATCGTCTTATCACCTGTGATCTCTTCTCTGAGCTAGCTTTCTCAAGAAGTCGATATTAATTGGTGGAAATGACTGTTTAGGAGCCATCTAGGCCTTTGAGACATGTAGATTGTCCAGGTGATGGTGTTCTTGGACCTCCACAACCTGGAACAGTGGTTCTCAAATCTTACTGTGTATCAGAATCACCTGCAGGGCTTGTTACTCCCACTGCTGCACCCGCCCCCAGAGTTTCTGATTCAGTAGGTCCCAGGTAGGCCCAAGATTTGCTTTTCTGACAAGTATTCAGGTGATGCTTAATCTACTGGACTGGAACTGAGAACCATTGTCTTAATCCAGTGCTCTTTGTCAGTAACTTTGATATTAGTGGCTGGTGGAGGCTGCTGTCTCCAGGAGTCATCCCTTCCCAGATAGAGCTAAAGATGACTCTCCAGTGCAGACAATGGTTTCATAACTAGGCCCAAGGTCTAGTTGATGGACATGTGGGCTGCTCCCATTTTTTTTTTTTTGCCTATTATGAATAAAATTGTTAATGAGCATCCTCCATGTTTAACATTTTGAGAAACTGCCAACTTGTTTTCCATATTGGCTAATCTACAAAGATTTTAATTTCTCCACATGCTCTTCAACATTTGTTTCCTCTTTTTAAAATATATTTTTTAAATAAATTTCAGAGAGAGGAAGGGAGAGGGCGAGAGATAGAAACATCAATGATGAGAGAGAATCATTGATGCATGCCCCACAACCTGGGCATATGCTCTGACCAGGAATGGAACCGTCACCTCCTGGTTCACAGGTCAATGTGCTCCTTTTTTTTTTTTTTTTTTTTAAATCCTCCCCCAAGGATATTTTTCCATTGATTTTTAGAGAGAGGGAAAGACAGAGAGAATGTCTATGTGAGAGAAGCACATCAATTGATTGCCTCCTGAATGAGCCCTGACCAGGGCCTGGGCCAGGAAGGAGCCTGCAACTGAGGTATGTTCCCTTGACCAGAATCAAACCCGGGACCCTTCATCGTTTGGCCGACACTCTATCCACTGCGTCAAACAGGATAGGGCTCCTTTTTATTTTTTCTGTTTAATAGCCATCCTAATAGACGTGAAAGGGAATCTCATTGTGGTTTTGATTTGCATTTCCCTAACAATTAGTGATGTTGAGAACCTTCCCATGTGTTTATTGGTTATTTGTATCTCCTCTTTAGAGAAATGTCTATTCAAACCCTTGCCCATTTTTTTGTTTTTAATATCACAACTTTTTTATATTCAATGAACAGAATATACTTTTTAGATTAATAATTTTATTTGTTAGAGCAATTTTAGGCTTACAGAAAATTCAGCAGATTGTACAAAGTTTCCATATATCCTCTCTCCTCTGTTGTCTCCCTTATGATTAACATCTTGCACTAGTGTGGTACATTTGTTACAATTGATGAACCAATATTGATACATTATTATCGACTAAAGCCCACAGTTTACATTAAAGTTTACTCTATGTATTGTACAGTTCTGTAAGTTTGACAGTCATGATGTAGTGTAATCATCATTATAACATCATACAGATTAACTTCACTGCTCTAAAAATCCCCTGTGCTGGACCTATTTATCCTTCCCTCTGTACTCCAAGCCTGTGGCAACTACTAAGCTTTTTACTCTCTGTATAGTTTTCCCTTTTCCACAATGTAATGTAGTTGGAATCATACAGTATATACCCTTTTCAGACTGGCTCTTTTTACTAAGCAATATGTATTTAAGTTTCTTCCATTCTTTTCTTGGCTCAAGGGGTCATATCAAGGTGGGGAGGTCTTGCCTCTTGGTATTCCCATTCCTAGCTAGATTTTCTGTATTTTCTCTTTTTATTGCTGAATATTTCATTTGTATGGATGCACCACAGTTTGTGTATCCACTCACATTTTAGGGGACATTTTGGTTGCTTACAGTTTTTTGCAATTAGGAATAAAGCTGCTATAAACATTCATGTTCATGTTTTTGTGTGAATGTACTTTTCAACTCATTTGGGTAATCACTGGATCATGTGGTTAGACTATTTTAGCTTTTTTTAAAAAAAATATGCTTTATTGATTTTTTACAGAGAAGAAGGGAAAGAGATCAACAGAGGGATAGAGAGTTAGAAACATCGACGAGAGAGATCAACCAGCTGCCTCCTGCACGACCACCAGTGGGGATGTGCCCACAACCAAGGTACATGCCCTTGACCGGAATCGAACCTGGGACCCTTGAGTCCACAGGCCGACGCTCTATCCACTGAGCCAAACTGGTTCGGCTATTTTAGCTTTGTAAGAAACTGCCAAACTGTCTTTTAAAGTGACTTGACCATTTTGCATTTTTACCAACAAAGAATGAGAATTGCCTCCACATTCTTGTCAGTATTTGGTATTGTCAGGGTTTTTGTTTTTTACCCATTGTAACAGGTGGTAGTATCTCACCAATTTAATTTGCAGTTCCCAAATGACATATGGTGGTAAGCATCGTTTCATGTGTTTGTTTGACTTCTCTATGTCTTCTCTGATGAGGTATGTGTTCAGATCTTTTACCCATTTTTAAACTGGGTTATTACCTTTTTTAAAAAATACTTTATTGATTTCAGAGCAGAAGAGAGAGAGACAGAAACATCAGTGATGAGAGAGAATTATTGATCAGCTGCCTCCTGCACGCCCCGCACTGGAGACTCAGCCAGCAACCGGACAGGTGCCCTTGATGGGAATAGAACCTGGGGCCCTTCAGTCTGCAGGCCGACACTCTATCCACTGAGCCAAACCAGCTAGTGCGGGTTATTAATTCTTTATTATTGAGTTGCAAGAGTTACTTATATATTCTGGATGTCCATCAGTCCCTTATCAGATATATGCTTTGCAAAGTTTTACTCTTCTTCTAATAAGTTGTCTTTTTAATTTTTTGATGGTAACATTTGCATCACAAAAGTTAATTTTGTGTCGCCAATGGTTTTATCTCCTAATGACTTGCATTCCTATCATTTGTGGCCAGAGGGTGTAGGGGCAGAAACAAAAGTAAGCTAGACTGGGCTGTAGAAACCGCAAGAAAAGAGACGACTGAGGAGAGGCACCGACGCAAAGACGTGGGTGGAGCAGAGGAAGGAGTAAAGGGGATCTGAGTGAAAGATGCACCGCTTGCTCTGGGAGTACTTGACCAATGTTCCCAGGGGGATCCGCTTTGCTTTGTAGCCCAAAGGATATGCTGGCTTCGCCGCCAGAGTCCTGCACCCTCTTCTACTGCAGACTCGGGACAGGGTTATCCCCGCAGGAGTCTTGTCTCTTGGTACTCCCATCCGTAGCTGACTTTCCTGTATTTCTCTGAGAAAGGTAACGCGCATGTAAAGGGAGTGTTTGAGGTCCCTCTGTAGTAAATGCCAACGTTGAATGTTCCTCGAGGGCTGGGACTCTGTTTCATTTATCTTTTCATCTCTCAGCACCTAAAACCTGGCACACAGCCTTCCAGTAAGTGTTCGCTCAGAGTGAGAGAGGTGGGAGACCATAGATAGGGCCAGAGGGAGGGGTGACTGTTAGTTGCCGAGGATGCTAGAATGCAGTAAGTCTCGGAGAGTTCGGGCTAGGAGAAAAGTTGTCTCTGCTGACAGCAAGGGAAGCCACTAAATAATTTCTGATTCCTACTGCCTACAGGAGCTGATGGCTCCCGAGAGCCATGTGGGGGCCCGAGAACTCTCTGGAGAGTGAAGAAACTAAAGCCCTTGTCACATCTGAGCCGCGTTCATAGCGGGAGAGGGAGGAGGAGAGAGGCGAGCAGGAGGAGGCGGAGCCTCTTGGCCGGCCTCTGCCAGTGGAGGTTGGGAAGCCTCTCCTCCTTCCCCTCCCTGGTGCCTCCACCTGGCTCCTCCCCTTGTTCGCCAAGCTCCCCTCCCCCCTTCTCCAAGGACAGTGTGCAAGCAAGCCGCGTCCGAGAAGAGCTAGAACAAAAAGGCAAGAGGGGCCCTTGGGTAACAGGCGAGGGGGAAAGCTGAGAGCGACGTGGAAATGCCCGTTCTGGGAGGAGGCGGCGGGGAGAACGGAAAGGAGCAGCAGGGGAAGAAGAGGTGGTGTGGCATCTGAAGCCAGCGGGGGGATGGGTAGAGCAGTCATGAAGAACCCTAAGCCCCTGGGCTCCCGTCCCTGGGCTCCCACGCACAGCCCGTTCCCTGGGAATCAGGGATGGGTGCAAGGTGCTCGGACCTTGTTGCTCTTGGCTGGTAGGCTTCTATCCTGGCACTCACCCAATTCAAATCAGTGCACCTACGATGCTGACTCCTATTCCCTCCCTCCTGCTTCTCTACACACGTGATTTTATGTTTAGGTTTTAATATTTCTTTATTTTTACGTGTGTGTCACTGTGGATCTATAAAGGATGCTTATATTTGAATCTGCGTGCATTTCTGTGTCCTGTGTCTGTATAACTTAGACATGCAGAAGAATCTAAGCAGTTTTTTTGTGTGATCAGCACTACTAACCTCCTTGCTATGGTGAATTCTCTCCCTCACTGAAGCCTTCAGGTGTTTTGATCTTTTCTTTCCAAATTTTTACTTTCCTATTTGCACCAGCCACTTAGTCTTTCCTTTTTTGAGAACAGTAGACATTTGGATGTGAATGTTAAATAGGAGATAGTCTCTATCCACGTGTTTATATTTCTTTTAGCATTTGGTTTCTTTGGTCCTTTTTGTAGCTGTATGTGTTAGAAGTACAGATAATATGAAGCTATATCTGTATCTGAACATATTTAAAATTTTTCATATATTTGTGTGCATTTTGTGTCGTTCGTCAGTTCACTAATGCTTTCAACAAGTATTTGTTGAACTCCTGTTACGTGCATAGACTTCGCTAGACCTTGGCAGGCTGTGGGAGAGTTTTAAGAAATGGACATGAACCCTCCCTGGGTGAGTTTTCAGTCTAGTCAGGGAAAATGACTTTAGTAATCATCTAGTTCAGGGGGCTGTAAACTTTTTCAGTAAAAAGACAGATGGTAAATATTTTAGACTATGCAGGGCATCTGGTCTCTGTTGCAGTGATCTACTAATATTCTCTTGTTGTAGCACAAAAGCAGTCATAGATGATACATGAAAGAATGAGAGTGGTATGGACACTGAAATTACAATTTCATATAATTTCCACATGTCATGAAATTGTTTTTTCAACCGTTTTAAAATGAGAAGGGCTGGATTTGGCCTATGGGTTGTAATTTGCGTCTGACCCCTGATCTAGTCTAACCTTCTTTTCAATAAATAATGTGCAATTAGAATACTACAGAAAGTTGTAATTAAGTGCTACATGAATGATCCAGGTCCAGACAATATGTTACTTAGAGGAGGTCCAAAAAGGAGCCTTCCTTGACCTATGGTCATCAGTGAAGGCTAAATAGGTTTGATAGGGGTGCAACTAAGATGGGTCTTACATGATGGAGCAGGATATTGACCTGTGGAAAAGGCCCACAGATCAATAAGGAACTGCATAGCCTTCTGGAAAAGGAATGCAGTGTGTCCAGGCACAGAAGTGGGAAGGAGCAAAGCATTATTCAGGTGATGATGAAACAATTCGTGGGAGCAAAGGTTCAAGCTCTAGGCAAGGGCTAGATCTTGGAAGTTTTGAATGCCAACCCAAGAAGTCTGGGCTTATCTGTCAGCACTGATCATATGAAGTATGTCTGTGAATCTGTGTCTCTTAATAACACTCTGTGTGAATGTATGTCTTCATGAGTCTCATTGCATGCATTTTACTGGCAAGTGTGTGGATCTGTGTTTATGTGACCTATGTCTTTATCGGCAGTTACCCTATTTTCCCAGATGCACAGCAGAAACATGATTTGTGCTTAAAGGTCACCACCCACTGTTCATGTGAGTGATTCTTCTCTCCACTGAGGCCTCAGAGGCCTATCACCTTCCATGGAGGTTTATTTTGTGTCTCTAATAGAGTGGACAAGGGAAACACAAGGAGAGGGAGACCAGCTATTGTGGTAGGCAATTCAGATGGGAAGAGGCAGTGAGGATAGAAGAGACTGGAGTGATAATAAGAAGGGAGAATAGCCCTAGCCGGTTTGGCTCAGTAGATTCTGGTCAAGGGCACGTACCTTGGTTGCAGGCGCCCTCCCCCCTCCCCACCCTCCGGCTCAGGCCCTGGTCAGGGTTCGTGCAGGAGGCAACCAGTCGATGTGTTTCTCTCACATCAATGTTTCTCTCTGACTTTCCCTCCCTCTTCCACTCTCTCTAAAAATCAATGGAAAAATATCCTCAGATGGGGATTAACAACAAAAAAAAAAAAAGAAGGGAGAATAATAGGATTTGGTAACTTTTGATTCTGAGAGTAAGGAGGAAATAAATTTTAAAATATAAGATTTGAGCCTGGATAACTGGGAGAATGATGATTCCATTGGCATTTTATGGACACAAAAGTATGTCTTATGTGTTCCTTTGAGAGAGATGAGCCCCAAAGACAAAAATATGAAGGTGCTCACATGTTGTGTGCACATATCTGAGTATGTGTGACAGTGATTTTGTGTTATTCTTCTCCTTTGATTGTATGTAGTGTGAGGGGCAAGGGCTGAAGACAAAGGATCAAGAGATGTTCAGGAGGTGAAGAGCCTGAGGGGGATTGGAAAAACCATAGAAAGCCCCTAACTATGTGATGACGGGAGAAGATGTGACTTTGGGTGGTGGGCACATGGTGCAATATACAGATCTTGTAGCATAGAAACCCTCACCTGAAACGTGTATGTTCATGTTGACCCATGTCACCCCAATAAATGTAATAAATAAATATTTAAAAAATAATAGTAAAAAGTAAGTCCCTAACCATTCCTTAGCCTGACATTGTTAACATGCCCAAGCTCTAATGCACCTTTAAACCTTAAAGTCCAGTTTCCACTTAGCCCAATTCCATAACACCCAGCCCTAATCTTAACCATAATCCAACCTATCTTCGTTTTTCTGCTTTCGCTTTGCTGGGTCTCATCTGATTCCTATGCTCTGCAACAGCCCTTCCCTTCATTAAAAGGAAGGATCCCTAAGGCTAACTTAACTTTCTCCTTCCTTTTTCATTTCTGCCCAGTCAATTGCTCTTCTCCTTGACCTTTGCTTATTCTACAAATAGGCTGCAATTGGCAGGATCAGCCAGGACTTTTGTGGTCTCGGGCTTGATGACTGTGACATTTCAGCTTGTCACTCTGGGGGTGTGTGCCTCTCTTTTGGAAGAAGTTCAAGCTCTCAGGGCTGCAAAGCCCAGACTCCGTTTAGTGAGAGAGCCTGACTGAAGTGGCTCTGTCCAGTCTAACAGCCACTTCCAGAGCTCATAGCACCTTGGTCCAGCTGTGTCTTAACTGATCTCTATTTGCATTCTAGACTGGATCATGACCCATGAAGAGCATCATGCAGCCAGAACCCTGGGGGTCGGCAAAGCCATCGCCGTGTTAACCTCTGGTGGAGATGCCCAAGGTAAGGAGGAGGGCCCTGCTTGGTTAGAGACAAAAACATGGCTGATGGGCCCCCTTGAGCTTCTTGACTCCCCTTAGCCTGTAGAATGAACTATCCTCCTGTTACAGATTCACACTGGAATCCTGGGTTTTCCTAAAAATCCCTCAGCTGCTTTGGATTTTATTTTCTCTACTTTTATTTACCTAAATCTTCGTAAAACTTCTTTCCAAATTTCTCTGAAGATGTGGTCCATTTTGGTCCTTTGATACCTAAAAGACTGGTGTTGTCTCAAAGAACATTGGAAAGAAAGGGACTGATAATATAAAGCGATTGAGGAGGCAGTAAATAGATTCACTTCAAGTACCGTGGGAATGTTGGGAAAAGGAGGAGACCCAGAATTGGTATTTGGTGGGCTCCAGCTAGAGCTTCAGGATTAACTCTGATGTCTACAGAATTCCTGCACTGACCAGGGTCAGGCACCTCACTCTTACAGCACATGTCCTTCTACGAGGCAGAGTTCTGCTCCATTCTCTGTTTTCTCTGGCCTTCCTCCCCTTCCATCCCTTTAGCCCTTGAACACACAGAACAGCAGCAGTCATTCAGTGCAGATCCATGGTGGGGGTGGGCAGTGGGCAGAAAGCCAGAGGGAACCCATTTCTGAGTTACGTATAAGAAAAATCAGGAATATGGAAAATGAAGTGGGAGATAGGGGATGTGTGATTTATTTTACTTTTTCCCCTCCTTTGATGATCTTGTATATTCTAACTTAATACGTTGAAGAGAGGCAGAATCTCTTTGAAAGGGACACCAGGACACGGAGACTGTGATGAGAAAGAGAAAGAAAGAGATTTCAGCTAGTGTCCCCTTCCTCCACACCACTCTCCCTAGGCTTTCCGAGACTTTGTGGTAAGCACGCACTTTGTATAGAGCCCTGTCTCATATGTTGTAAAGAAGGTGATTTCCTTTGGGAACAGTTTAATGAGAAAAGATGTCATACATTACTAGAACGCCTATGTAGGACACATAAGTAGCAATTATCAAGTGGGCTTAACCCAGTAGACTCCACTTATACAATGAAAAGATAGGATTAACCAGGGGAAACTTCACAGAGAAGATAGATTTCAAGAAACTGAACTCTTCATTCAGCTAAAGTGCTTAGAACAGTGCCTGGTACATAGTAAGTACTCAATAAATGTATTACTAAGTAAATAAAGTGAATAATTGAGCATCTGCCGTGTGCCAAGCAGGATGCTAAGCACTAAGGCTACATTAATGAAGAAGTCACACATTGTCTTTGCGCAATGGTCCTTCTTATTAGTGTGCTAGACTTTAAGCATCTTTTTAAACTAACATTTATTTAATTATAGTTGGATATATATATTATGAATAGGAGAATGCTAGAATGAGGAAGCTGAGGAAAGGGGGCACAGAAGCCCGAGTTTAGGAATAGTGGGGAGATTAGAATGCAGAGCCCAAGTTGAGGCTGTAGAGACTGTTGACTTGGCTCCTGCCGCTTCACTCTTCTCTCCTGGAAAGAATCCTGTGCCAGTACTGAGCTCTTCAACATAAACTTTGAGTGTTGATCCTAAAACTTGGGTAGGATGGCCTGTGGAATGGGTCAGACTATAGGAAATGAGGACCTGGTAAAAGTCCCAAGTGAGTCACACAGAGTTGTGACATTATGAAAAAGAAGATCTCTCTGGAAAGGGAAAGAGGTAAGAGGGAAAAAAAGGCTTAGGATTTGACGTGGGTCTAAGAGCAACAGAGCCCTTTTGGCATCTGCTCCTGAGCAGACCCTCCTGTTTTAGAGATGACCATCCCCTGTGTACTGTGTGAAGGGAAGGGTCATCTTCTATGAAGGCAGGGGCTGTTGACAGGCTGATTTCCAGAAGGCCCACCAAGGACAAGGCCCATGGGATTCTATGACAGAATCAGTGTACCCAAGGAGATATCTCACTGCGAGTCCACATACTAGTAACATCACGGGTGCATAGCAGTAGGCACTAAGAGTGGTAGAGGAAAATTCTAGGAAGGCGAGGAAGCAAAGCAGAAAAGTCACAGTAGAGCTGAGAGGTCCCGACTGATTCAGATACAGAGGTGGCCTGCCCAGGGATAAGTTTAATGGTGCCTGTTCTGAGGAAGGCGAGGAAGCAAAGCAGAAAAGTCACAGTAGAGCTGAGAGGTCCCGACTGAAGGAGTAGCTCAGATACAGAGGCAGCCTGCCCAGGGATAAGTTTAACGGTGCCTGTTCTCTCAGGGAGAGAGCACAGAAGTGTGTTTCCCCTGGAGGCTAGGGTCACATGGGAAAGTGAGGTTGGGCTCTGTAAAATCCATGGAAGTCATAGCTTTGTCATTCCCTGAGCCTTAGCAAAGCTAGTAACCTCTTAAAGTAGAAGAGTAGCCAGGAGTGAGGAGACATCCTGAGCTCAAAAGTTGGGATGGTTAGATACCAAATCCTAATTCTCTTCCTAGCCCTGCCCCTCTAAACCATGCCACAGTTGGCCGTAGGAAATCAGCATGTTCTGTCGGAAAGGACCTCAGTCATCTGCTCTAGCCCTCTGTCTTCAGACCGGCAGTCCATTTAATTAATTTATTTTATTATTATTATATTTTTTAATCCTCACCTGAGGAATAAGGATATTTTTTTTCATTTATTTCTAGAGAAAGTGGAAGGAAGGGGTGGGAAGGGGGGGAAGAGAGAGAGAGAAGAGAGAGAGAGAAACATGAAGTAAGAGAGACACATCAATTGGTTGCCTCCTGCTTGTGTCCCGCCCAGGGCTGGGGATTGAACCTGCAACCGAGGTACATGCCCTTGACTGGGAATTGAACCCAAGATCCTTCAGCCTGTGGGCCAATGCTCTAACCACTGAGCAACCAGCCAGGGCCAGGCAGTTCATTTAAATGCATGTTCATTCTATTTTTACATGTTTACAAGAGCAGGGATTCTATTATCTCTCTGATTGCTATTCTAGGAGTTATAATTTTCAGTGACATATTCATCAGAAAGAGTAATTCACATCTAACAGACATTTAGTCCTCTTATTTGGAGTTAAATAATTTTTCTCTTATTCAAAGTTCAGTTAAGGTAGAAAGAAACATTTTAGTTTCCACTTTAAAAAAGATAGTAATCAAGTCATATATTAGTTTTATTTCTATCTTGTAAAGAACCATCACTCATAGTTCTTCTTCCCAAAGCCTCTTTCCAGCAGGCTGTAATTGGAGACTCTAAAAAGTTGCATGCTTCTGACGTTCTCTAGAGCCCCTCCTAGCTGTACCCAGAATACCCCCTGGATGCTGCCTGCAATCTTATCCTTCATCTTGCTTCTAATAGGTCAGACAGCTGCTCATAGAGAGCTATTTAGGACAGCATGGAACAGCCAAGGGGAGCCTGGCCAGAACTGACCTGGGGCCAGACTAGGCCAATGAGTTTGGATAGCAGAGTCCAAAGAATTACTGGGACTCTCTGGTATAAACTATCTATACATCCTGGTCTGTGATTTCTAGGGAACTAGGAGTTTTAGACACAGGTCCAGGGACACAAAGAGGGTCCTAAACCTTGATTTCTAAGAAAACACTCAGCTATCCCGTTTAGAAGCAGGAAAGATGATCTCTAGAGGTTGGTAGGGTTGAGGTAAGAAGAAGGCAGAGGGAGGAGAGAAGAGAAAGAATCTTCTTTTCTTGTGGGATTTTTCTTCTGCTCAATGGACTTGGATATTTTGTACCCACCATCTGTTGTTTCCTTTACACTTAAAACCTTTTACTTATTTATTTATTTTTAAATATATTTTTATTGATTTCAGAGAGGAAGGGAGAGGGAGAGAGAGATAGAAACATCACTGTAGAGAGAGAATCATTAATTGGCTGCCTCCTGCACACCCCTACTGGGGATTGAGCCCACAACCCCGGCATGTGCCCTGACGGGTAATCAAACCCTGACCTCCTCGTTCATAGATCGACGCTCAACCACTGAGCCACACTAGCCGGGCACACACAGGCTTTTCTTAAAGCTTCTGAGAAGCCCCCTCTCTTCACAGACTTTTCAGTTTTGATTCCTTCAATTTGAGGTTGTTAACTCAGACCTCTAGCCTTCATGGGGCTTTGCCTCAGTGATGTCATAAATAAGCTTTGATATCAGTGCTCACCAATGACCTCTTGTTGGCATGCCCAACCTTGCGGTTGTTAATTTTAATTATCAGAAGCATTCGACACTGTTCCCACGTCTTAAAACTGTCCCCTATGGCTTCGAAGACATTGCTAAGCCCTGGTCTCCTTTTATCGTTCTGGTTGCTCCTTGGAGTTTCCTTCATGGATTCCTCATCCCCTGCCCATTCCTTCAATGTTGCTTTTCCTCAGGGTTTCTTTCCTTGCCCTTTTCCCTTCTAATTCTTCATATTCTCTTGAGACAGTCTCTTCCAAGTTCACATGCTGTCCCACAGGAACTCAACTCAAAATATGAGTGTGTCATCCCCACCCCATCTCCCCAAATCAAAACCTGCCTCTGCTCAGTTAACTGCACGACAATTTACCCTTTGTGAAAGTCAGTCATGGGCATTTCCTCATCTTCCACAAAACTTGGAAATCTAATCACATTGCTGATTAGATATAAATCCTATTGCTTCTGTTTCTGAGTGTCTCCTGTCCAGTATCTCTGTTTTGCAACAAATGTCACTCTCGCAGTCTAGAACCTCGTCATTTTTTTTTGTCTAGGCTATCTGATGGCCATCTAATCCTAGTGATTTCTTTTTCAGTCTGTCCTCCACATTGCCAAAGCCATATTCTGATATGTCAATCTCATCCTATCCCTCTACTGTCATGGTGCTTCAATGATTCTCCATAGTCTGTAACTTTATTTTTTGGTCACAGATTCTCTTAAGAATCAAATGAAAGTTGTGGACCCTTTCTTTTTCAGTCTGTCCTCCACATTGCCAAAGCCATCTCTGATATGTCCATCTCATCCTATCCCTCTACTGTCACGGTGCTTCAATCATTCTCCAGAGCCTGTAACTTTATTTTTTGGTCACAGATCCTTTTAAGAATCAAATGAAAGCTGTGGACCTTCTCCCAAAAGAAGTGCCCATGCCCGCAAAAGCATTACCCATGGATCCTTAGTCAAACACTGGCCTACAGAATGAAGGCCACTTTCTCATACACAGGTGCCTGCCCACCTGTGCAGCTTCATCGCTCACCACTTCCTATTTTATATTTTATTCTTTATAATTCTGAATTACCTAAGGTTATTCATTGAAACTCGCCTTTATTTGTGTTATTCTCCCTGCCTGGAACATTTCCCCCCAAATTGTCTACCTGACAAAAAGGTTAAATGGGAAATTATCCTTTAGGTCTCAGCACAAATGGTCTTTTCTATACAGCCTTCCCAGACTTCCTCCTAGCAGCTGAAATGCCCCTTCTCCTTGTTCCCACTGCACTTTGTACAAATCTCCTTCATAGGGACCCATATTGTCACCATATTATAATTCTTCACAGGTCTTGAGGACCATTACCAAGCACTTTATCTCTAGTGATTCTTTCTCATTATTGATGTTTCTATCTCTCTCTCTCCCTCTCCCTTCCTCTCTGAAATCAATAAAATATATAAAACAAAATAAAATACAATAAAATAGGGAAAAGAACTGTCTCCTATCTTGGATTCCAGGGCTGCTTTTCTTAGGAGTAACCTCTTTCTCACTTCTTTCTTTTCTCCTTGCAGGAATGAATGCTGCTGTCAGGGCTGTGGTCCGAGTTGGTATCTTTACTGGTGCCCGTGTCTTCTTTGTCCATGAGGTTGGTTCTCTACTTTGTTCTCCATTTCTTTTTTTGCTATATGCTTAACCTGTTCCTTTCCTCTCCCCACTTTCTCTTTCCTTACCTCCCAGTTACATTGCTGTGTCTGATTTGTCTTGGCTCCCTCCCCACTCTCAGCCTCAGTAATGATGGTAGGACCCAGGGATCTGTGGATTGGGTCCTCATGTTGCCTGTTCAGTTTAAAGGAAGAAGAACCTGTCTTCCCTCCACCTCCCTCCAAAACAGAGAGAGAAGCTGAAATGAGTTAGCATTTCACAGCAAATTGAGTATATCCAGAGATAGAGCCGTAGGAGGAAAGAGTCTCACTAGATTTCTGTAGTTTGCCCAACTTTCTGAGGTTCCAATTCCTCTTTGTTTCCCTTCCTTTTGTTTCCTCTTGTTCTTTGTCACTCTTCTTTAGGTAAGGTCTAGCTGTCTTCTCTTAAATTTAATAGCTTCTTGTCTTTTCAAGTCATATTCCTCTCCCTCCCTCCAACATCCCCTTTTCTTTTCCTCCACTGTTACCAAAACCATCTGTTATCTAGTTCCCCTGGGAAGCGGATTAGAGGAAATGGGATGAGCCAAGAACAAGAGGAATTAAGATTAAGTATTGGGAAGGACATAAAAAATGGGAGAAACTAGAAGAGGGTATTGAAAAAGTTGGACTATGTTGGTCTCACAAGTATCCAGGAATCTGTAATGGGAGCAGGTGACTTCATTCTCTGAGAACCTCTTCCCAGGTTCCTGTCTTGATCCTGGGAGTTTAAGGGGAAGCCTAGCAGAGACTGAATGGGTCTAATGTGCCCCACAGGGTTATCAAGGCCTGGTGGATGGTGGCGAGAACATCAGGGAAGCCACCTGGGAGAGCGTTTCGATGATGCTTCAGCTGGTACGTTCTAGAAGACGTTTGTCCCATGTTTTGTCCTTGTTTCACCCCATGCTGCTTTGGGCTCATGGTTTCCCCAGTTCCCTGCCATGTGGTGTGATGGGAAGGGACTCAGTGACAAGGTAGGGGCTATGCTTGCCCTTTACTCTTTGCATTTGAAAGTATCACCCTGGTTTCCTAAAGTGGGATAGAGAGTGGGGATGTGATCATAGGACAGTTTGCTCTGTATATAAAGGTCATAGGCAATACTTGGGGACCTGGCATGTAAGCAAGACCTGCTCTGGGGTCACGGGGAAGGTCTGGCCCTGAAAATAACCTTACCAGAGGACTAGAGCCAGAGCCAGAAGTAAGGCTGAAATATGCTAGTCCTCATGTGATGGGATGAGGTGGACTGAAACCAGACCATTTAAGGGAGGGAGGAACCCAGAGAGCCTTTCAGAGTTAAAGTCAACCAACCAAACAAACGAAAAACTAAAAATACCCCGATCATATCCATAACCCTTTGCCTTTAAGTCATTCTTTAAGTTACTATATACTCATTTTCTGATTTACTGAAAAATTTACAAATTATATTTATATCTCCATCCTTTGCCTCAATCCTTTACCACACCATGGAAAGAAATTTAATGTGCAGGGCGTAGTGACGGTTCTAGGCAAGTGATGGTGCCTGCCATAATGTGGTCTGGGAATGAGCCAGAAGTCTCCATCAGTGCCCCAAAGTTCTGGATATCAGGAGCTTGTATGATTTTTGAAAATAAGTGTATTTACCTCTTGGGGTATCTGTAAACCCCTGGAAATTTAAGGCTTTCTATATTCCAAAGCTATTTTTCCTGTGAATACCTGGGTATTGCGGTTCTTTCCACTAGCACCATAGATCCCACAGAGCGAAGGGAAAAGACTGGCAGTGCCAGGTTACAATTAGAACTCCCAGTGTGGTGGAGAGAGGAGAATACTACCAAGCACATTGAGATGATGCAATCCTTAATGTCAGGCCAGTAGGGAGAATTTCCAAAGGGTGGAGATTATTTCAAAAGCCAGCAGACATCTATGTATTCTCTTTGAGGAAAATCATGTTGATAACAAGGCCTTCAAACAAATGGGTTGACCTTAGCAGCCTTCCAAGAGGTGTAGCAGAAAGTAGGAATGATGCTGTGACATCCCCGCCAGCGTTGTTGCCCTTTCCTTTCAAAGAAACAAATGACTCTTAAAGATGTCAGGAAACTTCCCAGGGACCACATGGTTATGTCAGCCCATCACAGAGTTGGAATAGGGGAATCTGAGCATGTTGAGCCCAAATTTGGCTGTGTCATCTGGTGAGCTGACTTCTCCCTCTTCCCCAAAGGGAGGCACAGTGATTGGCAGTGCCCGGTGCAAGGACTTTCGGGAACGAGAGGGACGACTCCGAGCTGCCCACAACCTGGTGAAGCGTGGGATCACCAATCTGTGTGTCATTGGGGGTGATGGCAGCCTCACTGGAGCTGACACCTTCCGTTCTGAGTGGAGTGGCTTGTTGAGTGACCTCCAGAAAGAGGGTGAGACATTGTTCTCATTGGTATTGTTTGTGCGTGCACACACACACCCCTTCCCTTCCCTTGGGGAAAGTCGTTACCTAGACAAAATGGGCCGTCTTTGCCCTCCTTTTTCTGCCGTAGCTTACAATTCCCACTAGCTCCAGTTCCCTCTCTCTCTGGTCATCTGCTCTTTGGCATGCCGGGCACCTCACCCAGGGCTCCTGGTTTGCTTTCCATTGTCAGGTAAGATCACAGCTGAGGAAGCAAAGAAGTCTAGCTACCTGAACATCGTGGGTCTGGTTGGATCAATTGACAATGACTTTTGCGGCACCGATATGACCATTGGCACTGACTCTGCCCTGCACCGGATCATCGAGATTGTAGATGCCATCACTACTACTGCTCAGAGGTAAGGGGCTGGGGGTGGGCAATGTAGGAGGTTGGCAGCTGGGACAGGCTAAGAGCTCCGAGCTAGAGAAGGTGGAGTGTTTGAGCTATGGTGAACTATAATGACTAGTTTCCTGAGGCTAGAACACATTTTTAACTAGGAATTATCCCTAGAGCATTGAAATTGCACTGCTCTCGAAATGCTGCAAGATTTGCCTCCTCCCTCTGTCTAGCCCACTGTCCAAACATGTAGCTCGGAGGTCTTTATACCTCTTGAGTCTCCCACATAATTAGTGTCTAGACTGAGGTGAATCCAGGGAGCCCAAAACCTGAGCCGCCCTTTCCAACCACATCATAGAGATTGTAGAGGCCATTACCACCACTGCTCAGTGGTTAGGGGGCTTGGAGGCAGTGTGGGAGAATGAGAGGGCGAAGGGTAACAGTTTATCCCAGGGGAATCCTAGAGGATTCCAGGTTAGTCAAGTCCTCTCTTATTCCCTTCTTTTCCCTTTCTCTCCTTTTCCTGAGCCCCATCCTTTCTGGAACAGAGCCTTAGTACTGACACCTTTTTTAAAAAAAAAAAATTATATATATTATTGATTTCAGAGAGGAAGGGAGAGAGATAGAGAGAAACATCAATGATGAGAGAGAACCATTGGTTGGCTGCCTCCTGCACGTCCTCTACTGCAGGGGATCGAGCTCGCAACCCAGGCATGTGCCCTTGGCCGGAATTGAACCTGAGACCCTTTAGTCTGCATGCCGACACTCTATCCACTGGGCAGTACTGACACCTTTTACTGCTGTGTTCTCTTAGGCCTAGGAAGGACACCTGTGGCTAAAGTGTTTCCCGTAGGTCTTCCTGTTCTCTCAGGAAACCTGCTGGAAGGCCTAGCAGCATAAATACATCTTCCAAAGGGGTTACTTGGTCTAAAAATGGGTACAGCTGATCTTGACCATAGGGACACTTGGACAGTGTAAGTGTCTATCTCTTGCAGCCACCAGAGAACGTTTGTGCTAGAGGTGATGGGCCGGCACTGTGGGTAAGATCCCCATCTTGACTCGTTTATTCCATGGACCCAGCACTAGCCCTTTCCTTCTCCCTGTGGAGTCCAGAGAGGCCTCCAGTGGTACAGACCTGGAGGTGCACACGCGCCCCTTTCCCTGTCCCCACTGCACCTCCCATGCATACCTACACATGCATGAGTGTACATGTGTGCACGTGCACAGGCACACGCAGTGTGAAAGAACAGGCAGTGCTCTGAAATGGAAGCCACTGTGGGAGGTGAGCATGAATAGAAAGTGCCCTGCAGGGGCAGAATCTATTGAGAAGCTGTCTTAAGGGTTACCCTCACCCCAAGAATGAAACTGAGGATCCTCAGTGCTTTCACCAACTATGGGGACTGGCGAACCTGTTGGGTACAGGGGAGGCTATCTGTGGAGCGTAGCTCCTAGGGTGATGCCTCTGGTTCTCATCTCAGATACCTCGCCCTTGTCACCTCTCTCTCCTGTGGCGCCGACTGGGTTTTTATTCCTGAATGTCCACCAGATGATGACTGGGAGGAGCACCTTTGTCGCCGGCTCAGCGAGGTACTGGCACTATTTCTTTGCCCTTAAAAAATAAAATTCCTCACCCTGTTTCACTGATGTTCCGTTTCCCCTCCATCGGTTTCACCCACCATTTCCCTCTTTGTGCTTGACCAGACAAGGACCCGTGGTTCTCGTCTGAACATCATCATTGTGGCTGAGGGCGCGATTGACAAGCA
This sequence comes from Myotis brandtii, assembly GCF_000412655.1. Lineage (NCBI taxonomy): Eukaryota > Metazoa > Chordata > Mammalia > Chiroptera > Vespertilionidae > Myotis > Myotis brandtii. Next base: position 1,796,981 of record NW_005369706.1, on the reverse strand, counting down.
TGGGAAACCAATCACCTCAGAAGACGTCAAGAACGTTAGTATGCATGAAGTCAGAGATGTCTCGAACACCTTACCCACCCCGGGCCCATTCCCTAATGATTTCTGAGTCTCTCCTTAATCCTTCTGCACATCTCTCCCAGGGTTCTTGCCCCCTGGTTTCCTCCCACCAGGAATCATTATAAGATAAGAAGATAAGCTGTCCATGCTTTATCTACGTCTCTTCTTTCTTTGACTCTGTATATCCCTTTCTCTGTTCCTCTCTTGGTCTCTTCAGCTGGTGGTAAAGCGTCTGGGATACGACACCCGGGTCACTGTCTTGGGGCATGTGCAGCGGGGTGGGACACCGTCAGCCTTTGACCGCATCCTGGTAAGTCCTGGGGCTTGGTGGCCCTCCTGCCTTAGAACCCTCAGCTTGCTGTCCTTCGCCTGCAGGACTGGACCTCACCAGCACAGGGCCTTAAACCACTGGTCACGCTGTCCCGCCACCAGCCTCTGCAGTGGCTGGACCCATTCCCTTACACTTGGGAGTTCTCTTCTGTTGCAAAAAATGATGGGAAACTATATGCTCCCCAATGGTGAGGTCTCCTATCTTAGAGCTACGAGCATCAGTGCAGTTGTTAAGATCTAATCTAACCTCAGACACTCAGTTTGAACCCTCTTATCCTACTTTCATTGGAAGAGAGAGGCAATATCCTTCCTTGTTTTATCAATAAGAAAGGAATATTATTAAGCCTCATCGATCCCCTTGACCACTATAGTGGGACCTGTTTCTCTGGAATCAAGTAGTATCCTTGGGGTTCTGATGGCAAGAGGATGAAGAGTCATGAAGCTTTAGGTGCAGTCTGGGTAGGGAGGTAAAGCCCAGGAAGTTCCTGGCTACAGTCTTTAAATGTGGAACTCCACCCTGTGAGATGGAAAGGGCGCGAAGTGCCCTGGTTCCCCAGGCCAGGCCAAGATAGGGAGGCCTGCACCAGACTTTGCTCCTTGGGCTCCTACAGGGCAGCAGGATGGGTGTGGAAGCAGTGATGGCACTACTGGAGGGGACCCCAGACACCCCAGCCTGTGTGGTGAGCCTCTCCGGTAACCAGGCTGTGCGCCTGCCTCTCATGGAGTGTGTCCAGGTGGTAAGTACTGACTCCAGTGCCCCTTCCTAATGCTCCAAACCCGTCTCTGAGCTGGAGCTTATGGGGAAGGGGACCAACTCCAAGGCTGCTGGGGGCAGGAGCAGAAGGAAGGCAGCACGGCAGAGTAAGAGACGTCTGGGGAAAGGACGCCATGGGCTTTGCATAGCGGCCATAACCTCTCCAACCCAGCCTCAGTTTCCCCATCTGTGACATGTTCCTAAAGAATGGGAGACTCTACATCTTGCCTAGTAAGGAGACCCATTATCTCATGACATCCAGCCTCAAACCCCTTCATCATGTCTATTAGAAGAGAAATGCAATATCTCTCCAAACTTTATTTATTTATTTAAAATATGTTTTCATTAATTTTAGAGAGGGAGGGAGAGAGATAGAGAGCTAGAAACATTGATGAGAGAAACATCAATCGGCTGCCTGCTGCATGTCCCTACTGTGCTTTGAGCCTGCAACTCATGCATGTGCCCTAACCAGGAATTGAACTGTGACCTCCTGGTTCATGGGTCAGTACTCAACCACTGAGCAACACCAACCAGGCTCTCCAAACTTTATTTAAAATATTATATTTTTATTGATTTCAGAGAGGAAGGGAGAGGAAAAGAGGGATAGAAACATCAATGATGAGAGAGAATCATTGATCGGCTGCCTCCTGCACGCCCCCTACTTGGGATTGAGGCCACAACGCTGGCATGTGCCTTTGACCGGAATCGAACCTGGGATCCACAGGCTGATGCTCTATCCACTGAGTCAAACCAGCTAGGGCTCTCCAAACTTTATTAAAAGCAGGGGATATTATTAAGGTCTGGCTAGTAGCTTATATCTTCCTCTGATTTCTACCCTGGACATGCTCTCTGAACCAACATGAGGTACTAATACCCACCTGGAGGGCTGGTGTAAGGATTGGAGAGAAGCTATGTGAAGGGTTTGATGCAATGCCTGGAAACTTGCGTGCTCAGGAAATGGTGTGGCCCTTATAGAGGAATCACTGATACCACAGAGCGAACATCGTGGCTGAGAGCTAACGTGTCTGGCATGAATGCTGAGGGCTGGCCCTCAGGGTTCCAGTGACCTACAGCCCAGACAGGCTCCAGCCTTGCTCGGAACTGGATCTCTAAAAGCCTTAGAGCTAAAGCATTGGCTCCCAGAGCAGAAGTCAGTGGTGGGGGAGCACATGGCCGGGGTCAGCCTTTCTCCCCATCTGGGTCATCTGCAGGGTCTTCTTCATGCACTCACTGGTTCAGGGGCTACTGGGAGGCTGGGCCCTGAGTGTGTGGTGGAGGAAGGTGCTGTTTTATATGTGAGCACTGCTCCACTCTGCCCATCTTCTAATAATTAGAGCGTTGGATCAGCTTTCTTCTATTGCTGCTCATTACTCAGAAAATTAAGGGAAAAACAAAAATACTTCTTCTGTGAAAGTTTGAGGAAAGGTGGGGTGCAGGGTGGACAAGACATAGTCACACGCCAGCGATGGGCAGAGTCTCCCTGTGGGATGGGCCTCCAGCTGTGCAAGACCTGCCCTGGATTCGTGATTGTTGCTGTGCTCCTCCCTCAGACCAAAGACGTGACCAAGGCCATGAGCGAGAAGAAGTTTGATGAAGCCCTGAAGCTGAGAGGCCGGTGAGGAAATGACCCGAAGATCACTAGCTACAGCAGTGAGATGCCAAATGAAGCCAAAAGTCACAGAGCTTCTGACCTAAAATATGAGCCTCTGCCTCTTCCTCTTCCTATTGTCTCTGCAAACTTTCTTCCCCAAGAGAATTAGTTGTGAAGTAACCATGAGGCTCAGTTCACCCCAAGGATGCCCTCCCTGAGATTGGCCTTTTATAATCTGTATTTCTCTCTGTGGAGCCTGGCTAGATTCTAGGCAGGGGGCAGTCTCTGTGCTGAGCCTGGGGAGAAGAGTGCTCGGGAGGGTTTGATGAATTAGTGCCCCCTTTGCAGACCCTGCCCAGTCCCTGCTGCTGCCCCACTTATGTCCTTTGAGATTTGCCCTGTGGTGTTTCACTTTGGGAGCAAAACTTCAGACCAGATCCCATTGGCTGCTGGCTTGGGGAATGGATGGAAGACACCTCTCACTACTTTTTACAGGAGCTTCATGAACAACTGGGAGGTGTACAAGCTTCTGGCTCATGTCAGACCCCCAGTGTCTAAGGTACTGGCAAGTTATTCACCCTACTTCACCCTGGCGTGCCCCCAGTCTCCCTCTATGAAGTGCTTCTCCCAGTTCCTAGTACCTCAGACTATGTAACCATTCATATGTGTTTATTCTCCTCATCTGTGAGTCTTCTGACTGAGAAATGCGTCAAGACTCTGATACCAAGGGCCAGTTTCTTTGCCCCACTATCACCTTCAGTGCCGAGTCCCTGACCCTACAAAGATAGTTTTCTGTTAGCCACGCCCAGGTACCAGCCCTGTGTTCTTAGCATGCCCTGGGTATCTCTGACCAAGACCCGTGTCCAATTCAGGGCTGACGTGACAGCACGCAAGGAACAGGAAAGAGGGCTTAGGTATTGTTTTCTCTGGGCAAATCTGGGAATAGTCACACCTAAGTGCGTTTAAGCCACCTCTTCCATTGGAGTAGTGTTTCTCTATCTTTATGTAGATCAGAGTCCCTGGTGCTGATGCAGATTCCTGGGTCATTCCTCCAGATGGGATTTAGATCTGGGGCAGGGCCCAGGAAGAGGTAGGTTTAATGAGCTCCCTAGATGGATTCTGAAGCAAGTGGTCTGAGGATCTCACTTTGGAAAATGCTGCTCTGGAAGGTCTTATTCATTATATAATGACTAGAGGCCCGCGAGGTTGGCCAGCCGGGGAGGGGCCGCGGGAGGGCTCCAGGGCATGACCGGCCCTTCCAGCCGGGGAGGGGCTGCGGGAGGGCTCCAGGGCATGACCGGCCCGTCTCGCTCAGTCCTGATCAGCCAGACCCCGGTAGCAAGCTAACCTACCAGTCGGAGCATCTGCCCCCTGGTGGTCAGTGCACGTCATAGCGAGCGGTTGAGTGGTCTTAGCATATCATTAGCATATTATGCTTTGATTGGTTGACCGGACGACCGGATACCTAGCATATTAGGCTTTTATTATATAGGATATCTGGGGTCAGGGACAGCAGCTTTATTGACTGATTTGTGATACGGAATTTTGCTTCCATTGTATGAGGGAGCAAGCTATGTAAGAGTTCCCTGAGAGAGGGGTGTGTATTGTCAGGCAGATGTCCTGACTCAAGGACAACAAGGGACTTAGTTCAGCTTCCTTTCTGACCTGTCCCCCCTTTTCCCCTGCTCTCTCTCTGCTTGCTTCTCCACAGACGGGCTTGCACACAGTGGCCGTGATGAATGTGGGGGCCCCAGCAGCAGGCATGAATGCTGCCGTCCGCTCCACCGTGAGAATTGGCCTCATCCAGGGCAACCGAGTTCTGGTTGTGCATGACGGCTTCGAGGGCCTGGCCAAGGGTCAGGTACGGGAGCCAAAATGAAAGAGGGGGTATTCTGGGGCCATGGAGCAGTCATGGGGGATGAGTGTAGCAGGGGGTCACCTGTCTGTTCTCTTTTCTTCCCCTGCCCCTCACTACCTTTCTGTCTCATAGTTTGAGCAGAAGCAGATATTTAATTTTAGGACAGTAGAAACAGGCAAGGGCCACTGAGTCGAACCCTTTGCAAGCAACGTCTCATTTAATTCCCTATCCCAAAGCTCAACACAGTGCCTCACATAAGTAGGTGCTCATCATTTGGGAATGAGCAGAAAGGGTGGAAGATGTCCAACGAGGTGGGGAAAAACCAATCCCTGGTGTTCCTCTTCCAACCAGAGGGTGTCAGGGTGGGCTCAGAACTCAGGTGGGGTCAGTGTACGATCTGACTTTTCCCTGCAGATTGAGGAAGCTGGCTGGAGCTATGTTGGAGGCTGGACTGGCCAGGGTGGGTCTAAACTTGGGACTAAAAGGTAAGTGGCATTGCAGGAGCACCCCCTTCATGGGAGTCAGTTCGTCAGGTCAGGGTCTGCTGGGACCACTGCTGTTGTCTGGAATTCTTCCCCCTATGCTCACAGTTGCTTCAGTGAGAGCAGTCAGGCCACCCCACCCCTTTTACCAGCTCTGGCACTTTAGAGCCCCAGTGTGTGTTCTTGGGTGGGGGTGGGGTAGGTAAGAGGGCACAAATCAAGAAATTAAAAGTAAAGTGTCCTCTAACTTTTCTCTCTCTGCTGTCTCTTCCCCAAATTTCATTATCCTCCCTCCCCACCCCCACACCTCTTCCCACCCACCTCCACCCCCAATTAGGACTCTGCCCAAGAAGAGCTTAGAACAGATCAGTGCCAACATCACTAAGTTTAACATTCAGGGCCTTGTCATCATTGGGGGCTTTGAGGTGAGTGCCAGTCCCATTTCCTCCTCTCCCTCCCTCCCTCCTACATTTCCCTCTCTCCCCTCATCCTGCCCCTACCACTATCTTCTCAGGCTTACACAGGGGGCCTGGAACTGATGGAGGGCAGGAAGCAGTATGACGAGCTCTGCATCCCGTTTGTGATCATTCCTGCTACCGTCTCCAACAATGTCCCTGGCTCAGACTTCAGTGTGGGGGCTGACACAGCGCTCAACACAATTTGCACGGTGAGAGCCCCCAACCCCACCCATGCCTCTGGCCAAGATTATAAGCCCTGGACTGAGTCTGGTCCTGGAAAGTGAGGTATATTTTTTTGTACCAACCAAGTGGCAGTATTTGAAAAATGCTTCTTCAAGTCCAGGCATTTGCACAGACTATGTAACCATTCATATGTGTTTATTCTCCTCATCTGTGAGTCCTCTGACCGAGAAATGCGTCAAGACTCTGATACCAAAAGTATTTTTCCTTTCTGAGGTCACAGCCTAATTTCCGTTCTCTGAGCAACGGAAAGGGTAGCTCTGCAGTGTGTGCGGCAAGTGTGCCTGCCGTCCTGCAGGCAGGAACCTAAGGTGCCCTGGGAGGGGATAGCTCCAGGGTTAGGTTACGACAAGGGCCACGGAAGTGACAAGAATCAGATCCCTGACTGTGTCTTTCTATGACCTTTTGTCTTTGCAGACCTGTGACCGCATCAAGCAGTCAGCAGCAGGCACCAAGCGTCGGGTGTTTATCATTGAAACTATGGGTGGCTACTGCGGCTACCTGGCCACCATGGCAGGCCTGGCGGCTGGGGCCGATGCCGCCTACATTTTTGAGGAGCCCTTCACCATTCGAGACCTGCAGGTAGACAGCCACCCAGAGCCTGCTAGGTGGCTCTCCCCTGCCCCAGTCTGTCCCCAACGTCCCCACCCTCCCCGAGCGACCTGAGCTGAGAGAGCTCAAGATGAGGACAGAGCTGATTGGTCTGGGAGTCCTGCGAGGAGACTAGAGAGAGCACTGAGCAGGCATTCCTTAGCGTGACCTCACATACATGACCACAGCGCCTACTGTTGGAGCGTTCATCTAGAACAGCGGTTCTCAACCTGTGGGTCGCGACCCCTTTGGGGGTCGAACGACCCTTTCACAGGGGTCGCCTAAGACCATCGGAAAACACATATATAATTACATATTGTTTTTGTGATTAATCACTATGCTTTAATTATGTTCAATTCGTAACAATGAAAATACATCCTGCATATCAGATATTTACATTATGATTCATAACAGTAGCAAAATTACAGTTATGAAGTAGCAACGAAAATAATTTTATGGTTGGGGGTCACCACCACATGAGGAACTGTATTAAAGGGTCGCGGCATTAGGAAGGTTGAGAACCACTGATCTAGAAGGACGGCCTGCTGCTCGGACCTTTATGTGTGTTTTTCATTTTATTTTCACAACAGACATGCTAGGGCAATACTATCTTCATATTACAGACGAGAAAGGTTTAGAGAGGTTAGAAACTTTTCTAAACTCAGAACTGATTGAGAAAGTTGGTGACCTTTCTACGACATCGCGCTGCCCTTCCCAATTTCCCTTGCTACCAACATGGGCTCTTCTCATTCCAGTTTTGAGAAGGGGATACCCTTTCACCTCCAGGGTGAGGCTCTGACTCCTCTCTCTCAGAGAGACCATATGGCCCTTCCTTCCCAAGATCCCAGTTCCCTGGAGGAACAAAAGAGCCACACAGTGGATACTGAAGGAGTTCCCTAATCCAAGACTGCAGCCAGCCCCCGCCAGGAGTGGAGGGCGGGACTTTTTCTCTCCTACCTCCAACTCAAAGCCCAAGTGAAGGAACAGGTTCCTCCCAGGTGAATCACTGCTGTACATACAAGCAACTCATGTACAGACTGATGCTGAGAGCAGAGTCAGCCCCCCGAGGGAACCAGAAACCCCTAGGAAGGGGCAAGGAGAGGGGTGGCCAGGGGGCTAAAACCGACAGTCACCACCGCTGTCTCCAACTTCTTCCTCTGCCTGTCCGATTTGCCGTCTTCATTTAAATTTCAGTCTGCACTGAACTTCATAAAGGGATCAGGCCCAGTGCCCTCCGGGAGAAGCCTGGTGGGGAAGAGGTCTCTGCACGTGCCCGACCTTATCCACTCCCACAGACTTAGGATTTACTGTTTCATTTTTAGGCGAATGTTGAACATCTGGTGCAAAAGATGAAAACAACTGTGAAAAGGGGCTTGGTGTTAAGGTACCTCATCCACGGTGTGCTCCTAACTGAAGAGAGAAAATTGCCAGGCTTTGGCCCTAGCCCACAGAATGGGTCCATGGTTGGGGCACTGAGGAATCTGGATACAAAGGGAGGGAACCTGAATCATGGGAGGAGATAGCAGAGGGCAGAACAGAGCCTACAGAGGCAGAAAGGGGGTTCTGGGGTGGGGAGACAACCAAAGTCACGGGCATTTGGTCTCTACCTGGCAGGAATGAGAAGTGCAATGAGAATTATACTACTGACTTCATTTTCAACCTGTACTCTGAGGAGGGGAAGGGCATCTTCGACAGCAGGAAGAATGTGCTTGGCCACATGCAGCAGGTAGGGAAGACGCCCCAGTCATGCCCTTCACCAGGCAACCATAACCCTCCCAGCCTTGAGGCTCCCGCTGGCCTCTGACCTGCTGGAGGCTGTTGGTGCCACATAGAGCATGAGCCTACAGCCTTTTATAGTCATAGAACCAAACCATCTTTACCCTGGAAATTGCCTTAGAGATTACGTGGCCCATCCTCTTCATTTAGGGCAGGGTTTCTCAACCTCGGCACTATTGCAGTTTTGGGCAGGACAATTCTCTGTCGTAGTGGCTGTTCTGTGCATCGTAGGACAGTTTAACAGCAACCCTGGACTCTGCCCACGAGACACTAGTAGCACTGCCACCCCAAGTTATAACAAGTAAAATCTGTCAGTGTCCCCTGGAGGGTAAAATTGTCTCCAGTTGAGAACCACTAATTGCAATGAAGAAAATGAGGCCCAGAGAGGAGAAACATTTTTTTCAGGGCCATTCATTAAGCTTGGATGAGAGCCAGAATGAGCCTCAGCCATTGCTCTTCCCTCCACACCATTTCCTACGGAGCCTGTGGAATATGAGTACAGGCACCTTGCTGCTGTTGGGCTCCATCTCCACTGAGTTTCAAGGGAAAAGGAATTCCTTTCTACCACCCACATCCAATCCCCACATTCAATCCCCACCCAAGGTCAGCCTCACTCACTTATGGTACTAGAGACCTCCCCCATCCAAAATGTCCCCAGCTGATGCTATCTAAGCATTGCCCTTTGACCTTCCTCGACCCACAGATGAATTCCCAGTATCTCAGTTTGAATGAGTACCTGCAGGAATGGGGTACTATTATATGAAAGTATGAAGACCTCGTTCCTGTTTTTCCTTCCCACTTTCCAACCTACTTTCTCTTAGTTCAGAAAAAAATCTATATCTATAATAATAAAAGCATAATATGCTAATTAGACCAGATGTCCTTCTGGACATCCTTCCGGACGACCTTCGGGATGAAGCCAGGGCTGTGAGGGAAGCCTGGGTCCTGGGTGCCTGCCAGCGGCCTGAGGGAAGCCGGTGCCAGCAGCGGGGGGAAGGAAGGCCTACTCTTGCATGAATTTCATGCATCGGGCTTCTAGTGTTTTATATTATTCTGAGGAGCTACCAAGAGCATCCAGACTGGGCTACAAGGAACACTTCAATGTCATTGATGATGATGACAAAAGCTGCCAGGTTGAAGAGGGGTAGGGAAGTGACCGAGTGGCCAATGAGACTAGAAGTACATGAACAAGATCTGGGAGCTGTGGAGCTAGGAGTGGCCACTGTGACACCGGTCATCCCTTTACCTAATTAGTAACTCTTATACCTGACAAATGGCCAAATATTCCTGGCCAGCTCTCCCTGGTTCCCAGAACTGTTTCAGGATTTCCTTTCATAATTAGATTTCTAGATTTCTGTTTCTGGCAGTAACCTGGGTCCATTCTTTCCTTTTTCTCTGTTTTCAGATATCTGTGCTACTTAGAGCCTTTCCCTCAGTAATTTTTATGATTCTTTTTCTAGGGTGGGAGCCCAACTCCATTTGACAGGAATTTTGCCACTAAGATGGGTGCCAAGGCCATGAACTGGATGACTGGGAAAATCAAAGAGAGTTACCGTAATGGTAGGTGGGGTAAGAGGGTAAGGCCCCTCCAAAGAGGCGGGCTCCCCAGTATAGAAGCTGACTGACCATGCCTTATTGCAGGACGGATTTTTGCCAATACTCCAGACTCGGGCTGCGTTCTAGGGATGCGTAAGAGGGCCCTGGTCTTTCAACCAGTGGCTGAGCTGAAGGACCAGACCGATTTTGAGTGAGTACATCTGCTTCCTGGAGTGATTCCCTCCCTGGTAGTTTTAAGGTCTGCTTTTCCCAGTCTGCTCACTACCTTCAGTTCTTCTCTTAGGAGTAACATCTGTAGCTGTACCTACCTAGGATCCGATGCCCATGCCCTAAATCCAGCTTCTTTTGCTCAACTTCTTCCCATAAGCATTTGATAGTTGATTGCCCTCCTAAAAGATTAAATTATCATCTACCTCAGGGGTGGGGAACCCTTTTTCTGTCAAGGGCCATTTGGATATTTATAACATCATTCATGGGCCATACAAAATTATCAATTTAAAAATTAGCCTGCTATATTTGGCCAAACATTTAATTAACTCACCCTAATGCCTTGGCAGGGCCAGACCAAGTGACTTCGTGGGCCTTACACGGTCCGCGGGCTGGACACTCCCTACCCCTGATCTACCTCATTCCTCTGTAGGCACCGCATCCCCAAGGAACAGTGGTGGCTGAAGCTGAGGCCCATCCTCAAAATCCTAGCCAAATATGAGATTGACCTGGATACCTCAGAGCATGCGCACCTGGAGCACATCAATCGGAAGCGGTCTGGAGAAGCTCCTGTCTAAACATCTTTGGAGGGAGGGGGATGGATTGTCTGATCATGGTCAGCTCACCCCCTGATAGATCCAAGTCCACATATTCTCAAGTGTTTTAGCTCATTTTTCATTAGGTTTCCTTTTATTCTCTAACTGCAGCCAAGATCAGCTCTGGCTAGGGGGCAATGAGTGAAAGCTCCTTTTAGGTAGAATTTATCAAGACTTCTACCCCAGCTTCATCCATCACACAGGCTGGGCTCCTCTACTGCTAGATTTCAGTTACTCGGTTAGAATTTTCCTAAAAATAAGCTTTATTTATTTCTTTGTGATAACAAAGTCTTGGTTCCTCTACTGTGTTTGCTGCAATGACAGACAATAACTACACTAATAAATGCCAACTGGTCACTGTGCTTTTGGATCTCCTGCTGTCATCTTCACAAGTAGAGCACAGCACTACCAGACTCTGCCCGGACCGGACACATGGGACATGCAGCCCGTGTGAACGGCCCATGGACTTGTGCAGCATCTCCTGGCTCTGCACACCAGGTCCTAGAGCAGAGTTCGCTGGTCCTCACCTTCATCCGCACTAGCTGCTTCTGCAGTCAGTACGATGCTCCCGACTCCCTTAAGCTGAAGTGGTGTTTCTCTTTTTGATCATATACCCATTACCCAGAGCTGCTTTCCCCGGCCATCCCATGATCTCTACTCCTCCACTGACAACCCAGGGTTCTCCCTTTTCAACTCTTCCCCTGTACTCCTTCCTGGGTGAAAGCCAGACTCCATTTGTGGGGAGCCATGTATATTTGGAAAGCTTGGGAAATTTAGACAGCTAATCTGGGACCTGATTTGGTTGCAATACTGTTTTGGAAAGATGTCCGTTCTTATTCAGCTTAGTTTGTTTTCTGTCCCATAACAACAGCTTCTTCTTCCTCATTAGCCAAGTGCCCATGTAATGCAGTCGGTCTTCAGGATTGGGACTACAAATTATACCCAAAATGGTCAGGATGGTGCCCTGGTTTAAGCTTAGCCTTCAATGACCAGATCCTGGCTCACAGCACAGGCAAACATGTTCCTCCCAACCCAGTTTCCTCACCTGCTTGGTGAAGCAGCTTCAGGTTTACAAGGGGTGGAGGAAGGAATTATCTCTAATAAGTCAGTTTTGCTGGCTGTCCAAAGTATTACTTCTTTACCTTAAATAATTATCTAGGTGTAGTGACTGAGAAGGCGTGTCAGAGTCCAGAATTAAAGCAGCCAAATGCTCTTTATACTAGTACAGGAACTAACAATAAATATCAAGCATTGTTATCACTGAATCCTCAAAATAGCCTATGAGGGAGGGTGACAGTGCCATTTCAGAGATGAGTTCAGGGTGATTAAATAATGTGGAGAAAAGTAAGAACAACAGAAATTACCAGTTACTTTCAGAACTGTTTATTTTTTAAGGAAGCAAAAACACCAATAGCAAAAGAGCAAAAGCAGATAGTATACTTGTTCAAATTAGCTATGTCAGCAGATTGTTCATTTTTATTTGTAGTTCCCAATTGTTTTTTTAAAAAGGTTTTTCAAATTTGCATACAGGTCATCTAAGACCAATAATAACTTGATCTAGCCCTAGCTGGTTTGGCTCAGTGGATAGAGTGTCGGCCTTTGGACTGAAGGGTCCCAGGTTCTATTCCGGTAAAGGGTAAATGCCCGAGTTGTGGGCTTGGTCCCCAGTAGGGGGCATGCAAGAGGCAACCAATCAATTATTCTCTCTCATCATTGATGTTTCTATCTCTCTCTTCCTCTCTGAAAATAAATTTTAAAAAAATAACTTGATCTAGGTTAGGGACATGGAAAGGAGTATTGTTGACTAAGTATTATTCACTAAAACAGATCTTTTTTGGGTAAATGGGCCATCTCGAAAGAGGCTCGTATAATGCTCTTCCCCCAGCCCCCACTCCATCCCCTCCACCAATGTCTTGTATAGATCAGTAAAGAGCCAATTTTCCAAAACAAATGAAAGAAAAATAATTCCAAGCCCTTAGCAAAGTGAGCTTCACATAGGGAATAAGGAAGACCCACGAGGAAAGGCAGCCCCATTCCTCTCCTACTAGAGCAAACACCTTCGCCTATGATGCAGGAAATGCCCGCTACACCATTGGAGCAAGCTGGCTTTCAGGAAGAGAAAGAACTGCATTACAAGAAAATTTTTAGGACTGCGTAGAACCTGCTATCTCTTCTACTATGTGGAAAGCAGCGAGACAATCTTTCTGAATTAATTTGCTGAATTATTGTAATCCTTGGGCACAACCATGGAAAAGAGGCAAAGACTGCTGTTTCTTTTGATGGTGAGAAAGGGAGCCAGTCCCTTCTGAATGCCCCATGAGGTGACACTCTAGGGATACCATCCAGCCCAGTTCTCCATCTGCACACTACTTGAGGCTATATAATACCTTCATCTTTGGGCAAAAGTTAGATGGAATTTCCTTAAACTTCTTCACAGATCAATTAAAATGCTTCTAGAGGATTGTTCCAAAGTGTTAATTATGTCCCCAAAGGAAAACCAAACACACATTCTTTGAGTACTTTGTACTTTTCATCTTCCTAGAGAAAATGAGATTGCACTGTTGGCTTTTTCCCTAAAGAGGAGGAGAGATGGGAGACCTCTTCACAGGGTGCAATATAATAAGTAAACAGAAGACAAAAGTGAGAGATCTCTTTCTTGTTGTTTGGTTGCTTGGTTTGGGGAGAGGAGGTGGTGTGGAAGTTACTGTTGTGACATGTTGCCTCAAAATATAAACAACACAACAGGAACAGCTGCTTTTCCTGTTTTCCAAGACAAAGAGACAGCAGTGCAGGGAAAACCTGACCCAGAGGTGCCTGCGTGATGGTGCAAACATCTTCTCCAGGCTATTCTACGAGCAACAGGTATTCCTTCAGAGAAGCTGGCAGGGGAAGGCCCTTCACTGCATCTGGCAGATACTGGAGTCCCAGGCTTCGGCGCACAGCATAGCGAGAGAGTGTTTTTAGAGTTCCTGGGGCTGAGCACAGAACAGTCAGTTTTTCACATAGCTGCTGGTCTCTGGCCACTTCTCGTGGCATGGTGCCATTTTTCCTTAATTCAAAGTGTCCAACAGCCCTGTGGAGGAGCTCAAAGCAAGAGTCCTCTTTCTCAGTTCCAAGTCCCCTGACTAGCAGAGCCACCAGCCGGGAGATAGGTGTCTGGCCTTTTAGGTTGATGACTCTGACCTCTGCACCATAATCAAGAAGGATGCTGACGCTCTCAAGATTTCCCTTCATGGCAGCCCAGCTGAGTGGGGTATCATTGTTGTAATCCAGGGCATTGACAGAGGCCCCACTCTCTAGGAGGGCCCGCACACATTCAGCATTGTTCTTAAAGGCTGCCCAGTGAAGGGGGGTGTCTCGGTTGCCATCCAGTGCATTGGGGTTTGCACCATACTCCAACAGGACCTCCACGCAAGCCTCATCCTTCTCAGCTGCATAGTGGAGGGCTGTTCGGTTGTAACCATCCAGGGCATTCACCTGAAGAGAGGGAGGAACTGTATTACAGTAGATGGACTACTGAGACGATAGGTGGGCAAAGAAGCATGCATGTTTATCCACTACCTTGGCTTGTAATGTTCTGAACAAGAGAGTCAACAAGCAATTCCCAGGGGGGCCTTAGTGATCAAGGTAGAGATATCACAGGAGCTTAGGAGCAAATAGGAAAAGAACTGTCCCCAAGCAACACTGTTATGTGCACTTCCTGACTGGCCTGCGTTCTTTAGGTGCTTGCTGCTGTTATCATTTATTATGCACTAGAATCTCTACCGCATAATAAGGGCTAAAGAAAGAGAAGATATGCCCTGGCTAGTATGGTTCAGTGGTTAGAGACAGCTACTCAATCTCTCTCTCTCCCTCTGCCCCTCCTTTCCCCTATATGCAATAAAGAAAAACGGAAACATTTAAACTGAGTTCAACCTTGTATTTAGATAAAAACTCTCTTTTTCTCCCCCAAGATATTTTCATTTTCATCACTGACATTAACCACTGGCTTTTATTTCAGGGTCACTCACAAAAGTGTTATGGAGCCCTGGCCAATTTGGCTCAGTGGATAGAACATCAGCCCATGGACTAAAGGGTCTGGGTTCAGTTCCGGTCAAGGGCACGTACCTTGATTGCAGGCTTGATCCCTGGCCCCAGTTGGGGTGCGTGCAGGAGGCAACCAATCGATGTGTCTCTCTCTCATCAATGTTTCTCTATCTGTGTCCCTCCCCCTCCCTTCCACTCTCTCTAAGAATCAATGGGAAAATATCCTGCGGTGAGAATTGACACAAAAAAAAGTTATGGAAAATATAATGACAGTAGAGAACAACACAGCTGTGTGGAGATCAGATGCTGGGGCTGCCCTTTAGGCTCACTGATTAGTGTTTGGAGCCTGCACACCAGCTTCATGGCATGTCTGATTCAAATTAGTACCTCAGCATATGCACGTTAAGATAGCTCACCAAGAGTCAAAACTGCTTATATAATTATTTAACAAGCAGTTAGCAATTATTACATGCCAGTGTTCTAAATACTTTACAACCTTATAAAGAAGATACCATTATTATCCCCATTTTACAGGTGGGGAAACTAAGGTAAAGAAAGGTTAAGTAACTTGTTCAAGGTCACACAGCAGGAAGAAGTGACAGCTAGAATTCAAATCCATGAAGTCCTGCTCCAGAGTCTATTCTTTTAATCACTCAGTATACTATGCTGCTTCTTGCTAATGCCAACATAAATTAATCTATGGTTTTTACAGAAGCAAGATATACTAAAACAAAATAATTGGTAGGCAGAAATAGCACAAGTAACCCAATATTAAGGAAGGGATTGCTGAATGATATGTATCTCCCAATGACAGTGGTATTAAGAGTGCACGTCTGGAATGTCAAGGGGAGAAAAAAAAAAGGAGACCTGTGTAATACTCTTTGTAATACTTTAAGCAATAAAAAAAAAAAGATAAAAACAAATAGAGAAAGAAAAAATAAAGAGTGCACGTCTGGTAGCAACAGGTCTCACATGGTTTAGATTTAATCAGAGTCCAGGGACCTCTGCACTTACAGCTCTTGGACAGTCAATAGGCAGCAAAAGGATTAAATGGTAGTATAAACAACTCCAGAAGGAAGGCTGGGAGAGAAAGGGGAGATAAGATTCCTTCTTTCTGGGCAACTTTAAAAAGAAAGTCAAAGGAATGAAATCCTTAGGATGATTTCATATATTTTCCATTGCATTTTGCTTTCATACTGGCTATGCCAATATTACCAGGAGCTAGAAGGTGGGAAGAGATGGGAGAAGAGAGAAATTTTAAGAAAATGTGAAGCTCCAGCTTTAGTAAATCATTAATGTGACAGTGTTAAGAATATTACCTCAGCTCCCTTTTCCAGGAGTAACTCCACACAGTCGGCATCGGACACCATGCAGGCACAGTGCAAAGGCTTCAGCGTGCCATGGGTGCAGTTCACATCTGCTCCCTACAGCAGAGGGAAACTTCAGTCAGTGTGCTCAGCTCTGGCTCATCGAGCAGGACAGATCTCAGAACTGAGTCCAGGGGGAAGAGGGTTCTAACTCAACTGTAAACAGACTAGTGGTCCCAGTTTCTATTCCTATTAATTAAATAATATTGTTAATATACAAAGCAAACAAAAACACTGATGATAAATAAAAGGGACTGTCAATTCCTTAAATCAAGTTATTTTCTCACAAGAGAGCCTGCCAGGTCATTTGGACATCACTAAGGACATAAGCTGATATGTAAAAGCGGTGGGAACCTCATCAGCAGGCAGGAAAGCTGGAAAAGCTTTCTATGAGCACTAAGCTCTGAAAAGGTCAGGAAGTCAGACTAAAGCCAGCAGAACGAGCACGCTCCTTTTGCCATTCAACAGATGACCATCACTAGCAGTAAGCTCACCTTAACATTATCTTTTTGTTTACAAACATTTTCAAAGTAGCTTCTTAGTGTCAGCATTCTCTGCCATCTAGCCCTGCTGGTACTTTTTTCCCCCCCAAATCTGACCAAGGAGATAGAGCTACTATAGTCAGACCAAAGTCACTGAATGACTCAGCAGCAGAGCTAGAATTAGAACGTGACAAAATTTCTACTGCGGACCTTCGGATATCACTTTTGCTGAGAACAAGCTAATACCGTATGACTTTTTCTTCTCACTGTTGTGCCACACAACTCTGAAGCAGCTACAGAGCTCTAGGCTGTAAGTAAGGATTCTAAAGTTGTTAAAAAGAATGTACAGAAGTAACCATCTGGACACATTTTCTAGTGATTGAAAAATTACACTGTAGCCCTAGCCGGTTTGTCTCAATGGATAGAGTGTTGGCCTGTGAACTAAAGGGTCCCAGGTTCCATTTCCATCAAGGGCACAGGCCCAGGTTGCAGGCTTGATCCCAATAGGGGGCGTGCAGGAGGCAGCCGATCAATGATTCTCTCTCATCATGGTGTTTCCGTCTCTCTCTCCCTCTCCTTTCCTTTCTGAAATCAATAAAAATGTATTTTTAAAAAATTACACTGTAACTTCTTTTCAACAGGAATAATATGCAGAAAAAAGTATCAGAGACCTTCTAGGATACACTAGTCATGAATTATTGAACAGTAGTGGTTAAATATCAGATATTAAGGTGTTTTCTTAAGTCATGAATTGCCATGTGTGTTAGGGGTTGATACTATTCTTTACAGAACTAGAAATAGTAGCTGTTGTTAGAAGGCAGGTGATACCTCTCCATGTAATCATAAAAAACAAAGATTTGAAAACCACTTCTGCTTTGCTGGTCTCCTTCCTCCCTCAGTACATGTGTAGAAGACTGAGCTTGCTGGATCCGATAGACACCATATCCAGACAGGGATTTCACAAAGAACATGAGACCAGGGTTATCTAGAACCTATTTTCTGAAGGAAAATATCAGATGCTCAAAGTGAAAAGGAGAGGGGAAGAGAAGCAAAAAATAGGGAAAATATATCGCAATGGTCAAATTAATACATTTAAAAATACTGTAAAATTGCTTTGTGATCTTGAGCTGAGTCAAAGCTACAAATCTGTAATCTATTAGGATTTCCCAGGAACTTTCACCTCCCCAAGGACTCTGTGTCAATAACAGCACACTCACCCCTCTGATGAGGTCCTCTACATTATCATGTGGGAAGGAACGAATGGCAGCAATTGTTCGGATTAAGCGCTCTGAGAGAGAGTATTTGCTCTGAATGCTCTGCATAATATACCACATACTGGAACTCATCAAGGCTCAGGGTATGTTCACATGCTCCAAACTGCCTGAAACAAAGAAGTTTTAGGCATACACAATATCACTGAGCTACCTGTCCTTAGGGGTAGGAGTCCTCTGAGGCCCTCCTAATACCAAAAGCAGATTTCAAAGAGATCAATGATTAGTTAATATAATTTTCTCTTAATCTAAAGAAAAAAATTAATAATAATTGCTTAGGGAGCTGGGTAAACCTGGACACAAATGACCTGACCATTAGAACCTCAGTTCTACTCTCTGACCTAACCTAGCACAAGATTTCCCCAAGAACCCCATGGAGTTCTGTGTGATTTGAAACAAGCGTACACAAGGAAGGGAATTTTTTTAAAGGCCGAAGATGCCACAAAACATTATTTTCCTCCTCTGAATTTTGTGGTCTTTATTATCAGTTAGGTTATTTGATATATTTGGCTTTGAAGTATATTTATAGTCATATGTTTTCTCCAACTAAATTGTAATTAGCCCAGCCCCTGTTTACTTTCACTTCAGATCCAGAGAAAACACCAAGGGGTTTTTATTGAGCATTGACCTATGAACCAGGAGGTCATGGGTTCGATTCCCCGTCAGGGCACATGCCTAGGTTGCTGGTTTGATCCCCAGTTGGGGGCATACAGGAGGCAGCCGATCAATGATTCTCTCTCATCATTGATGTTTCTATCTCTCTCTCTCCCTCTCCCTTCCTCTTTAAAATCAATAAAAATATTTTTTTAAAAAAAGAAAAGAAATCAATTGGAAGGCAAGATCTTTGTCTTCCACTTTTTTGCCCATGTAAGGCTATCCACAGAGACTTGCAAAAAGTAGGTATTTAATAAATATTGGTTGATTGATTGACCAAAGGGCATGGAAGTGATTGTTACCTGTGAGAAGAGAGGGAAAAGACTTTGGAACAACTACAGTTTGTTAATGACAAAGTATCTGTGAAAAGATTTAAAATTTTTTTAACAGAAAAAATGGGAAATATTTGAGGTAATATTCTAAAATAAGAAAGAAACGCGAAAGTACAACAACTCTAGAGTCAATTATATTAAATTATAAAATAATTCAAAGTTTGCACCAATGACACATGCAGTTATAGGGAAAGAAGCAGATTTGAGTGCAAAATGAATTAAAAATGTTAATAACTGGCCATTTGTGACAACTGAGAAACAGATTTGGGCAAATATATATTGAAACCACATGACAGAGAGTTCTAGGATGGAAGAAGAAAATGTAATATACTTAAACTCAACTATGATCAAAGTTTTGGCTGTATATACCAAGCATATATCAAAAATTATAGAGAAAATATAGTATGCAGTATCAGCCCTCTATGTGCAACTATTTAGAATCCATATTATTAAACTATAAGTTCCTTGGGAGTAAATATAGTCTTATTTTCAATAGTGCCTGGCACATGATAGGTTCTCAATAAATATTTGTTGAAACCAATGTAAAGTTTATTACTTTGGATCTTAAAAAATTCAAGACCTGTAGTTAAACAACATTATGCATATGATGATTACTAAGGGAAAAATCCTAAAATTATTTTGGTCATTCCATACTATATAATTTTTGCTCTAACCCCTCATACATTATGTAACATACTACAAACTCTAATAGTTTCTATTTTGCTAATCACTTTTCATTTCTGCTTAAATACATACAGTATTAATTAATAGAATGCAAGTTAAAATTATTCAATTCGTAGGTACCAATGATTCAAATTGGGAATTCCTCTCCCCTAAGTTATTATGAATATGCTCACACACTTGTTTATATGTCTCTCTGAAATTTTCTAGATAGTTTAGAATTAGCATAATCTGTCCAACAGCCGCTAAACTCCTCAGAGACAAGGGTCAGTATCTTATATTTCTTTGTTGCAAGGAAAAGGCAGAGGTGCATTTGAATCAGAGCTTCCAAGAATCGGGACAGAAGACAGAGCATCTGAAGTGGAAGGCTTACCAGCGGTTCTCAACCTGTGGGTCGCGACCCCGTTGGGGGTCGAACGACCCTTTCACAGGGGTCGCCTAAGACCATCGGAAAACACATATATAATTACATACAGTTTTTGTGGTTAATCACTATGCTTTAATTATGTTCAATTTGTAACAATGAAATTGGGGGTCACCAACAACATGAGGAACTGTATTAAAGAGTCGCGGCATTAGGAAGGTTGAGAACCACTGGCTTAGACCGAGTGGTTCTGTTAACCGATTCTGGGCCACGATCATCAGAAGATGTTAAATAAGCCCTGCAATCATTCTGGGGATGCTCATGGAACTCCTAACTCAGCATATGACCAGGGGTTCTCTGCTGCTGCCTCCAAGTTCCTGGTGAAGAGTGAAACTCCGGGGCACACTGACAACATTCACTGTCACGAAGGGTCCAGGAAATCTAAACTCGACCTATCTCCAGTCTGCAGCCATGCACGGTTTGACCCCCAAGTGACCCCTTTCCTCTCCTGGAGCTGAAAGCCCTCTTTCCCCCATTTACTTGCACTTCAGATCCAGAGAAAACACCAAGGGGGTTTTATTGCGAAGCTAGAAGCAACGTCGGAGGCGACACTTAATAGCTCTGGTGCTTCCGCGGGGAGGGGAGACCCTCGGCCCAGCCAGAGGGGACCCCAACCCCGCCGCACCTGCTGGGGGAGGGCTCGCGGCAGCTTTGTCCCTCCGAGACCAGGGAGCGGAGGGTAAGGGTACGAAATGCGAGGACGTGAGGTGTCACTTTCCGCATGTCTTCCCCCTAAATTGCAGCAATCCCGGCAGGTCTCCCGGAGTCGGTACTTTGAGGGGGTCGCATAAACTGAGCCGCGGGAGCCCCAGAGGCAGATCAACCCCTTCCCTGGTCTCCAGAGGCCGGGACGAGATCTCAGGCTCGAGGGCTCGCGGACCCCGAGCGGACAGTGGAGGAAGCGTTACCGGGCTTGGTGCCCGGGTTAGGGAACCTGGATGCAAGCATTCCCGCAGCGAGGGCCGCACTCACCGAACCGTGGGGTAGATCTGGGTCGTAAGAGCGGCTGTCAAGGAGTGACCCGGAAGCAGAAGTTGTCACCAGCGGGCTCCTCTGTTTACAGGACTTAAAGAGCGACTAGGTGGCGCCTGCGCACCGACCAGTGTCCGTAGGAGGGCCGCGCCTGCGCAGACTCGTGAAGCAGCCGGTCCTTCCCAGGCCTAATGAACCGGTCGCTCTCTCTGCCGGCCCGGAGGCTTTGCGCGCAGGCGCAATGCGGCGCTTTCGGCCGCAGCCGCGGGGTTCGGGTCCACGGCGATGGGGACAAGCTCATTCGCGGGCTGTGGGACCCACTCTGTGGGGCCACACCTGCCTAGACCTGGCCTGCAGTGGGTCCCTCCATGCCCCCCGCTGCCTCCCACTGCTCCATCTGAGATCAGTCCTGAGCACCTCGTTCCCAGATTATTCCCAAAGTCGCCACACTAGTTCAGTTGTCTAGGAGACGGACCAGTTAGTAAGAAGTGTCTTTGGCAAATAAAGAGACTTCCAGAATTATTCATAACATTGGAACGCATTCATGCTCCTCGGAACCCTCCTGGATATTGTCAGCCCTCACTCAGAAGGAGCAACGGTAAACAACCACCTAAGAGGTGCAGTAGCCCAAATGCTGAGGCCTGAAAACGAGGTACATGCTAACAATAACCGGCCCCACCAAGAGAGATGCAGATGCCTGCGATGTACTTTCCATATAAAGCATGAACACTTCGAAGCCAGTAGCACATAGTATAGTGATGCATACAAAGAATGAAGCAGCCGACACAGCCTGTAAGTGCTGTGGTCCACTGGCAGCCTTTCTAACCAATAGTGCCCCAGCACCCACTTTCCAAAGCTTGCTCTTAGCAACAATATTTAAAAGTAAAGCGGGGCGCGACCATCCATGTACAACAGTGAGGAAGTGGTGAACTGGAAAAGCTCACGCCCAGTCTGAGTGTGCCTCCTCTGAATTCCAAACGCAAAGGATTTTTGCCATGCAGAAATGTCCCCCATCTCCCGCCCCTCCGCTATGGTGAGATTGTCTAATATTTCAAAAGAAGCTGAAACCCCAGATTTTTAAAAAGTGAATTCTCCCAAATTGCAAATGTTGGCAAATTTTCTTTTAAAAA
>NW_005369706.1:1756957-1774861 GCF_000412655.1 Myotis brandtii | reverse complement strand
TTCCTTCCTTCCTTCCTTCCTTCCTTCCTTCCTTCCTTCCTTCCTTCCTTCTTTCTTCTTTCTTTCTTTCTTTCTTTCTTTCTTTCTTTCTTTCTTTCTTTCTTTCTTTCTTTCTTCTTTTAATAATTGTTTTTAAAAGCAGGCAACATTCAGTCTGCAAACCACCAATTCCAGACTCAGGATTAAAGGTAGTTTTGGTCATTGACAGCTCTGTGGGGGCAGTCCTCTGATTGGGAGCGAATCTGGAGACTTGATTTGAAGTAGTAGCTACATATTAAGTCTATTGTTTTTTAATGCATAGGTTTACTTGGGAAAGTTTGAATGAGACTTTACGGAAGCTAGACTTTCTCACCCCTACCCACCAAACTGCTCTAAGGCCTTTGGATCAAATCACTGACCTGGAAATGGTTTGATTCTATGTCCATTGCTTCTAAACTAGAAAACTATATTAGGGCCCTAAAGAACATTAGACCTCTAAAGACAGGATCATGCTGATCCAAAATAGAGGAGTTATCTGAGAAACTTAGTCTTTCCTGACCACCAGCAGGGACAATCATAAGGAAAATCAAACCACCTGCATGTCCTGTCCGGACCTAACCTCATTTCAGTCAGTACCTCTCAAATTCCCATTGTTGTGTCCAGAACTGTGTGACTCACATTAATACCCCAGTGATATATTCTCCCCTGAACCCTTTAGATCGTGGTTCTCAACCTTCCTAATGCTGCGACCCTTTATACAGTTCCTCATGTGGTGGTGACCCCCAACCATAAAATTATTTTCGTTGCTACTTCATAACTGTAATTTTGCTACTGTTATGAATCATAATGTAAATATCTGATATGCAGGATGTATTTTCATTGTTATAAATTGAACATAATTAAAGCATAGTGATTAATCACAAAAACAATATGTAATTATATATGTGTTTTCCGATGGTCTTAGGCGACCCCTGTGAAAGGGTCGTTCGACCCCCAACGGGGTCGCGACCCACAGGTTGAGAACCACTGCTTTCAATCCTCTTTGGCTGGGGGAATTAATGAGATGAGAGGCAGAGATGTAATAAATACCGTGGGCCCAGGCCTGCTAAGTCTTCCTCTCTCCAGATCAAGGTGATGCTTTGATTGGCACCACCCATACCTTTCTCAAAGTGGAGCACAGCTTCACACTACTGACCTATTGAGGCTGACTGCCTCTCTGGCCTTCATTTTGTTAAGTCTAGCTCTAGTGGATCTACTGCTCTGTCTCAGAGAATCCACTGCACAAAAGAAGGAGGCCTGCCTGTACACAACAGAAATGATAGAGCCAAAAGGACCCAGCAAAAGAAAGTAGCTCTTGTTCAATGTCATGTGCCAACCAGGATGATAAAAAGAAAACGCATAATATAGAATACCTAGATTTTTGCCCTGGCTCTGAGATTGGTAGTTATTTCATTCCATTTTGGGGGATAAGGGGGGGTATATTAGTATTCTCATTTGTAAAGTGAGAGCACAGGCTGAAGTATCCCTCTATTTCTATATCCCTCTATTTCTATAAATTCCGAATCTACCTAATTCCTAAGCAAAAGTTCCTGCTTCCAAATTTTTCATTCCCTAGTCCAAATAAGAACAGCTTTATGGCTGTTGTAATACTAATACTGTATATTAATGGGACCTGTGAAGGCTTCATTATAAGATGGCCAAGTCTATATAGTTTCTGTTATATTTTTGCTTCTCCTGGCTCCTCATTTCTAAAACAAGGTAAAGACATTGGTGATTTCCAGCTCCAATTTTTAATGTCATATAAAAGATAAAATGTTTAAGCATACAAAAAACTAAAAAGAATAGTATGGTGAACTCATTATATCCATCACCTATGTTTAACATGTTAACAGGTTGCTAAATATTTTAATCTAATTTTTCCTCTGTTGTTTTTTCCAGTTTTAGGGTTTTAAAATGAACTACTCAAACATTATCTGCAGTTCTCACAGGTTTGATGAAATTTTATGAGTTTTGATTTGACATCGCATAACTTTCCTACAAATCTAAGCTATCTCATGTTTATTTATTCATCTCTCCCTTGAAAAAAGATGACATTTTCCCTGTGTTGTGTCATCTCTCAACATTTTTTGGATGATAAATGCTTGAGTATATAAATTCTGGAAAACTCCAAGCATGTTATAAATATAAGAATGATTAGTCTCCCAGAGAGTGATAAAATAGGCTATCTATACAGATTATTTTACAGTGTTTGAGAATCCACTGCACAACCAAAAGAGAGTTCAGATCCATTCATTCATCCATTCATCAAACATTTACTGTGCACCTACTTTGTTCAAAGGTCTGTGCTCAGCAGGCAGGGAAGATGAAGATGGAAAGATAATTCCCTTTCTATCAAGGGCTGGGAGAGAGAGTTGCAAATGGATAACTGCCATTAAAGATGATTATTTCAATGAAGTTTTTATGTACAAAGTCAATGTTGAAGAACAGTTCTACTTCATGGTGAGATCAAGATAGTGTAGAGGGAGGGTCTGTGAAGATGTTTCTTGGGGAGAAATTTGCTTGTGCTGTTGAGTCCCCACTCTCCTCATACACAGAGGAAGAGACAGTACTTGTGCTGTACCCTCTCCTCAAGTATAAAGAGGGGCTTCTGTGGGACTAGAGAGCTTGGAAATTGTTCCCTATAGTTGTAAAACACAAGAACTGCACTGACTCTTACCTACAAACTTGAAGAAGGCAGTAGCCATAAAGCAGAGGTGGCTGCATTAGGATCCACTAATACTCCCAGATTTGATCAGGATGATGAATGAGTAAATGTTTCCCTGGACCAGATGTGGGTCACATAGAAGGCAGTCAGCATGGGGTTGCCTTTGGTCTATTCAAAAGGGCTGTCTGGAGATGTGGAGGGACCCAGTGACCAGAAGTTAGAGATGGACACAGAAATCCTAGAACCTATAGAGGTTGTCACAAGCAACCATCTGTGTCTATCTAGGACAAAGGGACTCAAGTGAGAAGTCTCTGATGATGGTAATCTCCAAAGAACCTTTAATAGCACTCTACAAGAAAGTCAACTTGAACTGTCTACCCGACCCAGGTAGTACAGACCCATCCTATCAAAACAGATCTGCCCTATCCCCTCAGCTGCCCAGCCTCCTCCCACTTTTACACAGCAGATCAGATAGCAGTTAGCTAATGGGGGTGAAGGTAAACTGGGGAGAAAGCCGGAGGCTGGCAGCCACTAGCCACAGAAGGCCTTGTGCAGGGGACGGGGAAAAGGAAAAGTCTTAGACTAGTACCTTAGAATGAACACTGAAGTATTTGGTTACCATCTGGGACTGGAAACATTCTATTTACTAAATTAAGACTCTTTTTTTTTTTTTTTTAGTTAAAGCAACTGTCAATTATAGAACAATGAACTAAAAAGTCAGGGAATCTGCTCAATTTTCCATTCAGGGGCATTGGAAGATTATCACCTCCCAATAACTATTTTTAAAATATAGTAAAAGCCAAAAAGTAAAATTATATTTTGATTATATCCGATGGATCTTGCATTTAACATTCCAACTTCATCTTTATATATTTCAGTTTATTTCTGTTCTTCATATTTTGATTATAAGTAATTCCATAAGTTGTTTTTTTTTAATGTGTTGTATCTCTATAAGACTTTTTGCATTATTTCTTCTTCTCCCCTACTAATTCCAGGCCTGCTCTTAAGAAGTGTTCATTAGATGGTGTTGATTGACAGAACAACTAGTGTTCCTATTTTCAGACTTTGGCATAAACTTAAACTAGAAATTTGATAATGATGTTTTGCTTGTAATTATTGCTGCTATCACTGTTCACTTGTGTTCGTATCCAATCTCCGTGAGCAGAGCATTTGAGCTGTCCCAGGTTACAGATCTGGGTGTCTTGCTCTTTGAGCATTGTGGCTACCTATTGGCGACAGGCCTTTTTGGAGTGAAAAACTCCATTCTTCACCTGCTGGCTCCCAATCCTTTCCTGATTTTGAGTGCAATCCTCTAGAGTGACAGCGTGCTGGAGGAGAGGAATTCTGCCTTGCAACCTTGCTAAGTGGTTACAAGAAGCCTTTCATAACAGTTTTTTTGGGTTCTCGCCAGAGCCCATTAATTATTCTTCTGTCTAAAAAGGCCGCACCCCTCTTCAGGGGCCACTTGACTAATGCTGATGGCAAAGTTTTTCCTGACAGCTTTCCTAAAGAAAGTAAGAAATAATTCCTATCCCCTCAGCTGTCCCAAATAAGCATTTCTCCCATCATCGAAGAAAAAGAAAAGAACCAAAAGGAAGTTTGAGATATCCTGAGGGCAAAGTAGAGAGAGGGGAATCAATCAAAATTAACAAAGTTGAAAAATAAGATCTAAGTGCCAGACCAGTTGAGAAAAATAAGCTTTCCTTTATTACTATAATAGTGTATCCTCTTTACTTTAAATTTCTTTACTTTTTAGGGTTATTACTTATAGCATAATCCTTATTTTAGGAACAATGTAGTATTATGTGAACACCATCAAGACCAGGCTTCCATTTCTGATAGTAGCTCTAGTTACTTTACCTGTCTAAGCAAGTTACATTATCTAAGTTTCTGTTTACTGATCTATACATCAGGATGAGAGCAACAACACATACCCCAAGGGTTAATTTCATAAAACTTAGATCGCGTTTGTGGAGAGTGGTTTTGTAAATTATATATATGTTGGATCTTATCTATGTCATCTTTGTATTATTTTATACTAGAGGCCCGGTGGATGAATTTGTGCATGGGTGGGGTCTGGGGCCACGGGTGGTTGGCTGGCCGGCCCCACCCCCAATCAGGGTGTTGGGGGCCGATCGGGAACCAGATCAGGCTGGTTGGCTGCTGCAGTGCACATCATAGCCACTGGTCGTTCTGGTCGTTCTGGTCATTCCTCTGTTCCGGTTGCTGGGCTTTTATATATATAAATTTGTTTAAGGAGATTACCAAATGTCTGGTCTTCCCAGTTACATTGTAAGCACCTTAAGACAGGAATTAGATTTCCTGCACTTACCTCCCTGCCATTGCACAGTCCCAAACTCAGTAGGTATTGGATAAATGCAAACTGAATTTAACTAAAGTGAACTGCCCTCTCAAAGACAGGAGTAGTGAAATGCTCCACTACTTTCTCTATGTACTGGTCCTGAGAAAGAACTCCAAAACACATATAAAAGGAAAATTGAAAAGGAGCTTTGAAAATAGAGCAGAAGAAAAGAAAAAAAAAGTTCAGAGAAATATAATGTCAGCCTCTCGAAATTTTTTATACACTTAAACCTTGTCCTAGAGAAAGTAATTCAGCCGAGAAAAGAACAGTATTAATGTGCAGCAGGGGTAGTCTCCCAAGACGTGTCATCAGGATTAAACAAGGACTTCTTTCAGAAAACTGCTCAGAGGCAGACATGCTCTCAATATTCAAACTCCACTCTTTCTTCTTCCCTTTAACTTTCCCTAAGGCTCAGGGAAATTTCTGAATCGCTGTTTTATGTCTTTAAATTAGCTTTTCATCAATGTTTTATTATTATTTGGCTCTATAGTTCACCCATATTTTTCACTGTTCGAATAATTTTGAAAGATTTTGAGACTTCATAGAGAAAGGCTATCTAAGGAATTTGGGGAAAATTACAGTAAGAATACAAATAACAATGTTAATGATAGTATTTAAATTACATATTCATGATACTATTTTTCCAAGAATGTGAGCAGTTATAGCTACATTTCCTAGCAAGTCAAGACTGCAATAGAGAAACTCTGGCCAGAGAGATTTAAGATTGTTCAAGGGAGGAACATTAACAGAGGAAATGTCACTGGCCTGGTACCAGTGGATGGTCCAGACTGATCTGGAGAATCCTACTAGCAAGGAAATGATTGAATTCTATGAATCAATTTCAAGGGCTTGACAAAATAGAGACAGACTCAGAGATAGAGAGCAGGCAGACAACTGTGGGTGGGGAGGGCCGGGGGGTATGGAGGAATTGAGCAAAAAAGAAAAAAAGAGAACGTAAGGACACGGACAACAATACAGTGATTACAAGGGGTGGAGGGGGTGAGTGGAGGCGGAAGAGGGCATAGAGGGGATAAATGGTAATGGAAAAAATTAAATTTAAAAAACACTCAAAACATGGGGAAGACACTGCATCCCAAGTTCTTAAAAATTTTTAAATTAAGACAAAAAAATATTTCAAGGGCCTGAGTCCTATGCTATTTCTAGTAGGAGTATGTCTCCCCCTGGAGGGGAAATAGAGCATTTGTTCCTTCAGGCTTCTTGCTCAGAGTTCAATAGTAATTAGTTCTTCGTTCATTCATTCATCCATTCATCCATTTATTCAACAAATACTTGTTTCTTATGATAGATGCCGAATATCCAGTTGAAAATAAGATCAACGTAGTCCTTGTCTCCAGGGAAATTGTAAGTTTAGTGTGGGAAATAAACATTAGATAAAGAATCACCTGAATGTCTAAAACATCACAATGGTAATAAGGGAAAGTTTGGAGGGCAATATGGCCATTCAGTAGAGTACCACAATCATACTAGGAGGTCACTGAAAAACTTTCCTGAGCACAGACCTCAAAAATGAATAGATATAACCAGATCAAAGTGTGGAGGAGGTGCAGGGAGTAGGCTTTCTAGCAAATAAAAAAAATATTCAAAGACTCCAAGAGGAAAAGAGCTTAAGAAGTTGGAAGAAGAGAAAGAAGCCAGAATAAGGAGGAGGGATACAAGTTGAGGCTGGATGCTCCAGATCAGGCAGGGTCTTGGGGGACATGTTAAGGATTCCAAACTGTATCCATAAAGAATAGAAAGCTACTGATGGGTTTTATAACCATAGTTGTGTTTTAAAGGATGACTTTGATTTTATGATAAGAATGGATAATAGAAGGGGAAGAAGACAAAGTCCTATGTTTGAAAGTCATTTGAAATAATTCTTTCTTTGGTTATGTTACCAATCTTATATATACTTGGGTTTATTTTATTTGTTTTCAATTTTAAAGATTCAGTATAAATCTATGGTGGTGGTTATACAAATTGTATATAACTATATACTCTTTTTGGTTTAATCAACTTTCTGAATATGTAAAACAATTACATGATTCTAAAGTCTAACTTAAATTAAAAGGTGTTCTCAGAGTCTTCTTTCCATTCCTATCTCCTGATTCTAATTCCCCCTCCCCACCTCTTATAATAACAATTTTTATTAGTTTCTGGATTCGCTTTCAGTGTTTCATTTTTTATAAAAGTAGCTATCATTTACACTGTTCTGCACCTCACTTCACATAATAGACTGTGACAATTATTCTTCAGCAACACATAGAAATAGTATATTTGACTATTCAACTCCCCACTATTGGTGGTATTTAGAATATTTCTAGTCTTTTGCCATAAAATAATGCCACAATGAATAACCTTGTGTATATATCATTTCAAGTTTGTGCAAATGTACTTCTAGTATAGATTCCTAGAGATTGTGATTGCTGTTGGTTAAAGAGTGAATGCATCTATTTATAGTTTTGCTAGATAGTACCAAATTCCCCTCCTTGATGGTTATATCATTCTATACTGCCACCAGCAGCATATCTGAGTCTTTTTCCCCAGAGTTTTGGCAACAAACTGCTCTTAAACTTTTAGATTTTTGACAACACAGTAAGAAATGCTCTCAATGTAATGAAATTTTCTTTCTTTCTTTCTTTTAAACGAGTTGAATCTGTTTTATTGTTTTAAGGGCCACTTTAAAAAGCCATCTGTTCATTTCTTGTGCTAATTTTTCTACTGGATTTCTGTCTTTTTATTTTTAGAAGCTCTTTATATGTTAAGAAGATTAACTCTTTCCTGTGCTGTAGTTGCAAATATTTGTCCAGTGACTTTCTCTTTGGTCTTACTTATGGTATTGGGTCCATGCAATTTTTAAAAATTATGTAATATAATTTATCAGTCTTTTATTGATTCTAGATTTTGAGTCATGAAAATGCTTTTCCACTACCCCCATAGGTCTATTATACAGAAATCTACCAATGTTTTCTTCTACAGTTTATAGGGTTTCCATTTTTATTATGTTTAGTTAACTGATCCATGTGGAGTTCATCTTGGCGTGCAATATAAGTTATGGATCCAATTTTACCTTTTTCCCAATGATACCCAGTGGTTTCAACAGCATTTATTTAAAAGTACATCTTTATCCTATATTAAGTTTCTTTAGGTATTGGATTGATACATAGACTTTTAACATTAGAATGTCTGTTTATTCATGTACCAATTCTACACTGTCTTAATTGTGAAAGCTTTATAGTATTTTAGATGTCTGATAAGACCAATCCCTCCTCATTGCTCTTCTTTTTTAGTGTTTTCCTGGAAGTTCTTCTTTATTTTTTCCATAAAAATCTATTTGTCTACATAGAGATAATGCATTTGGGAAAGTTCAAGGTGTATTCCTAATAAAATAACTTTCAAAAAAATTCCAGACAGAGCAGGAATTGGCAAACTATGGCCCATGGGTCAATTATAGCCCGCCTCTTGTATCTGTAAATAAAATTTAGTTGGAACGTAGCCCCTACATTTATTTATGTATTTGCTATGGCTGCATCTGTGCTATGATCTCAGAATTGAGTAGTTGTAACAAAGACTATATTGTTTACAAAGCATAAAAGATTTACTATCTGGCCCTTAACAGAAAAGTTTGCCATCCCCTGCTAGAGAGGGACAAAGAAAACAATGCCAGCAGATTTCTTTAAAAAGCTATGCAAGGCAGAAGCCAAGGTCAACCCAGAAAGTTTTACCCAGCAAAAATATCTTTCAAAAATAAAGGTGAAATAAATACTATTTTAAACAAACAAAAGATAAAATGTTAAAGGAAGTTCTTCAGGCAGAAGAAAAATAATCGATGAAAATTTGAATCAAAAGGAAGAGAGAGTGTGAAAGATAATAAGTATGTAGGTAAAATATTAAAAATATTTTTCTCACATTTAAATTTAAAAATTTTTAAACTTGTTAAAAATTTACTGATTTTAGGTAGAGAGAGAGAGAGAGAAAGAGAGAGAGAGAGAGAGAGAGAGAGAGAGAGACTGATTTGTTGTTCCACTTATTTATGCATTCATTGGTTGACTCTTATATGTTCCCTGGTGGGGGTCAAATCCACAAACTTGGTGTATCTGGACAATGCTCTAACCAACTGAGCTACTGAGCTATCCAGTCAGGAATTTCTCAGATTTTAATCTCTTGAAAATATAAATGACTAAAGTAAAAATAATAAAAGTGCACTTTAGGTTTTAGTATATGTAGAAGTAATATGTATAACAACAATAATACAAAGGACATAAGGGAGGAAATGAAAGTATGTTGCTGTAAAGTTCTTATTCTATTTAAAGATAGACTGTGATAAGTTAAGGGTGTGCCTTGTTAAACTCTTGAGCTGCATTGTTCAATAAAGTCGCTACATGCCACATGTGGCTATTAAAATTAAAATTAGACAAAATTAAAAATTCAGTTTCATAGTTATACTAGCTATACTTCAGTATTAATAAACATATGTGGTTAGTGGTTACACATACTTGACAGTGAAAGTATAGAACAATTCCATCTTCAGAGAAAAATTCGATTGGAAAGCACTGCTCTAAACTAATAACAATAAAACAACGCAAGAGAAAAGAAGAGAAGAGTTAAAGAGAAATCATTTAAAAATTCAATTAGTCTAAATATTGGAATAGAAATAAAAAAACAACAGATGAGACAAGTAGGAAACAAATAGCAAGAATATAGATTGAAATCCAATCTTATCAATAATTATAAAAAATGTAAATGGTCTAAACATCTCACTTAAAGGGTAGAGATGTTCTATAGGAAACCTACATTAAATATAAAGGCACAGATATGACAAAATGAAAAAATATATCATGCAAATATTAATCCAAAAATATCTGAAATGCTTCATTAATATCTATTAGAACATTGAACATTCCAGGAATAAAGAAAGGCCATTTCATAATGATCAAGCAGTCAATTCATCAAAATGATATAACAATTTAAATCATTAAAGACATAATAGAAGAGTTTCAAAATATAAGAAGCAAAAGTTAATAGAAATTAAAAATAGATAAATTCACAAACATAGTTTAAACCCAAATATTAAATGTTTACTATTAAATATAACTAGACTAAATGCTCTAAATGAAAGACAAAGGCTCACAATGGATAAAAGGCAAAACAAAATGAAATCTGACTACATGTTATCTACCAGAAATACACTTAAAACTTAAGGAAGCTGAGAGTGAGCATTGACAGGAAAAAGACATTATGCACCCCATCCAAAGGAAAACAATTATAATAATATCAGTAAAAATGAACTATAAGGCAAAACATTATTACTGAACAAGAAAACCACACAATACTGAAAAATGTTAAATTCGGTATAGCACCGGGATACATACAGCAAAGATTATCATAACTACAAAGACAATTTCACAAACATAGTGGAAGATTACAATAACCCCTTTTAAGTAATTTGTAATATAAGTAAACAAAATCACTTAGAATAGAGAAGATTTTTATAAATAGTTTATAAATTTGTTTTAAATGTACTAATGGAAATATCTAAACCTTGCATTCAACAAATGCAAAACAATGTTTTTTCATGATGCATATCATATACTAGAGGCCCAGTGCATAAAATTCGTGCAGGGGGGTGGGTCCTTCAGCCCAACCTGCACCCTCTCCAATCTGGGAGCCCTCAGGGGAGTCCTCGCCAATCCAGGAGCCCTGATGGCTTAGGCCCACTCCCCGTGGTTCTCTGCTCTCTGTGGGGCCTGGCTGCTCCAAACCCGCTGCCCAGAGGCTCTCCGTGGCCGGGGTGGGACGCTTGCCTCGTCGCTGCAGCAATGAAGCAAGCATTCCGCCAGGCCACTCATGCTGCCCGCTCTCAGCGGCCACCATCCCAGGACTGGGGGACTCCAGCGGGGCTGAGAGGACTGGGCGCCGCTATCTTGTGGCAATGGGCGCCGCCATCTTTGTGACAGGGTGATGGTTAATTTGCATATTACCCTTTTATTAGGTAGGGTGTTAAAAACATCAACAAAAACTTATCTATTGGGCAAGTTTTAATAACTTTCTAAAGGTTGATATTGACTAGGAAGTGTTTTTCAACTACTGAATTTAAACTATTGACCAATAACAAAAAGACCAAAATGATATAACAATTTAAAACAAGTTATATAACAAGTTAGAAAACTCCCAGGCTTGGAAATTAATAAGTATTTATTTATTTAACAAATATTTAATGCATTCTTATTATGAGCTGGCACTGTTCTAGGCACTTGGGATTATGTCAGAGATAAATTAATAATTAAAAGTCTGACAATACTAAGTGTTGGAGAAAATGTGAAGTAATGAGAACGTTTATCCTGTTGATGAAGTGTAATTATAACCACTTTTGAAAACAATTTGATATTCTTGAGTAGAGCTGAAGGGAATCATACCCTATGATTCAGCAAGTCCATCCATACACTATATAAACTTTGGAAAAATTTCTGCACCACAAGACATGTACAAGAATATTCATGGCAGCATTGCTAGTAATAACCTAAATTTAAAAACAGCTGAAATATCCATCAACAGTAGAATGCAGATAAATACATGGCAGTATATTCATACAATGAAATACAGTAGAACAACGAAAATAAACAAGCACAGTTACCCAAACAACATTGATGACTTTTATGAATATAATGTGAAAAAGAAGCAAAACACAAAACAAGAAATTCTGTGTCCATTCATATAAAGTTTGAAAGAATAAATGCATTGTGATGCTATCTATATAATGTTCAAAACCAGACAAAATTATACTATATTGTTTAGGGATTTATAAACATGTGCTTGATAAACTATTTAAAATTAAGAAATTATTATCAAGATAATTTACCCATAGGAGGGAGAAGATTTTGATTTCGGTATAGGAATGGGGGGACTTCAGGTGTACATGCATGTTTATTTACTTGTATATATTTGTACCATATTTCACAATTAATAAAGGTCCAAGGTAAGAAGCATTTTAAAATGGAGAACAGTATGAATAAAGGTATGGAGGCATGAAAGTGTGCTGGGGGAATAGGAATTACAAATAGATTTATGCATCTTAGAGGGTAAATAGTGAGGCAGAAAGGGGTGAAAAAATGAGGCTGGAGAATCTGGGAAACCTTTGGGACATTTTAAGCTGGGTTGTAAAAACACTCAAATCTGCCCACCAGCATGGCTCAGTGGTTGAGAATCGATCGACCTATGAACCAGGAGGGCATGGTTCGATTCCAGTCAGGGTACAAGCCCAGGTTGCAGTCTCGATCCCTCCTGCAGCTGATCAATGACTCTCTTATCATTGATGTCTCTCTCTCTCTCTCTCTCTCTCTCTCTCTCTCTCTCTCCCTTCCTCTCTGAAATCAATAATATATATATACTTTTTTAAAAAAAATACTCAAATCTGAATTTTAGGTAGATTCTTCTGACTGCTATGAGGAGATGGATGCATGGGAGGGGGCAGAGGAAAGGTTGAAAGGGAAACCATTAAAATCCTCTAGGCATGAGATAACATGAAGTTTGCTTATAGAAATAGGGAAGAGGAAAGGGATGAGAGAGGAAACTGTAGGCATCAGAAATTATGATAATCTTCTTATTTTTGAAAAACACACAATCACCCAGGACTCTTTCTACTTCTGATTCATAGAATAAGAGTATAAGTCAGGAGTTCTTCTCCCTGACATACAGGATGGGGATACAGGCTTGGCATCATCCCATTTCAAACAACATTGAGGGTAGGGGAGAGCATGCAGTCCTCTGACCTTGAGTTTTTACTTTCTATTTTGTAAGAGGTGGAGACTTTCATGTGTTTTATAGTAAGCATTCCTTTATTGAAATAAAAAGCCACCAAAGGGGCCATTTAATTGTGTGAGCATAAGCCATAGATCACCAAAGTAGATGATTGGGGGGAAAAAAACCACTAAACTGTTAAGATAAGGAAGAGTTGGAGCTCTGCAGACTACATGTCCTTATAGAAAATGTTTCTTTTTCTAGGTATGGACTCAGGCTTCATTCATCCATCCATTCAACAAATATGCATTGAGCCATTGTGCCTGGGACTATTCTATGTGCTGGAGATACGGCAGTGAACAAAGCCAAACCACTGCTCTAATGGATCTTATACCCTAGTTGGAGGTAAAAGGCAATAAACAAACAAGTAAAAATATACTATAACAGACATTGATAATTGTTGTGGAAAAGAATAAAGCAAAGTAAAGAGACTAGGGAGTTCTGGAGTGCAGAGGATCCTTGTGCCTTTAGGTAGGAAAGTGAAAGACAATGAACAAACAAACAAAGCAGGCATTGTGCCTATAAACTGTGAATAGGTGCCTGACCCACAGGAAACAGAGCTGTTTTCATGCAAGACTTCTTGGAACATGGGCTTCAGAGTCTGGGTGGAAAAGTTGAGGAAAGGGCCTTTTCCTTACTACACTGCAGCACTTAGAAGATATAGATATACATTTTGGGGACAGCACCTCATAGCAAAAGGGACGTGGTAGAAACCACTTTTGATGTATTTTTAGGGCCTCTGAGAGGTATGGAGAGAGCATACATAGATGTATTAGTAAGAGTGAGATCTACAAAGTGTTGTGTGAATTTCTACTTTAAAATACTACCAGACTTCTTCAAGATAGGACAGGTGAGAAGTGGCCCAGAAGCTAGCTAACAAGTCAGTATTGAGGAATGCTAAATTTCTAAAAATTCCTAAATGGAAGGGAAGTCTGTGGCAGACACCATAGTCCATATCCTGCCCAGATACCTAGACATAATTTTCTCTAAATTGAACTGATACTCCGGGAGAGGCAATTTATCAAGCAAAATTTCCCCCATGGTACCAGAAATTATGAGTGTTCTCAGACAGTGTAGCATTATATTATTATTTTTAAATATATTATTATTGATTTCAGAAAGGAAGGGAGAGGGAGAGATAGAAACATCAATGATGAGAGAGAATCATTGATCGGCTGCCTCCTGCACGCTCCCCACTGGGGTTTAAGCCCACAACCTGGGCATGTGCCCTGACTGGGACTTGTGCTGCCTCCTGCTTCATAGGTCAACGCTCAACCACTGAGCCATGCTGGCTGGACTGGGATAGCATTATTAATGTCTGATGAGGATGCTGGCAACTTTCTGGGGGCAAAAAATATATGAAGAGGATGGAGTATGCAAGAGGCCCTGCACCAGGGTCTGGATGCCTATGTATGTGGCCAATTACCCAACGACACTGAGACTGGAACTAGTCAGAATGGCACAGGATAAATGACCAAACGTGCACTGAAAGGAGAAGGAGCCTCTGCAAGTGTTGACACAAGAGAAGCTATTGCAGTGGGCAATGCGGACAGGGAAGACAGGGCGAACATCAGCAGAACAAGTTAATGGGAATGACAGATGATTTTCAGTGGAAAATAAGATGGCATGAGAGAGTGGAAGGTTCCCTGGAATTCTTGTTCTGAGTAAAGTTAACATGGAAGAGAAAGAAATGAGGGTTGGAAGTGTCTTTGAGGACTCCTAAAAGTAGTTTGAGGGCACAGAGCAAGCAACTGAAAGACCAGTTCCAGCCTTAAGTGAGGGGTGTGTATGTGGCTCAACTCCTGACCAAGTCTCTGAGACACTAGAGTCTCTCGAGACTGTGGACAGTCTCTCCAGTCAGAGGCTCATAAGGGTGCAGGGTCCTTGCAAACTATCAGGACCATGTCTCTTTATAAGTGTGAAGGAGATGAGCAAAAAAGATGGGCATACCTACATGAGAGGCAAATGACCCTCTCATACTGAGAAAAGTTAGTCTAATATGCAACAAACAAAACCCACAACAATGAGTATTCTTAGCCTCTCAATATTTCTTACCCTCTAGGAAGGGCCCTCTGTCATTGATTGCTGTGCAGATCAGGGGAAGAGGGACAGAATCAAAGGAACTATAACAAGGACAAGGAGTTTCTTCCTGCAGAAGAGAAAAAGAATACATCCAAGAAGTGAAGGGAGCGGGGGAGTGAAAAACAAGGGCCAGGCTTGAGAGAAAGTGTGGGGGTGTTTGGGGAAAAAGAAACAGAATGGCAGAGTGCTACACCATAATGTGTGAGATGAACAGAGAAGTTTAAGATGTTGGCCTCTATGCCAGGAACGTAAACCCCTGTAGGACTTTCCCAGAGACTATAATAAACATCTAAATTGCTTTTTAATTCTTTTTGGCTATTACCTGTGTTTCTTTTGAATGTGATATCATGCTGAACTGGGCCCCAAGGCAACTCACCTTCATAAAAGTTGAATTTGGGGAGTATTGTCTGGGATTGAGGCCTAAGATGCAGCATTATAGATCTAAATGAGTTAAGCCAGCACCTTCATCATGATTGCTGGATTTATAGAGCAAAAATCACACAAATTATATAAAATCGAGACTGGGGGTAAGGTAGACAACAGGTAGAGGGAAATGGTAGAGATTACGAAGACTCTTAATTTTCGTGAGAACGTGACATTTGGAACTAGGTGTACCTGATGGAGACCTATGTCTATGCAGCATGGAGTCTCTTCTGCTTGGCCCATGAGACTGGAATAAGAACTAGAAATGCAAGGTGATTCCCAAAGGATAGAAAAAAACAGCAGAAGAGGAGTGTGCAGAGGTTGGTTTTTTTCCTTGCTATATAGCATACTTTGTATGCGTAAATACTCCAATGACATGGCCAGAGTACCCAGTCAGCCCCCTTTTGCGTGGGAGTGGACCCACTCAATAAACCTTAGGGCACTGGTATCCAGCGGGCCTGGCCTTGTAACCCAGCAAGCTTAATGGGGTTCTGCTTCACTCTCTGCATCTATCCCCCTTATTTTTCTGAGACTAAACCCTTCTCCTATTCTCCCTTGTCCCACTTTCACCTAGAATTCCTAAAATAATCTGGTTGTGAATCCGATGCACCAATTGTCTCCTCATATTTTCAAGTCCTGCTACTAGTCCACTCCCCCAGTTCCCACCTACCCTTGGCTCTCAAATGTCTGACCTGGAGCTCGACTGGATCAGCCACAGGCCTTGATCTCTGCACTTATTTCCCATGTTCTTTCGTGCTTCTCCAATAATTTTTCCTCTCTCGAGGCTCATACCCCTTGTACTCCCAGTGGGCTTCATGCTAGTGCCTCTGGACAGCATGATGTTATCTTATCCTGAAAGCCTTGACATACATGGTACCCTCAACAATAGTGGCAAAGGGCCTTGTATGATGGCATAATCTAGCCATGGTTAATGTAAGGTTAAGGCTAAGATGGTAGGCCCTATCCTGGGGACAGGGTCACTCCTAGTAGATCGAAGGCAGGGACTCACCTGAAGGGTGAGGAAGCTGGCAAGATGAAATCATCCATGTCAAGTGCTGGTCAAGAGATGTGAAGTAACAGACCCAGGTGAAAACCCTGCAGGTCATGCCAGTCTTCTCTCACTAGAATATGCAACCAGGGAAACCAAGGTAACACACTTGCTATCCTTGAACCACTGGTATACAAAATGCTCACACCCAGCTCTTCCTTGCCTGGGAGTGAGACAATTTGTTTCTCCTCCCCAGATTTATTTCTTCTTGTGAACTTCATTTTTGGTTTCTGATCACTTGGCTTCTCTAATCTACTAATTTGTAAGTATGCTGCTGCCCAGGTGCTGTTTGCTTTTCAATCTAAAGTCATCTGTAAATATGTTAAATTCAGATTTTTTTTCCTCCCTCATCCCTCCCCCCTCAATAGGAAAAGGAGTTGTCACAAAGGTACCTTTTCCTGGGTACCCGGTCTGCCCAGGGGGAATTATCTTCACACACAGTCTCCCCCCTCCCACCCACCCCCCAACACACAGATCCACCTTCTACACACTGTCAACAGTTCTCCTTTTCACCTGTTAGCTGATGCAGAGTTATTCAGAGTAGAGATAATATTAAAAATTATCCAGTCCAATCCCCTAACAAACCAGGAAAATCGTTTATTCAAGGTCTCTGAATTAAGTGGCAGGAACAAAATTGAATTCAGGTCTCCTAAATCCGCTATGTGTGGGCTGGAGGGTTATGGGTGAAGGAAGGGGACATAGTAGTTCTTGTTATTCATTCAGCGAATGTATTTAGCATTCACTCACTACGTGCCAGGCACTATTTTAGGTGCCGGGGATTCCGTGATGGCGATAGAGGGTCCGGAAGAGACCAAATTAACTGAGCTTTCATTCTCAAAACTCAAGTACTTTGTCTCACCATCCAGGAAAAATCCCCAGTACCCTGGGTAGGAGTGTTTAGGTCTCATACGGGAGGGAATCCTATCCGTTCTCTGTTCCTGTGCTATCTACAGCGAGAGGGCTGATTTACTGCAGAAACCCGAGAGGCGGAAACCTCCAGGTGCCCTCCTCCCCCGGGGTGCCCTCCCCGCTTCTGCACCTCCAAGGCTGGGCGGGGCCGGCTCCAGCGCCCCCCGCGCTCCAGCTCCAATCTGGACCTATTCGTGTCCCCTTTTCTACCCTCTCTGCTTTCCTGCCAACCGCTGGAGGACAGAGAAGCAAGACTGGGCTCTAGCGCCATCCTCTGAGAAAGGATTTCGAGCAAGTTAAAAGCCTACCAAGGCAGTCGCGCTCAGTGTCTAGCACCCCAACGCGGGGAGGGACCCCCTCTCCGGACCCGGGTGTATGCAGTGAACTGCTCTCATGCTTTCCTAATAAATACTGCAGCCACGCGCTCCTTCCAGCCTCAGCGGAGGCCACTGCAGCGCCCTCTCCCCTCCCGCCCCACCCGCTCGCTCAGACACCAGAGCCCACTGCAGCTTCCCAGCCACGCGCCCCTTTCTCCTCCACTTCCTGCTTGCCTTGGAGACACACGTCATTGACGTGCCATGCGTCGCCTTGGAAACGGGA
>NW_005369706.1:1737212-1756699 GCF_000412655.1 Myotis brandtii | reverse complement strand
GCCCGGATTCACCTTCTCACGTCGGCTCCCCGCCCCTCTCGGAAGCCGCCTCTCACCTCGGCTCCTCCCCGTCCCTCCGGGGACCTCTCCCCTCCCTCCGCCCCACTCGGGAGGCCGGGCTGGACCTGCCCCAGAGCGGCCACCACCGCTTCTGCCACCCCATGGAGGACGGGCTGCTGGAGATCATGACCAAGGACGGCGGCGACCTGCCGGCGCCTCTGGAGGTGTCCGCCGTGCCGGCCGTGGGGGACGTGATCTCCGGCGAGTACAACGGCGGCATGAAGGAACTCATGGAGCACCTGAAGGCCCAGCTGCAGGCCCTGTTTGAGGACGTGCGGGCCATGCGGGGGGCCTTGGACGAGCAGGCCTCGCACATCCAGGTGCTCTCGGACGACGTGTGCGCCAACCAGCGGGCCATCGTCTCCATGTGCCAGATCATGACCACTGCGCCCCGCCAGGGCGGCCTGGGCGTGGTCGGCGGCCACGGGAGCTTCCCGGGCGCCCCCCAAGAGCCCGAGACCCCTCCGCCTGGGATGGAGGACAGCGGTTTGCTAGATCGCGACCCTGAGGACGAGGAGGACGACGATGAAGAAAAGGAAATGCCCCGCTCCTCCACACCCACGAGTCCCTTTGAGCGCGCCGAGAGCCCCTGCGCTGGTCTCCTTGGGGGGGACGGGCCACTTGTGGAGTCCCTGGATCTCCCCGATATCACCCTGCTGCAGCTGGAGGGCGAGGCCTCCCTGTGAGGGGACTCCCAGGGGCACCGCTTTCCCGAGCTGGCGTTGGGTTTCCGAGTGCATGACGCGAGTGGACTGAACAAGCGCGGTGCAGCACGCTTCACTCCGACCGCTCCTCTGTGGATCAGGCAGAGAGAGAGAGAGAGAGACTCCTTGAGGAAGGATTTATAGGGTGAAGGACTTTGGGAGCATCGAGAATTCTTTCTGCCTAACCAAGCGAGAGACGTAGCAAACTGCAGAAAGGTGAGGTTCCGGGAGAGGATGCGCTCATCTCTGGACTCCCATCCATCCCCTCCCCTGTCCTTCCGCCCCCACCCCAGCCAACAGGAGAACCCCTGAATTGTGTAAATAAAACTCTGCTTTTTCTATTCTGAAAAAGGACTTATCCAGGACTATGGCAAATCGTCTCCAACGATTTACCTAGAAATTAAAGAATTGGGGTATTCTGTTCTGGCAACAGAAAATTTCCCCTCCTGCTGAAATCCAAGATATTCAGCGCTCTGCAGAAGCCTCTCCCCTCACAGATCTTTGCGGCTGCTGATTGGTAAAGGAAGCTTGAGGAGGGAACTGCAGCCCTAGAAATCTAGGAGAATGGGGTTCCCAGGGCCCCTGGGCTGGGAGGAGCTGGCTATGAATGTGCATGAAGACAAAGTAGCTCAACCTCTCTAGGATTTTGCATGCAGAGCGGATCCTGCTTTGTCGCTGACTACATCTGGAATTGCTTTTTCCACTCGCTGGGACTTAGAGAACAAAGAGCCGGTTCACAGGCAGAGACTTGGGGGTGCTCAGCAACAGCCCAGATTTAGGGGACATTTGAGGGACTTTTGGGGGCCACAGCCAAAAACTGTCTCTCTCCTGGCTACACCCGCTTAACTTCAGTTCCTTTTCCTGTCAATATGTCCCTGCCCTCTGCCTCTCGGTCTTGCCTCCATTATGTCTTGTGTGTGTTATGTGTGTCCACTTGTGTAGTAGTATGTGAGCCCTGAGGGGCAGGGCTTGTGGCTCTGGTGTTAGGTTCAGGGGGCTTCAGACCCTTCTATGAGCCCCAGGCTGTCATGGCGCTTTCCCCTCTCCTTCCCCCTTTCCCCCCACAACCAGGGCATGGAGCATGTGGCTGTCCTGAGGTTCTTAACTGATGTGCCTCCCTCCCATCTCCTCCAGTGGTGACTTTGTGTGCCCTTCCTCCTCCTCTGTGTATTCCTTCTCAATGCTTTTCTTGGTGTTAATCTTAATAAAGAGGCGTCATCCCCCTCCTTGCTGACTGGTACCAAGGGGATGTCAGGGTTGGGCTTAGTGGGAACTGCAGGGACCATGCCTTCCCTCCTCTCCCCTTGCTTCTAATTCCAAGGAGTTGACCATACCTGCCCTCGTCAGGGCGGGCATTGCCCACTCTACCTGCTCTCCCTTCCATCCTGGACATTGACCTCCAACTGGATTGGGAAAGGATAGGGTACGTGTTAAGACTCCCAAACCAACAAGGATTTTTAGTAGCCAGGACTCCAGATGTGCAAGAGACCTCTTTTCAGCGAAGCGCCCAGCCCCTGAGTCCTCGAAGGGCATGATGCCTGTTTCATGGGAGGGTTGGGGAGGGGGATTGTTGGGGAGGGATTGCTGGGGATCTCTGTGAGCAGAGTGACACATCACAAAGGAAACTGCAATAACTGCCTCAGGCCTCTAGTGGGGAATGCCTTACCCCAGGGAGCGCAGACTGACAGGAGCTCTAGTCAGCTCCCTGGGCAATGGGGATTTCCCAAGGCTGTCCCAAACAAAATTTAGAAGGATGAGCTGGGTTGGTGTGTGTGTGTGTGTGTGTGTGTGTGTGTGTTGTGTGTGTGTGTGTGTGTGTGTCTTCTTGCTGCTGGTTGCTGTGGAGAGGCGGAAAAAGCACCGGAGTCACAGATCTGGGCTTGAATGTCAGTTCCGACACTGAATGATTGCCTGAGACTTAGGACAAAAAGTTTGGGGGGAGGAAAATGTCTAAGGCTCCTGGGAATTCTGTGCAAATGTTAGTTTTCTTATATGTAGTTCTCTTGGAATGGGGAGGGGGTTGTGATGACTGACTCTTCTGGGAAAACAAAACTACCTAGGGAAGGTTCTAGAAGTTCTCTGTTTATATAATCTTTTCTTATCTAAAGAACTCTTATCCTTCAGGATCATCAAGTAAAGGGGATAGTAAGATTCTGACATGGACCTTTTGGTCACAAATGTCATACAGTTATGGGCCGAAAAGGTCTTCAGGGCTAGTTCTGTACACATAGGATGACCAGAGGAAGCCCCGAGTTGTACAGTGTTTGGGGAATGTGGGCTGGAGCCTTTAAGGAGGGCAGCTAAAGTATATTAGTGGGGGAATATCCCTGGGAAGAGGCTGGAAATGGGATCCTATTAACATTCCAGTATTTAGTACCATTAACAACAACGATAGCTATCCTTTATTAAGCCCTTACTGTGTGCTAGACACTGCCCAATTTTATCTCCCAACCACTCTATGAAGTAGGCACTATTATTATTTTCACTTAACAGTTCCAGAAACATACTCCAAGACTTGCTCACGGTCACACTGCTAGCACTTG
Organism: Myotis brandtii; assembly: GCF_000412655.1. Lineage (NCBI taxonomy): Eukaryota > Metazoa > Chordata > Mammalia > Chiroptera > Vespertilionidae > Myotis > Myotis brandtii. The sequence goes on along the minus strand of NW_005369706.1, from coordinate 1,753,392 downwards.
GCAAAACCAAGACTTCAAGAACCCTAGATTGGAACCATGCTGCTAATTGCTCTTCGGGAGTCTAAGAGTCCTAGAAAGGAGATACTGTTAGTCACATTTTATCTTCTCAGTTGGAACAAGAAATTGCAGCTCAGGTTTTGGTTAGTGACCCTTCTCAGAGTCCAGTGAATAATACAGTAATGACACCAAAAAGATGGCCTTTTAGACCCTCCCCTTGAGAGGAAGATGTTGATGCTCCCAGACACTCCCTGCCACAGCTCCATTTTTGTGCCTTTCTTGTTCCCCGTAACTCGGATTCTTCAGAGTCTAACATGAGTCTCAAGGCAGCGTAGAATCAATCTATGTACAAAGTTCAGGTTGAGCCCTGTAACCCTTGACTCCATTTTGGTTCCCCTTCCTATGCCCACTGTCATAAATAGGTTATCAGTTCCTTAGCTCAGGGCCTCTTAGAAGTTCTCCATCTATTCCTTCCAAGTCCAGATAGATAAAAATCTCCCCAGGAAAAGAAAGTCTTCACTTTCTTCGGTCACCTGTACCAGCATCTAATAGGGATCCAGCACAGGTTGGTCTCCCACCTCCTCCTTCCTCCCTATTCCCCACTCACCTCTTGCATTTCTCCTTTGAATGGTCCTAATTAGTGAGTTTCAGGTGCGATTCCTAGCCTGGGACACATGGATGGGGTCACTATTGAACTTCAGGGGATCATAGCCCCTTCAAATTGAATGCAAAACTCATGTAAGTATGAAAACTCTCTAGAGAGAAGATCTATTATTTAAACTTAATTCTTAAAGATAAGAATTAAGTTAAAAAACTAAGAATCACTGAGCTAAAGGGTAGTGAAACTTTTTTTTTTACTCAAAAAATACCAAAGAAGAAATGATTCTGTCTGAACTGGTGCTGTATTGAACTGGCAATACGCCCTTCCCTCCTGTGGCCTCCAGAGTATTTCCACTGAATTGAAATGTTCACATGAATCTGATTACTCACAGCCTACTAAACAAATTCAAGTTATATCGGCACCCATTAGAATGTGCTAAGGATCTTCTAATACTTTCACTCTGCCAGAGCACTGCTGATACATAGAAGTGAGGAAATAGTCCCTTCCATAGCTTTGTGCTGCACTTCATGTCTGGGCCCAACACAACACGGAGTGTGATTCATCACAGTTCTTTCAGTTTCTGGCACTCCTGTCTCTCAATGGTCTAAGGGAAATCCCTCAGGGTTAGCTCAGTTTCAAAATGCAAACACATACAACTATGTAGAAATATGCTATAACTCTAGCCTGGTACAACTAAAATCTGCTCTAGAGAAACAGTTATTTCTCAAAGACTTGCAAACTGCCCTCCTACATAAATCTGCAGGTTTTTAAAAATATATATTTTAATACATTTTAAAAAATTGATTTCAGAGAGGAAAGGTGAAGTAGAAAGAGATAGAAACATCAATGATGAGAGAGAATCATCAATCGATGGCTGCCTCCTGCACATTCCCTACTGGGGATCGAGCCCAGCAACCCGGGCCTGTGCCCTCACCCAGAATTGAACCATGACCTTCTGGTTCACAGGTTGATGCTCAACCACTGAGGCACACCGGCGAGGCTAAATCTGCAGTTTTAGGTGTGGCCTCAGTAGCACCACAGAGTATGGTCTCTGCTTGATATGTATAATGAAATGGCTTACCCAGAAATTTTCTCAGAAATAAGGAACAGTTCTTTCCCAGACATATTTACATCTATATTCCTTGCAAGACAGAAAACTGCTTGCATCTTTGAAAAGGCAGGTTTTCCTAATCATCTTTCCCAATCTACATGCCTAAGAATAGAAATTCAACCAAGATACTCAGCTACAGTAAAAAATGATATAGGAAAAAGAGTATCCTTGACTCTTTTATCCCAGCTACCATCCCCCTCTCCTCCTTCGTCCTCTCCACCCTCCCCTCCCTTCTAGAATGTTTCCAGAGGTGAATTCCCTCAGAGAAGCACAGCCTTTCTGCTTGGAAGCGCTGTGTTCATAGAGGGAAGCCTGCTCTGTAAATAATGCTGTAATGGTGCCACCTGGTGAAGAACAGAAACATTACAAGGGGACCCTCCAAGTGAATTTATGCCTTTCAATTCAGTGAGGACTACCAAATGCTTACTAAAGGCCTGGCTGTCTGCCAAGTAGTGGGTGGTAGGGACAGAAGAGGAAATTAAATAAATAAAATGCATTTGAACAATATAACAACCAACTGTAATAAACTAACTGGTCTCCTCCAGCCTCTTAAACACCTCTAATCCTAAAGATTATTCTTCCTAAACACACAGCTCTGAGAATTCGTTCTCAGAAATGTCCCCCTTATATCCTAAATTAAATATAAAATCCAGTGGTTGGGGGAAGTCAAGGTCTTCCCTAGTAAGACCTGGCATACCTTTTAGCCATACATTTCATTTCCCAGGTACATTTTCTAGCCCCTGTCTCATCATTTGGAAGCCCATATCATCCAATCAGCTGTAAATGATTCCCAGGGATAGCCCAGCTCTTTTAATCTCTGGATAAGTGGACTGGATGAGGCCCCCTAGCCCTTGACTTTATTTCTCTTAGTCTTCCCAAGTGCCGTCAGAAATAAATCTCTCATCCAGAAAAGGGACTTCTGCGGCCTTGGTCACCAGCACCAGCATCCCATGGGGGCGTCCGACAGGCTGCCTTTCCCTCTTCCCCCTTTTATGCTGCCTGGAAATAGGAAAGCCCCAGAAATAGCATGCAAGGCTTTTTATTACGAATGTGTGCTTTTCTTTCTAGGAATAGGGTTCATAGCTTTCATCAAATTCTTAAGTCTATAAAGCCAAAGACGTTAACAAACTCTGTAGTCCAAATATGCTATTCACCTTTTCCCAGAAATGCCCACTTTTCTGATCTGATTTTTTGCTCATTCTCTTTATTCTTCCTCCATTCCACCGCTGCCTGTTGGAATCCTACCCGTTCTTCGGTTCTTCGAGGTCCTCTCAACTGCCACTTCCTTCATGGAGCCTTTTCTAATGTGATCTCTTCCTCTTTTAAATGCCCAAATCTTTTTGCTTGTACCTCTTTTGGGGACAATTACTATATACTTTCTTTACTTCTATTATTCTTTATGTGCTTGTTATTCCTCCTTCCAGATTATTAATATCTTGAGAGATGGAACTGTTTTTCTCATTTTTATAGTCTCTGAAGTCCTTATTTTATTGACTTTAAGGCACCATTGATTGTGTGGCATATCACTATTTTAGAAAATAAATTAAGGAAAAAATACTGCCAATTAAGCTATTACTATGCTTTCTTATTACTTATATTTTACAATTTCACTCCTATTTAAGAGTTCATTCAGATTTATTTTTATTATCACTACAATGCACATAAATTTAACTGAACGCCATTATGGTATTCTTATAATTTCCTTATATTGAGCCCAACACTTCAGAATTTCTTATTGATTCAGAGTTGTTGATATCTGTACTTCTCCATGCATTCATATTTTCTGGGTCATTATCCTGTATAATAAAAGCCTAATATGCTAAGAGTCCGACCAATCGATCGTTCAACAGTTCGACCAGTCACTATGATGTGCACTGACCACCAGGGGGCAGACGCTCCGACCAGTAGGTTAGCTTGCTGCTGGGTCCAGCCTATTGGGACTGGGCTAGATGGGGCTGGACACGCCCTGGAGCCCTCCCAAGGTCCCTCCCAGGCTGATCATGCACCAGTGGAGTCCCTCAGCCTGGCCTGAATCCTCTCGCAAGCAATCTGCTTGGGGGATATCAGAGAGCCGGTTTCGGCCCGATCCCCGCAGGCCAGGCCGAGGGACTCCACCAGGCCTCTAGCAGTATTAATAAAGCAGCATTTCTTAGAAAGAGCACCACTATTTTCTCTGGGAATTTCTTCCAGGCCACAACACCTATTCTGTGCATTTTAAAGCTGGGATTTTTTAAATCTTGCCAGAAAGTGTTCAAGGAAGATGTTCAGACAAGAAGCAAGTCTAATATTCCTTCAAATGGTCTTTAAGTGGTTAGTTAAATGAAACATCAAGCGATTATAATTTTCCATCATGCCACATAGAATAACAACTAGGCCCAGGCATGTACAGGCAATGAATGACAACTCTGCCATAACTGCTGCTTGTCCAACAAGAATTGTAAGCTGAATTGATTATTATTTATAAGACACATCCCATTTCAGAGATGTTAAAATGTGGATGGTGGGGATGTCTGGAATCAATTAAATGAGCAGCAAGGGACCTTTCTCATAAACAGAAAATAGGTATTTAATTGAGTCATAAATATATCAATGAAAAATTACAGGACTTTAGAGCTAAGAATAAACCTCTTAGAATCTTCAAAAATGCCATTGCTGAAAGAAACTTTAGTGATGCTGATATAGCCATTTTATATATAACTCAGATGTCTGAAGAGACTTCCCATATCTCAGAGATCTGATTAATTTGGCCCAAATTCAATTTCCAAAATCTGGGAATTCCACAGCATTTCATACAATTTCTACAATGTCCCATGTTTGGTTTTGCTTTTGTTTCCCTCTGTATGCACACCCGAGTCCATGCAAACTGCCTCAGCTGACTCCTTGTCATCTCTAGGTCACATGAAACAGCCCTTTCACTGGTTTCAATAAGGAATATAACCCTACTAGGCATTTTTAAAGTTTTGCTGTAGACTTGAATTTTAAAAATAAGAGAGGGGAGTGATCACAAGGAAAGTTCCCATTGAAGACTTTATGCCTTTTACAGGCTCTTTCACCCTATCCTTCCTATACCCTCTTCCTTCTGCCTACTCCAAGCAAGTGAACAAATTCTTTCTCTTACTCCAAGAAAAATAGTTTCTCTTGCATTTAATTCCCTGGGTGGGGAAATTTACATTATTTATATCAGTTTATTTAAAAGTGGTAATATATATATATATATAAAATATAGCCTTCTTCTAAGAGGATTTACAGTGAATATTTCATTTCATATATTTAAAGAAATAGATGGGGTGACTTACCCAAGGTTGCATAGTTGATGACAGCATTAGGACCAGAACTCTGTTTGTCTGAATTACATAGATCAGTGGGTTCCCCTCCTATTAAATGGTACTGCACCTTACTCTGCTAGAAGTGGTTACAGTATGCTAAGGAAAGCTTAGGGTGGCTTGGATTCAGCTTTGGGAATGAAAGGGGAAAGCCAACATTTCTTTTAGAGCAGACAAACCATTCTTACAAGCATGGTGATAAAAGACATCCTAGAAGGGAACCATGAATGAGTCAATCCGCCAGCAAATATTTACCACCTGCCTACTGTCTCAGGAGAGGGATTAGGCACTGGGGCAGACTCCAATAAGTCATGGTACCTGCCCTGAGTTGGGACAGAGTGCTTTTCAGAATATTGTTTTCTGTTAGCATTGTTAACTAAATTAAAAGCACTTTAATTTTAAAATGGGAATGGTGTGTGTGTACTGGGGACCACGAGGTGGGGATGGCAAGATGAAATGGAGAGGACAAAAGTTTTAAAAATGCTGAAAAACTCCACAAAATTCTATGCTACAGAAGACATCAAGTATGACATTGGGAGAAAAGCAGCAGCAGAGGTGGTACCCTGTAATTATCTGGAAAAAAAAGTAAGTAGAAAGGGATTGGGGGGGGGGAGTACTTATTGCCTCTATATCAATGCACAGACTACAGAAATAAACAAATAGAACTTGAGACTTTATATAATAAAATAAAAACACAGAAATAAAGAAACTTGGAAGGATGGGAGTCATGCCTGAAACATGCAATGAAAAAAGGTGCTGTACATTGTTCTTATGTACAACTGGAAAAGAATTGAGAATTATGTGGCACATGCTATATGTTTGTGGGGAACTTTCTTCTTCTTCTTTTTTTTAAAATATATATTTCATTGATTTTTTACAGAGAGGAAGGGAGAGGGATAGAGAGTTAGAAACATCAATGAAAGAGAAACATCGATCAGCTGCCTCCTGCACACCCCCGACTGGGGATGTGCCCGCAACCCAGGTACATGCCCTTGACCGGATTCAAACCTGGGACCCTTCAGTCCACAGGCTGACGCTCTATCCACTGAGCCAAACTGGTTACGATGGGAACTTTCTTCTGAGACAGAGCAGCTTCTTTGCTGTGATCTACAAAAAGTCAGCCCTTGCACTCAGCACGTCCAAAATTCAAAAAGAAAAGGGAAAAGGGCAGGGAGGAAAGGAAGGAAAGCGACAGAAGTAAGTAAGTAGGAGGAATAAAATAAAAACAAAAGAAAATAATGGAAGGAAAGTCAGAGTAGCACATTACATCACAAAGAGTCTTATATGGGATTATATATCCTTGAGAGTGGAAACTAGAAAGGAATTATTTAGGTTGAAGATAAAAGAGAAGAAAAGAAGTTATATCATTGTAAAAATCTGTTAGAATCTGCAAAACATAAACTGGATTATAGATCCCAGGAACAAATAAATGAAATTAGTGCAAAGCCAAGTTCTAGGAGTGAAGGGAACATTGATTTAATGTAATATAATCCTTCAGAAGGAAAAGGATGGCAGAGCAGAGCTGCAATTCTGGATCTAACTCTGACCCATACGATGGAATTGATTAGTAAAATGCGAGTGAGGAAAATATTGAGAGAAAGTAAATATGCCATTTTTGTTCTTCCTGATAGTCAAGGGGATAAGGTGACAGATATAAGAAGACTGACTTCAAAGAGTTAAAGATAAAATTTTCATACCTGAAACTCTACGGGGGGGGAAAGCTCAAGGAAGATGGGATTCTCTTAAAAATGAAATTCAGCCCTGACCAGTTTGGCTCAGTGGACAGAGTGTCAGCCTGCGGACTGAAGGGTCCCAGGTTCGATTTTGGTCAAGGGCACATCCCCAGTAGGGGGTGTGCAGGAGGCGGCTGATCGATGTTTCTCTCTCATCGATGTCTCTAACTCTCTATCCCTCTCCCTTCCTCTCTGTAAAAAAATCAATAAAATATATTTTTTTAAAAATTGAAATTCAGTTAGTGCAATTACGTTGGCATCCAATGAGGAGGAGTGGATGGAATGACTACAGGGACCTCTCCAATGAACTCAGATTTAGAGATGCCAGGCAGATACAGGCATATCTAAGAGTGTACTGGACATATTTCAACACTTTCAAAAGCACAAACCAAAAGGCAAAACTGAGGAATTTGATTACAAAACAAAGATTTATATTCTGTTAAAGGAACCAGAGACAATGCTAGTAGGCAGATGGTAGAATGAAGAAAATATTTGCTTTGTCTAAAACTGACAAGTATGTAATATCATCCTAGAATATACATGGAACTCCTGCAGTTGAACAGGAAAAAGACACCAACCCAATCGAAAAAAAAAAGTGCAAAATAAATCAACAGGCAACTTATAGAATAGGAAAAAGCTAATATGCAATGGAAATTTAATCAAAACCATTAGTAATCAAATGCAAATTAAACCAACAATGAGATATCAATTTACAACAAAATTAGAAATCTAGATCATTACAAATGTTTTCAGGAATGTGGAAATATAGAATCTTGTACTGTTGAAGACTGGTTCCACCACTTCTGGAAAGCAATCTGGCATTATTTGGGCACATTAAAAAGATCCATACACTAGAGCAGCGGTTCTCAACCTGTGGGTCGCGACCCCTTTGGGGGTCGAACGACCCTTTCACAGGGGTCGCTTAAGACCATCGGAAAACACATATATAATTACATATTGTTTTTGTGATTAATCACTATGCTTTAATTATGTTCAATTTGTAACAATGAAATTGGAGGTCACCACAACATGAGGAACTGTATTAAAGGGTCGCGGCATTAGGAAGGTTGAGAACCACTGCACTAGAGCCAAGCAATGCCTTTCCTACGTAATACAAAACAAATTATTTACAAATTCAGAAGGGGCCAATACAAGGATGTTCTTGCAGGGTTATTTGTAGTGCCATGGAGATGGAGGCAATGTGTGTGTTCATCACTGGAGGGGTGGGTGGGTACCATGTTATGAGTATACATCATGGAATACTAGATATCAATTGAAGTAACAGATTAAATGTCAGCATCTGGCAGTAGGGATGGAGATGAAAAAGAGTACTTAGTGCGGACCCTTTCCCCCTCCCTACATGGGAGTTCATTCTGTGGGACCCTTTTCCCCCTCCCTACGTTCATTCTGTGGGACTCTTCTCTCTCCCCACGTGGGAGTCTGTATCTATTCTTCAATAAATTTCCACCTTTGCTATACCAAAAAAAAAAGAGTACTTAGTGAAAAAAACTAAGAATGAGACATAGCTTGGAATACATTTAAAAATAGATGCCTACAAAACAACTTTTCTGAGAACATATTTAAACAGAAATAACACATAAGCACATAGGAAAATTGCCTCTTGGGGGGGGCAGTGGTGATGGGAGTGGAGATAAAGGGTATAAAGATTAAAAAAAAAAAAAAGAAATGAAGACATAAAACAAGAGGGCCTTTCCTTGCAGGGACCAATGATGGTGTGTCATGAACTGAAGAGTATGATTAACTCAATCCTTTGAGGTACAAAATGTTCAAAATAGCATAGCAACACAAACACAAATAGAACCTGAATAGAATAGCACTTTAGAAAAGGAAAAACTGGAATGAGGAAAACTTGCAAAAATACTGACAGCGAAATGGGTTTGTTATTCCCAATAAGAAGTACAAAGGACAGATAAGTATGATGCTCAGGGCACATGAGGTGCTGTTTACAATTGGGAGAAAGTAACATTTTGGAGGCGCTGATTTAGATGTTTGAAACACTTTATCTAATTTAATCCTCAAAACCACATTGAGGTAGATATTATCTTAATTAAGATTGTTTAGTTGCAAGAAATAAAAACCCATGGAGGAAAAAAGTTTATTATAAGGATGTACGTTTATCTCACAAAACCCAAAAACAAGAATGCAGCTGGGCCGCCCAGGCTGACCAAAACCAGGGCAGCCATTATCTCAGGCTCTTTGGAGATATGGTCTTTTATCTCTGCTTCCCTCTGCCCTCTGACTTCAACCTATTTTTCTTGCCTGCCAACTTTATTTGCTTTTTCACATACATGGAAAAAGATAACTGCTCCATAGCTTGACTGTCTGCCTGTTCCAGCCCAGGAATGACTACCCCCACTGCATACCAATTCCAGATTCCCAGGAAAGAGGACTTAATTGATCCAGCTTACCTACATTGATTGTGGTGTTGGTGGAGGGTGGCATCTCATGGTACTAACTTGGTTGCCAGGGTTCACCCCTGTCGTAGGAGAAGAGGTTTCTTGGAGGATGGGCTGTGTGCCATAACATTCTCTAAAATGTCCACCACAGCTAATTGGATTGTGGAACTTTTGCCAAATGAACGAATGACATGAGACACAGTTTTGTCTAACTTGAAAGCCGGTGCTCTTTCTCCTACATCATGTAGCCTTCCAAACGATTCCATTTGAGATAACCGTTTCCATTACCTCAGTAACAGAGAATGTCCTTGTCGAAGGATATTCCCAGGAAACAGATGGCATGCTCAAATTAGGATAGTTTGAGGGGAGTTTAACAAAGGATTCTTTGCAAAGGTGTGGGCAGGGGATAGGAAAATCACACCAGGGACACAGTACCCTGAATCTCATGTTAGAGAAACTACGCCTGAAAAGGTCTTAGGAGATGGTGGTTCCAGAACTTAGACAGAGAGAACTATCCTGGGTTGGGTTCATTTCCCGTAATTTTGACCTGGGCTGTGGTAACCCTAGAGTCTGGTCTCACACCTTCCAAACACAGGTAATGGGAGATGGTGGTTCCAGAACTTAGAAATACTTAAGAGAATTAAGCAAAGAGGGCCAGCTGACAGGAGCTGAGATCTTAGCTAAAGGGACTCAAGTGAGCTTGCCACAACCCCCACAGGGAAAGAAACAGAGGATTGAATACCCCAACCTCATACCACTCCTGCCTTTTGATCTTTGGCCAATGCTACTCATTGATGGAACCCAATAGAAGGCCAGAGATAAGGGAATCTGTTAACATGGTCCATGCAGGTCAGCCTCTCAAGCCCAGAGCTAGATGAAGAAGGTAAGGAATTAACCTGAAGAGGCAAACAGATATCTAGGTCTTTAGACTGGAAAATAAAAATAAGATTGGAAGTCCAAAAAGATGAGTTTTTTAAGAATGCTCCTAGAGGCTCTACATGTTTAATTTTTATGTCCTGGGAAAACTATATTCCTATATATTTAAACTGAGTATTTCTGCTGAAGTCACTAATAATAGGTGCCTCAAGGGCTTCCTTGAGGTTTCAGGGCTCTGGACACTCCCTCTCCACTTCTATGGGAACAGTTTTGCTTTTATTTCATTTAAGGCTTCATTGAAGAAGTAGCGCTACAGCACCTCCTATGGCCAGATACTGTGCTAAGGACTAAAAGATGAAACAAACTAGTGGGGAAGACAGAGAAGTAACAAGAGTACAGTGGTAGGACAACCCACAGGTTCTGAAGGGAACTCAAAGAACCCAGAAAGGGGAAGGGGTCCAGGAAGGCTTTGTGGAGTGGATAACCGGAAGGGGGCGGTAGGGAAGCTCAAGGGACATTCTGTTATCCGAAAGAGGGAAGAGGAACCCAACAATTACATAATTCGCTATAAGGGGCGCTATCACCTGGAAAGAACTAGGCCAGGGATCCGTGGACAAGGTTGGGAGCTATGGTGACTCGATGTGATTGGCAAGATCTCTGCTCAGGCTTGCCTCCAGCCTTGCTCCGCCCCATCCCACCCCATCCTCCGCCAAAGGGGCCGGGCATTTCAACAGTTCCACTCCGCGGGGGTGGGGGTGGGGGGATCCCAAGCCCGGTGTCCGCTCTGCCACCGGGGAGGGTGACTGCCCAGTCTCCCAAAATAGCTGGTTTCCCTGAGGTGGTCGGGTTAGCGCATTCCGCCCGGGCGGGGCGGCCAAGGAGAAGGCTCCCATTGGTTGCCACGGCGGTGATCCGAGAGGCCGTGCAAGGCTGATTGGCCGTAGATGCCTAGCGCAGACCGCGTCCTCTCCTCTCCGGGATGTAACTGGGTCAGGGCCCACCGCCTCCTGGGTAGTTTGGGTAGCTCGGATCGTGGGAATGAAAAGGGACTGCGAAGGGACGCGCCTTTCAGGGTAGCTTCCAGTTCTTTATTGCATGGGTTTTCCCACCCTTGTGGGCTCTTTGTGTACCTCCCGTGGCCTGGAACCGGGGCAGCTGCTGGGGCAAGGGAGACGCGTCCAGGGCAGCGGCTTCCTCTGCGCGAGCTGCCCCCCCCACCGCCCCCTCCCCCCAGGCGTCCGTTCCTGTATGGCGGGAGTCCAGGACCTTGAACCAGAAAGTGCTCGCCCTTGAGAAGTTGTAGGTCACAAAGCCTGATTTTGCAGCACTCCCGTCCCTATTCACCCCCTCTCCTCCACCACCATCCACCTCGAATGCAACATTTTAAGGACGAACCAGGCAGTTCTCATACCCGGCTTCTAACCCCTATTCCCCAATTTTCTACCTTACAATTCACTGCTTATTCTTTAAGGCTTGGTTCTAATGTCACCTTATCGGTACAAAGCCGGCCCCATTTTTCGGGGCAGTTATTCGATTACCTGCTTAGGAGTGCCAGCTTTGGAACAGGTGCCCCAGTTAGAATTGCAGCGGTGCCCTTTGAAATGCCTCTGTGAGCCTCAGTTTTGCGTCTCAAAATGAAGGTAATGTTAGTACTTGGAGGGTTTTATTATGATTAAATGTAAAGCTGTTAGAACGTAAGTGTTTAATAAATGTAAGCTGCTGTCATTAACCCCCCCCCCCCATGTACTTTGTGTAGGCCTCATAACATTTGCCTTTGTATTACGGTTGTCTTTGTCTGCTCTATTAGACTTGGATCTTAAAAGTTAGACCTGTATCTTGTTCATGATGCCAACATAAAACAAAGCCTGGCAAATGTATGCTATGAAATTATTTCTCATAAAACTTTGTAAAGACCACCTCTTCTCCTTTTCCTATACTCTATTTTTCTTTCTTCACCTTTTTCTTTTAAAGGCTGGTTGAGACAGGAATTTTCAATCTTGAAGAAGAAGCTGAGATCCAAGGGGGAAGAGTAAGCACCTCTTTGGTTCTCCATGGTGACCAAGTTCTTAGCAACATCCTCCTTTCCATGTGACTAACCTTCAGACAGGTTTCTTCTTGACTATGGGCCCCTGACCTCTCTTTCCTCAGAGCATTTACTTGCACAGTCACTGCAAATCCCTTCTACGATCCTTCGAAATGTATACAAGTCTCCTTTAAAGCCTCTTACCAGTTTTGAGACCCAGGGAATGTCTTTCTCAAGGACTGGGGACCATTCCTTTGAAATGTAATCCTCAAGGAAGATAGCATGCCAATTTCCTAGTCTCTGGGAGGGTGAGAGCCTAACTTCAGTGGGCACCTTGCTCCAAATTTTGAAACAACCTCCTGTGAACTTACTTTTCCTTTGGGTAAGATCAATCATCACACACAGGTGGCCTAAGAACCCCCTTCCTCTCCCCGCCACCACACACACACACACACACACACACACACACAGCTCTAAAACTTTCCCCAGCAGAGTTGAGTTCAATCTCCTATAGCAATAGTCTTAAGTCTTTCTTGCCTGTTTAACCTTGCCTGGTGTAATTTTTCTTTGATAATGGAAATCTTTAGGTTCTGCGCTTATTGTTTCTTCTCAATTACAGTGATGTCTCATTTCTTCCACCTCTCTAAGAAATCAACTTAATGTCAGCTCTGTTCCTCACATGTCCTCTGATATCTAGAGATTCACCAATTTGGACTCAAAAGATAAAGCTTTGTGGAGTAAAGGTACTGCTTTAAGTCAATGCAGAGGGTAGTATGTGATATGAGGATGCGGATAGGGTAGTACATCTATTTGAGGGCATCCTAAATGAGGTGCATTCATCTTATGGAAGTGGTGCCAGAAAATAAAGAACAGGACTATTCCCTTTTCTTTCCTAACTGTTTTTGAAAGGAGCATGAGAAAGATGCAGTTTTCAAAGAAAGAGAACAGCTGATAATATAATACTCCCTGAAGGGATGCTAGGTTTGGTTAAGGAGAGAAGCTAGAGGAAACCAGAGAGGTCAGGGCTGCAAATAGATAGGCTTCTTCAATGCTGGAGGTCATGTAGAGAGATATTCTTTCAAGTACAGGGAATGAAATGGATCCATTTAAGATGAGAAGGTAAGGTGGGATAGAATTGAGTTGGAATGACATGAAAGATGATTGAGAAAAAGGAAGGCAGTAGGAAGAGGGGAGTTAATTTGGGGTATGAATAACAGGGAAACAGGTAGTCTGAGAAGCTTGTTAGAGGCACTTACTACTTGGATGTAAAGGGAAATATCAAGCAGTCATGTTACTTAAAGAAACTAAAGGATTTAGACACACTGGCCTCTCCCACTTGCCCTTCCCCAACAACACACAAGCATAAATAAATTGAACGCAGTGTTGGCAATTTAATGCTGCCACAAATTCTCTCTCAAGGGCTAGTGGAGGGCAAGAAGATAGACTTCAAGCTGGTGATCCTTAGTTTTTCTTTTTCTTCTTTTCTCTAACTGACCTTTCTTAATGTCAAGTCTGTTCCCTAATTCTCTTTTTCTTAGTTCTTCCCCTGTTTTTCTCATATAGGAGCGGGGTAGATGAGAGAATATTCGGGATATGAGATTGGATGTGAGAAAGAAAAGCAGACTGAAGTGATAAATTGAAAGAGAAAAAAAGTCTACTCCTAAATGTATATGCAAAATGCAGGCTGGGGATAGCATGTCAAAGTACTATCCAAATACAGTGAAATGGAATTAAGTGCACTTATGTATTTATCAGATCCTATTGGAGAACTTAGAAGAAGAAAAAACCTCAGGAAATTCTCAAATTCTCCCGAGGAAAGTCCAAGAGAAAATAACGCTTGAAATGAAATCAGGTAGAGGAGCATTAGACATCAATAGGTTCTTCCAGGTCTGATGCTAGCAGAAAGGAAGCTATGAATGTTCTTTCTTGGAGCCTTTCAGCATTGGAGAGTTACCCTCCTGTCAGGGCTAAAGGAGGGAGTTTCCCCTCCAGGGTCTTCCAGCTAGACAGACTCTGCCTGGGCCAGGCTGTCCTCCCAAAGGCCCTCACCATGGCCCCCATCATTTCCTTGTTTTGAAAATTGTAGGTGATGGGGTTGCACATGGGGGTCATGATGGTGTAGAGGAGGGAGAAAAACTTGTCTTTGTCAAGGTTGTGTGTGCGGTGGGGTTTCATGTAAGAGAACATGGCCAAGGTGTAGAAAAAGATGACCACAGTTAGATGGGAGGTGCAAGTAAAAGAAGGTCTTCCCCTGACCTAAGGAGGAGGCTCTGCCAAGGATGGAGGTCAGGATGCGGGTATAGGAGATGACAGTGAGCGCCACTGGGCTGGACAGCACCGTGATGGCATAGGCAGAGATCATCTTCAGATTAAACAGAGGGATCTCCACAAGAAAAGGTTTTTTTATGTAGTTGTCTCTACAAAATGGGCCATGAAATGTCATATTATCAAGCAGTATGCCATTGATCAGCCCAAAGAACCAGGCAATACTCACCAGTTTCACACAGACCTGCTAGCTCATGATCTGGGCATAACTAAGCACATAGCAGATAGCAACATAACAATCATAGGTCATAACAGCCAAGAGGATGCCCTCAGCTACACCCACACCAATAACCAGATACATTTAGGTCAAGTAGGTGGCAAAGGAGAGAGTATGATTCTTGACCACCAGGTGGACCAGCATCTGTGGGATGGGGGTGGTGATGAAGCAGGAAGGATAGGTGGCCAAGGAAGATATACATGGTGCTAAGACAGGGTCTGTCCAGGCCATGAAGATGATGAGGCCCTTCATGGCCATGGCCAGGCTTGTAGAGGACTAGAAAGAGGGCAATGAGCAAAGCCTGAATGGAAAGGGAGCTCTGCTCAAAGTCCACTAGGATAAACTCTGTCACTGTGCTTCGTTCCTTAGTTCCACCATCGGGCCTGCTGGAGGAAGGAGGACAGGAAAATTACAGGTGAGAAAGCCATGTACAAGTGCTACCTACTTGTATAAAAACAGATTGGGGGCAAAGGAATGAAAAGGACAGGAATTTCAGTAAACTCCCACATGAGTCAGCAGTGTTGTGGGCACTGAAAATGTCAGGCTATTTTAGTCTGCAGTAATGGAACAATATTATGAACTACGGGAGGTTCTATTGTACTTTTGATTAGGCTGTATATGAAATATTGTATCCAGTCTGGGATCTCTATTTTAAATGATTATCCATGAAAGGGATTGTGTTCAGAGACAAATAAGATAGTGAAGGATCTAGGAACCATGTGACAAATTTTGAAGGAAACTTTAAAGGGAAGTTTCAGAGAGAATCCTAGAGGTCCCTTTAAATGTTAATGGGTTTTCTTTCTAGAAGAGAGAATTACTTTTGCCATGTAATCTCAATGAGTAGAACTTAAACCAGAGAGTGGAAATATCAGAGAGAAAAATTACAGGTATTTCTAATTATAAGTTTTCTTTGTTCTGTTAACTATGAAAGTAATACCTGCTCATTATAGAACATCTGGAAAATACCAAAAAGCAAAAGCAAAAATAAATAAGTATAAAGAATCACCCAGAGAGAAACCATGTCAATATTTTAGTTCATATATTTTTAGTAATTATTTTTCTATGTTTAAGACCAACACAAGGCCTGAGCAGAATCTGCCACAGGAAATTAAATGTTGGGGAGAAGTGTATCTTCAGGAAGAAATTCAGCAATTACAGCTGATTCCAGGTTAGGGAATCTGCTACAAGTCCAACAGTGAGAAAGTAAAAAGGATAAAAATTCATTTCTTATTTGAATGGAGAACTGAGAACAATTGCATCCCACCCCACTTTACAGCCCCAAATAGTTTATTCATTTAATAACTGAGTACCTACTATGATCCATGTATTGTGCTAGAGGCCAGGAATATAAAGTCATTCATAAGAACTTCTTCCATGACCTCATGGGGATTATACTACACTGAGTGGCCAGATTATTATGACCACCTGACGTTAATAGGCAAATTAGCTATAATTTCGAGCTGAAGTTGCTAGAGGGCCAGACCATTATAAATAGGGAAGCAGGTTGTTTACCACGACAGCAGAAGTGATTTTTTTTTCTGAAGATATGGGTAAACA
>NW_005369706.1:1733896-1736740 GCF_000412655.1 Myotis brandtii | reverse complement strand
CCAAATTCTCACTCTGCCATCTGCATGATGCAACTGGAAACATGATTCATCGGACCACATGACTTTTTTCCAATGCTCAACTGTCCAATCCTTGTGTTCCTGTGCAAATTGGAGACGTTTTATCTTGGTAACTGCAGACAGCAAAGGTGTTCTAACAGGCCTTCAGCTTCCATATCCCATATGATGCAGTGTTCGGCTAATTTGCCTACAAATGTCAGGTGGTCATAATAATCTGGCCACTCAGTGTATATTCCAAGTCATTAGGTCCGGGGGATAAGTAACAATATAGACAATTCTTATACTATATTAGGGGCCCAGTGCATGAAATCGTGCACTTTGAAAGGAACTGTGGGCCGCGAGGCTGCAATAGGTACAGGGGTGGGTCTCGGCCTATCCTCCGCACCCCTCCCTGGTCCCTCCCACCACGGCCCCTGGTCCTCTGTCTGCTGGCAGACACATTCAAGTGGAAAAAATATTGTTTTGTTTTTTACTTCAAGAAAAAATGTAAACTCTCACTGAATATTTTAAATTTAGAATGTGTTGTTTTGATAAACTGTAGATAATATTTTCTGGTCAGCAGAGCCACCAGGAGTGTCATGTAGTTTGTGCACTGCACAAAGACTCCTGAAGGGGGAGTGAATGCTGAGATCCAGCCTGTGCTCAATCTACCAAGCTGTGCACCTTACCTTGGTGAGGGGCTGTGTAAATTCAGTGGAAGTGGTGATTTTTCTAATCATTCCCTGAGAGAGAGTAACTTTTTGTAATTAGCCATTTGTCTTAGAGAAGCTGCTGGTCAGGAAGATCTGGCCATGTGAATATTTCAGTTTCAGCACTTAAAATTTTTGTCTCATAGGATTGATGAAGTCCTAATTAGATAATAAGAAATATGTTTATGTTCCTCTGAGTGGGTTTTAGGAATTAAAAAGTAATAGTCATTTTTTTCTAATACAGTGGTACTCAAAGTGTGGTCCACAGACAGCAATAGCCATGTCACCTGGCAACTTGATAGAAACACAAATCGTTGGGCTTTATCCTAAATCCACAGAATCATAAACTCCAGGGCTGGGGCCCAGCAATCCCTCCATGTGTTTCTGATGCACATTAATTGTTGAAAACTATGGCCCTCAAGGCAAATATAGCCCATTGACTATTTTAATAAAGTTTAATTAGAACATAGTCACACCCATTTGCTTGTATATTGTCTGTTTGCTTTCCCACTACAAGAGCAGAGCTAAGTAGTTGTCACAAGGACTACATAACCTGCAAATATTATTTTCAGATTTAGCAAATAAAAATATAACATGCCCATTTAAATGTTATTTTCAAACAATGAATACTTTACAGGAAAAGTTTGCTGACTTTTGTTTAATGTAACGATCTTAGAGTGGACTTGCTTCTGACAGAAGCATGTAAGGAAGCAATAAAAAGAGCTTTAGTCCTGATCACACACCTGGGATTCTGGTGCACCGAGTCTCAAGCATTTCCTTTCCAAGAAGACAGCTCAAACTAAAAGATCAGTCTGCCTGGGGTGGAATGGCAGTTGGTGCCACGTATTTTCCTGTTTATTATATTGAATATATCAGTTGTGTTTCCCTTTTAAAGTGCCTGGTGTTACACATATTCAATTAAGATCAAGCAGATGTTTTAAAAGAATTATCCCACTAATACAGAAGCAATTCTGTGACAACAATAAAACTAGTCATCATTATAAAAATAACCTTATCTACTTGAAAATCAGTATAACAAAAAGCTCTCTGAAAATAACTGTTCAATCAAAAAGGAAACTAAAATTGCAATTACAGACTTTCTAAGATAGGGATGGGGAACCTTTTCCTGCCAAAGGTCATTTGGATATTTATAGCAGCATTCACTAGCCATACATAATTATCAACTTAAAAATTAGCCTACTATAAGGCTCCTCCTTGGCCCGGGGCCCTGGTCAGGGCGTGTGCAGGAGGCAACCAATCAATGTGTTTCTCTCACATCAATGTTTCTCTCTGTCTTTCCCCCTCTCACTCTCTCTAAAAATCAATGGAAAAATATCCTCAAGTGAGGATTAACAACAACAAAATTATCCTGCTATATTTGGTCAAATATTTAATTAACTCACCCCTAATGCCTTGGTAGGACCAGACCATATGATTTCTTGGGCCTTAAATCCCCACAGGCTGGACATTCCCCACCTCTGATCTAAGAAAACTGATAATAAAAGTAGTATATATTAATAAATACTACACACAGAAAAGTTAATAGCCTGAAATACTTTTATTACTTAACAAAAAGGAATAGTAATAAATGAAATAAATCAAGAGGTTAGATTAGAAGGTGATAAACAAAATTAACTTAAGGAGGACCAGACAGGGAAAATATGTAAAAATCACAAGAGAAATTATTAAATACAAAACCAGAAAAAGAGTAGAGTTAATAAATAAAGTCAAGAATTGGCCCTTTGAAAAAGCCAATAAAATAAACTACTATTTATCTAATAACAACAATGTTTCTACCTCTCTCTCCCTCTTCCTTCCTCTCTCTAAAATCAATTTAAAAAACAAATTTAAAAAAGTGTAAACCTTAGTGTCCATTGACAGATGATTGGATAATTACAGATGATTACACATACAATGGGATACTACTCAGCCATAAAAAAGACAAAATATTGCCATTTGTGATAACATGGATGGACCTTGAAACTATTATGCTAAGTGAAATAAGTCAGATGGAAAGGACAGAAATTGTATGATTTCACACATATGTGGAATAGAAAACAAAAATGAACAAACTAACAACAAACAAAAACAAACTCAGAGATACAGATGACAGATTAGTGGTTACCAGAAGTGAAAA
>NW_005369706.1:1731778-1733863 GCF_000412655.1 Myotis brandtii | reverse complement strand
GGTAAAGAGGATCAAACATATGCTAACGTAAGGAAACTAAACTTCTATACACAATAGAGTATTCAGATGTTGTATTAACTTACGTTACCCCAATAAATTCAATAAAAAGAACAAATAAAAAAGTGAAATAATCACAGCCACAAAGAAAATAAAAATAATTATGCAACAGTCCTCTGCAAAACCCCATGACAATCAATTTGAAAGTCTAGAAGTAAAGATAACTTTCTAGGTAGATATAAATCACTAAAATTCATTAAAGAAAATATAGAAACCAAATTAAACTAATATCCTGAGAGAAATGAAAGAAATGCAGTTCTGAACCTTGGCTTCATATTATAGTCACTTGAAGAATTTTAAAACATCCCCATGCCCAGACTGCCTACAAGACTAATCAAAACAGAATGTATTCAGAGAGACTCAGGCATCAGTAGTTTAAAAATCTCCCCAGATGATCCCAATGCACAGCCAAGTTTGAGAACTATCAAACTGGAGAAAGTTGACAAAGAGCTCCAGGCCCTGATAGTTTCATGAGTTCTTTCTAATCTTGCAGCAATGAGATATTTTTGAAGGCTACTGAAACTATTTATAAGAACAGAAAAAACAAGTTTCCTGATTACAAAGTTATCAAACCATTGATACCAAAACCTGAAAAAGTATACAAAAGAAAAGTGTAACCAAGATAATTATTAATATTAATAATGAAATAGGCAAAATAAATTATAAGCAAATGGAATCCTTCCAGAATTCAAAGAATAGTGCGAGATGACCAAGTTAAATTCATTCCAGGACCTTAAGGTTTTTCTTAAATTAGGAATTCTACTAATATAAATCACCATATTAATATGTCAAAGATGAAAAACATCTAATCAATGAGATGTTAAGGCATTTGATAAAACTCAACAGTGATATCTAATTTTAAAAATCATTAGTATAACAGGACTAGAAATAGGCTTCCATGTCATAATTTAAAAATGTATCTAAATTAAAATAATCATAATACATACTGTGTTAGGTATTATTTATTCAAAACAATACTATGGGATAGGTAGTCTTTTTTTTATTCTCATTTTACAGATCCACAGAAAGGGTCAGTAATTTGTCCAATGTCACACACTAAGAAGTGAAGCTCAAATTCAAATTTGCAGAATCTGATTCCAGAAGCTGCACTGTCAACTATACCCACAGCTTCAGGCTTTGGATGGCCTACAAGCACTAACCAAAGCTTTCCACGAATTAAAGGAGTGTTGAGTTGGTAAGTGTTTAACAGATGGCTCTGAGAGGTGCATCTGATTGGTAGCATTGCCAGTTTCCATGGTGCAAACACTTCTACCATGACCTATTTCAAGCTAGAAATGTGACACCATTAAACGTGGAGTCAGGAAGGGACACACATAAGGTCACTGTTACATGGTTTTTCCAACCATACAAAATAATAGATGCAAGTAACTTTGAGAGCATAGATTATCTATAATAATAAAAGCAAAATATGCTAATTAGACCGGACAGCCGGACAACCTTCCAGACGAAGCCGGGTCTGCGAGGGCTGAGCCCCTTTCACAAATTTTGTGCATCAGGCCTCTAATCCTATCTAATAAAAGAGAAACATGGTAATTAGCCGTACCTCCGCTACCCTTCCCATTGGCTAATCAGGGCGATATGCAAATTAACTGCCAGCCAAAATGGCGGCCGGCAGCCAGGCAGCTTGAAGCTAACAGGAGGCTTGCTTGCTTCAGTGATGGAGGACTCCAACATTCCCCGCCTGCAGCTGCCGGCCTCTGAGCTTGCAGTTTGAAACATTGTTACAAATATAGAAGCTAAACAAAACCCCAGAAACCTGCTTTCAGTCAGCCGGGATCTCAGAGCTGGAGTTGAAACAGTGTATCGATTATAGAACCCAAACAAACCAGATACCTGCTTTCAGCAGCCGAGGCCTAAGAGCTGGAGCCAAGCCTCAGAGCTAAAGCTGGCCCAGAATAAAAAAAAAGAAAAAAAGGAGCGGTTGGGAGCTTCAGTCACCCGCCAGCCTGAAAACGGCCCTCAGCCCCTCACCCGGACTGGCCAGGCACCCCAGTGGGGACCCCCCCC
>NW_005369706.1:1728918-1730651 GCF_000412655.1 Myotis brandtii | reverse complement strand
CCCAGTGCACAAATTTTTGTGCACCGGGCCTCTAGTAATAATAATAAAAGGCTAATATGCAAATTGACTGAACAGCAGAATAACCAGTTGCTATGATGTGCACTGGCCACCAGGGGGCAGACACTCAATGCAGGAGCTGCCCCCCGGTAGTCAGTGCACTTCCATATGGGGAGTGCCACTCAGCCAGAAGCTGGCTCATGGCTGGCCAGCGCAGAGGTGGTGGCAGGAGCCTCTCCCACCTCCGTGACAGCACTAAGAATGTCCAACTAACGGTTTAGACCCGATCCCTTGGGGGCCTAAGCCTTTAGTCAGACATCCCCCGAGGGCTCCCTGGCTGCCAAAAGGATGTCTGACTTCAAACTTAGGCCTGATCCCCTGGGGAGTGGGCCTAAGTCGACAGGTGGACATCCCCCAAGGGGTCCTGGACTGCAAATGGGCGCAGACCGGGCTGAGGGACCCCCACCCCGAGTGCACAAATTTTTGTGCACCAGGACTCTAGTATATCTAATATGCTAAATGTCCGTCCGACCGGTAGCTATGATGCACATTGACCACCAGGGGGCAGACACTCAACACAGGAGTTGCCAAGCTGCAGTGACTTGGCAGCAGCGGTTCTCAGGTGACCCACCCCGAAACCAGAGAGGAGGGAGCCTGATTCTTCACGGGGCCATGTGATTCCACCTTCAGTCATGGGTTATGTTGTTGCTGGGGCACTGTTGGCCCTGAATCTGGTTTACTGCACACTTGCATTTGTGTTCCACACCCTGTACAACAGCAACTTTGCAGAGTGCCCTCTCGCACTTAGGGACCCCTCGGGGGATGTAGGAGAGCTGGTTTCAGCCCAATCCCTGCAGGCCATGCTGAGGGACCCCACCTGCTGGAGGGACCCTGTTCACTCCGCAGATGCCCTTCAAGCCCCGGCGCCACCCCAGGTGCAGCCAGCCAGGGAGGGACCAAGAGAGGTTGGCTCCAGAGTATGTCTGGCCCATCTCGCCTAGCCCTGCCCCGCTGGCCACCTTCTAATTAATTTCCTTTCAATGTGCACGAATCCGTGCACCAATTTACTAGTTGGTTAATAAAATTATATAGCTTTCAGGGGTACAATTCTACAATACATCATCTGTGTTCACCACCCCAAGTCAAGTCTCCTTCTATCACCATTTATTCCCCCTTTTACCCTCTCCTACCTCCCCCAGAAGTTCTTAATTTTAATGAGGTCATATTTAAGATTCTGCTTTATGGTTAGCACTTTTTGTGTCTTAAGAAGATTTTCCCTATCTCAATATCATGTAAATATTCTAATTATTTTCTAAACTTATTGTTTTGTTTATCAATTAGATCCAAATTTAAATAAAAAGTATTTTTGTATTCTATATATATCAAGTAGGAGTCAGATGTCCATCTTTTCCAGTATGGATAACTAGTTGTCTAGGCACCACCCATTGAAAAACATCCTTTCCCCACTGCTTTACAGTGCCAGCTTTATTATAAATCATACTAGAGGCCCGGTGCACAAAAATTTGTGCACTCGGGGGGCGGGGGAGGGGGGGTTCCCCAGCCCGGCCTGTGCCCTCTCGCAGTCTGGGACCCCTCGGGAGATAACGACCTGCTGGCTTAGGCCTGCTTCCGGGTGGCAGAGGGCAGGCCCAATTCCTAAGTGCAGCCCCTGGTCAGGCTCAGAGCAGGGCCGATTGGGGAGTTGGGGCGCCGCCCCGTCATGCACAGAGCAGGGC
>NW_005369706.1:1717561-1726140 GCF_000412655.1 Myotis brandtii | reverse complement strand
TGGGGTGCCTGGCCAGTCTGGGTGAGGGGCTGAGGGCCGTTTTCAGGCTGGCAGGTGACTGAAGTTCCCAACCGCTCCTTTTTTTCTTTTTATTCTGGGATTCTGGGCCAGCTTTAGCTCTGAGGCCTCGGCTGCTGAAAAGCAGGTTTCTGGCCTTTGTTTACCTTCTTACAATGTTGCAATGTTGCAGTCCGGCTGGCTGAAGCCCGGCTGACTAACGCAGGTTTCTGGGGTTTTGTTTAGCTTCTATATTTGCAACATAGTTGCTCACTGAAGCAAGCAAGCCTCATGTTCGCTTCAACGTGCATGGCTGCTGGCCGCCATCTTGGCTGGCAGTTAATTTGCATATCGCCCTGATTAGCCAATGGGAAGGGTAGCGGATGTACGGCTAATTACCATGTTTCTCTTTTATTAGATAGGAGGATGTCCATAAATGTGTGGATTTTATATGTGCACAATTATCTTGTCTGTTAGTAAAGATTGTTTTCTTAAAAAACTTTTTTAAAAATATTTTTTTATTGATTTCAGAGAGGAAGGGAGAGGGGGAGAGAGATAGAAACAATGATAAGAGTAAATTATTGATTAGCTGCCTCCTGCATGCCCCACACTGAGGATCAAGCCCACAAGGTGGGCATGTGCCCTGACCAGGAATTGAACCGTGACCTCCTGGTTCATGGATCAACACTCAACCACTGAACCACACCAGCCCAGCTAAAGACTGTTTTAATTCTTCCTTTTTGCTCAGTAGGCCTTCAACTTCTTTTTTCATGCCTTATTGCACTGGCTAGAAATCTAGTGTAATATTGAATAAAATACAAGGTGAGGCAAAGGTAGGTTTACAGTGTTGAGTATGTAAAACACGGAGTTTATTTTTGTATTATTATTTATTATTATATTATTTTCCATACCAACAACTGTAAACCGACTTTTTCCCCAGCCTGTACTGAGTGGAAATAGTTTTGTTCCTCACCTGAGGGAAAAAATAGTCAACATCTTGCCTTAAGTATGATATGAACTATAGGGTTTGTTTTGTGTTTTTGTTTTCTTTCTTTTTTTTTAATATATTATTGATTTTTTACAGAGAGGAAGGGAGAGGGATAGAGAGTTAGAAACATCGATCAGCCGCCTCCTACACACCCCCAACTGGGGATGTGCCCGCAACCAAGGTACATGCCCTTGACCGGAATCGAACCCAGGACCTTTCAGTCTGCAGGCCGACGCTCTATCGACTGAGCCAAACCGGTCAGGGCTTGTGTTTTTGTTTTCTTGTAGATTCCCTTAGATTTAGAGCATCTACCTTTATCTAGCATGTCAAATTTATTTTCCCAAGGTCTGCAGTATATCTTAAAGATTCTGTAAATTTCCTGTGTTTCAATATTTATCTTTTCTTTTTGTATGTTTCTCTTTTTTCCTTAGGTTAGCTAGTAGTTTATCTATTTGTTTCAAAGAGACAGGGTTTTCAGTTAAGTAGATATATCTTTTTCTTTACTTCATTAATTTTTGCTTATCCTTATTCTTTATTCCTTATGTTTTGTTTCTTTTACTTTATTGTTCTTTTTAAATTAGGAATTTAATTGATTTATTTTTGTTTATACAAGTGTTTAAGACCAGGAAGTTGCCTTTGATCACTATTTAAAATGAACTTCATAGGTTCTTAAAGGTAATGTTTTCATTATAGTTACTTTTTAGATATTCTGTCATTTTGATTGTATGTCCATTGTCACCCGGAGTTGTTTAATATAAGGTTTTAAAAATTTTGGTGGAAAGATGTTATTAAACATTTGTTCTCCACCTACCTCCTTGTTGAATTATATCATAACTCTATTTGTCTGTTTACTTATCTCCTCAACTAGAGTGTAAGCACCATGAAGGCAAGAGCCAATTCTGTGTTGTTCGCTGTTGTATCCACCCCTGGCCTTGACCCTGACCCTTTGTAGGATTAAAAAAAAAAGTTGAGTGAGTGAATGAATGAATGAATGAATGAGATAACAAAGATATTATCCAGGGCAGTGGCCATGGAGAAAGAAAGGAAAGAACATTTGAAAATTTTAAGGCCCAGCTTAAATGTCCAGTCCTCTCTGAGGCCTCTCCTTATCTCTCTGGTTAAAAATTGAGTATAGCGTCCCATGGCTGAACATCCTCTGATTTCTGTTTGTCCTTCATTTTTGGTACTTAACATTCCCTAACTCTTGTAGTAATTGTTTTGAATAACTTCTCTTTCCTGCCAGATTTTTACCTACATTTTATTCATGTCTCCCATAATAGACAGACCCTGCTTGGCACATATGTGTTTTGAATGAAAGAATGAGAGAATGATCTGAATATTTTCCAGTTCTAGGATGAGGGGAAGGGATCTCCATAAATTGGGTACCTGGATAAATTCCCTGTGACTCTGCCTTTTGGGGAGGAGCCCAGCCTGCTTGAAAGTTTTCCAATCCCATTACAAATATTCTTTCTCCAGATGTATGAGCTTGCCATACTTCTTTCTGGAGTTAACAACAACAACAAAAACGATGTAAATAATGGATTGATCTTTTTCCAGATTTAATAATCTCAAGTAAAAGCCTGCTATTACCTCAATGAATTATAATACAAAGCATTCCCCGGCATATTCCAGTTAAGTCAATAGAAATGACTTTGAATTTCCAAACTTTTCTACCTGGGGAAACTGGGAATAGTGTTGAGCACACTCTGAGGAGGCACTTGGTTCCCAGCCAGTCTCTGCCCAGCTTGCCCCACTTATCCTTCCTCCTCATCCTCTCTCCTTCTCTGGTGTCTCTGGGAATAGGCCTAAGGGGAGGAGAAGGTAGCGTCACATTGAAATGCTCAGTGCCCTATTAGTATTTGCTACTTAGAGATCCCAGAGGTTCCAAGTGTGGAAATCCCTGCAGGGACCTTTAGTTCAGATCAATTAAGGTCAACCTGAGTTTTGCTTTTATTCTAAATGAGTCTCAGGAGGTTAGTTAGAAAGATGCCTGCAGGAACTCCCCAAATGACAGCCCAAAGAAGATCAGAGACACCTGGGATTTATTAAAAGTGAGAAAAGGGCACATGTCCAGGAGAAGTCCCCGTAGATCTTGTTCCCAGCATAATGAGTAACCTGGCAATTCCAGGGCCAGCTCTCTCTGCTATGTAACTTAAAGACTGTCTCTGGAAGGCCCTCTATGCTCCTATCCTAAATCTTTCCTTTGCAGTCACTTCTGGGATTAGTCAAGAGAACCTGGTCCCTGACTTTGGGTCATCCTATTAATGTGCACTTCTCTAATCTATCTCAATCACCAGCAGTCAGATTAAATCCCGTTCTGGAAACAAGACCTTCATCTCATTATACTAGTACCCTGCATCACAGGTTGTTTACAATAGCAACAACAAAATAAAACAATCGAAGTAATCAACAATAGATGAATTGTTAAGTAAAATAAGGAACATGTATATAATAACATTTTATGCAGTCATCAAAATATTTATAAGTTGTTTACTCCATGAATACTTATAATTTAAAGTGAAAAACCAGAATAAGAGTTTTATATATCGTATGAAAATCACATTTAGACAAGGAATAAATGGAAAATACCGAAATGATAACCATGGAAGTACTATGAATAATATTCCCTAATGTTATTTTTAAAAAACTTTTCTATAGTTTTAATATCAAGTATTATGATGATAATCAGGAAAAAATCACATTAAAATAGTGGTGGAGCCATTTAGCACAGAGTTATGATTTTCTAACCTAACACCAAAGAAAAATTACTGACATTAATCATTAATTTGTTTCCTAGGGCTGTCATAACAAATTTCCACAAACTGCACAAACTGTGTAGTTTAATAAAGAAATTTATTCTTTCACAGTTCTGGAAGCTAGAAGTCCAGAGGAAGAGGCCCTGAGGGAAAATTCATTCCATGCCTCTCTCCTTGGCATTCCTTGGATGGTAGACACTCCACCATTATATGGCCTTCTCCCAAATCTGTGTCCAAATTTCCCTCTTCCTATAAAGATGCCAGTCATTGGATAGGGATCCACCTAACCCAGTATGACCCCATGTTGACTTGATTACATCTACAAAGACCCTATTTCCAAGTAAAGGCACATTCACATAGAGCTTGCTGGGAGAATAAATACCTAGAACTCACTCTCTATTCTACCTCTCATCTCCAGCCAGTGCCCCTCTTGCTAGAACCCAAATGGAACCCAAAGGGCAAGGAAGCCCATGATGGAGACCATCCTGATCATCCCCTGGAAACACTGAGCATCTTCATATATTTGGGCTTTCCAGTTAGCACTCTCATGGAGAAGGAAACAAAAACAAACACAATCCTGACTCTCCAATCCCAATGCTTAGGTGAGCAAAATAAAAGTCCTAGTCAGATTCTGAAACCCTCAGCAGTTTCCAGGAAAGGGACTTAAGGAGAAAGTAGGGCCAGTTCCTCAGGAGCTGACATTTAAGGGGCCACCAAATTCTATCCCAGATTGTCTATAACTAGCCTCTCACTCACACTTCTATATCTCATTACTAAGGAACACAACAACAGCCTTTCCCTTCAGAGGCAAATGACTGCAACAGCATCTTTAAGGGGAGCGCCTCTCAGGTCCCATCTCAAAACATAGAGGGTCCTGAGACTATATTTCCCACAAGCCGCCCCTCTGGTTTTCAGTTCTCAGAATGACCCTCCTAGCGGGCGGTCGTGCTCTGATCATTAGCACAAGATGGGCGCAGGATAGGCAAGACCATTGGAGTGTAGGTCAGGCACATGTAGCTTTCAGAGTACAGGAAAGGTGTGCTCAACAGGATGAAAATCCTCCCCCCACCCCGCCCCCCCGCCCACTGAGGTGCCCAATCTTTCTCCAGCACCTCTTATGATAGTCCTGGACCCAGCGTGGTCCCTGTGTCCGACGCCTGTGGTCCCTTGAGACCACTGCACACGTCCCATCAGCTTTAGGGAAAGAAGAAGCAGCCCAAGCACCAGGAAAGGTGCTTGAGCAAAACCGAACAGAAATTATTCCTGCAGCTTAGATAATTAGATTCGTGTAGTAGGTGGGGAGAAAAAATGTGAATGGGAGTAAGATAAGCAGTCAATTTCTTAGCCAATCATAGTGCAGAACTGATGTTACAGACCTGAAAAACTTGCCTTGCTACCATGGCAGCAACACAGGGATGAAAATTCTGTTTCTTTCCATTTCAAATCAACAATCACTGATGGAGGCCCACCAAGTAAGATCTGGCTCTTGCTCTCAGAAATGAAATAAGGAC
The DNA here is from genome assembly GCF_000412655.1 of Myotis brandtii. Classification (NCBI taxonomy): domain Eukaryota; kingdom Metazoa; phylum Chordata; class Mammalia; order Chiroptera; family Vespertilionidae; genus Myotis; species Myotis brandtii. The sequence goes on along the minus strand of NW_005369706.1, from coordinate 1,720,888 downwards.
AGGTGATCAATCCAGAACTCTATTGAACTACTGTGTAGGCAACATACTAGACACAAAGGCAAAACAATTTTTTTTAAAAAGCTGCCCTTCCGCTTAAGCAGTGTATTCTTTCTTTTTTCTTCTTCTTTTTAAAATATATTTTTATTGATTTCAGGAAGGGAGAGGGAGAGAGAGATAGAAATATTGATGAGAGAGAATCACTGATCAGCTGCCTCCTGCACACCCCACACCGGGGATTGAGCCTGCAACCTGTGCATGTGTCCTTGACCAGAATCGACCCCAGAACCCTTCAGTCCACAGGCTGTCTGTCACTCTATACACTGAGCAGCCAGAGCTCAAGCAGTCTATTCTGACAGAAGTGATGGTTATTGTGATGTGTACTATGGGAACAAAATGCAAGGACTTCTAACCCAGACTGTTGAAATGGAGAGGGAGAGTCAAGGAAAGCTGCCTAGAGAAAGTGATGGGTGTGAATTTTAATCCTGAACTTTTGCAAAGAACTTTGACTTTCATTACTTGCACATGAAATTAAAATCCAGATGGATTATTAAAGAGCTACACATTTAAAAGAGTAAAAGTATTAAAAGAAAAAAGAGAATAACAGTCACAAAGCTATCCTATATAATAAAACCCTAATATGCAAATTGACTGAACGACCAGTTGCTATGACATGCAGTAACCACAACGGGACAGACGCTCAACACAGGAGCTGCCCCCTGGTGGTCAGTGCACTCGCACAGGGGGAGCGCCGCTCAGCCAGAAGCTGGGCTCATGGCTGGCAAGCACAGTGGTGGTGGCAGGAGCCTTTTCCGCCTCCGCTGCAGGCAAGCAGTAAGGAGCAAGGGTCCCAGACTATGAGAGCCTCCGCTGTGGGCAGGCGGACATCCCCCAAGGGGTCCTGGACTGTGAGAGGGCGCAGGCCGAGCTCAGGGACACCCCCCAGTGCACAAATTTCATGTACTGGGCCTCTAGTGAAGTTATAAAGGAAAAGACTGATAACACTTACAACATAAAATTAGAAACTTATCAATAACAGAAGTAGCATAAACAAGGTTAAGGGACAAGAAAAATACAAGGAAAAAATGTGTATCATGCATGAGAGCAATCAACATCTAGACGTCTGTGCCCACCAGTCTAAAGAAGAGGAAGCACACCTGTAGGCAAATAAGAGTTGGATCTATTGTTGCAACAGGCAAGATTGTGCAATGTACACCATGAAGAACCTGTGGCACATCTCAGGAAGAGGGGATTAAGAGGGGATTGTTTTGTGATTTGAACTTGTTAGGTTTGGGAAGAGTTTGTCAGAAAGTGGGGCAATTCTGATTGGATATCTTATTATCTAGGAGATGGAGGAATCAAGTGGATAAAGGTGCAATTGGTAAAGCAGCAGCAAGCCCTTATGTTGCTGGGAGAAAGTTCAACACCAAGAGCAAAGTAAAATTAACTGTTATAATTCTTGAGTGAAAAACATTAAATATGAGGTTTTTATTAATGGAATGGAATGAGAAAGGAAAAAACCTACCCTCAACATCCAGGCACTGATTTGACACAGCTATGCTATATGCTGTCCTCCTATTAGACATAAATAATCTCACAAGAACACCCACTTCAGACAAGATCATTGTACAACCCCCCCCACCCAAAAAAATGTCAAACATTTCCCTGTAACCTATTACTTTCCCTTTACCAATTACTGCTTTACGTTTGCTCCAGTGTGTCCTCCCTATAGATAAAATTTATTAGATATTCAATCACAGAGTTGCTCCTTCTTTTTGACAATACCAAAACCAGAACCTCTGCTTCCTTAGACCCTCTCCGCATGCACCTCCATACCTCTGTACTTAACTTCCGCACCGCAGCTCCTCTGAGTCTCGGTATGCTTTTCTCTTTCCTTCTAGTTGTAGAATTTCCACTCAGCCAGCCTTCCTGTGGTTCTGGATGATGTCCGTTCAGTCTTTTAGTTGTATTTTTGAAGTAGTTGTGCGAGGCAGCAATCTCCGGTGTTTACCTATGTCGCCATCTTGGTTTCTCGCCACAGTAACTTCTAAAGAGAGAAATCTTAAAAAATAAAAAAAAGGTTTGCTCTATTGTAAAAAAAAAAAAAATTCTGTAATTTTAACCAAGTGTAATGATAAGCAAGTTATCTTTTCTATCTGAAAAAGAGGATTAAGCAGCCGCCACGTGGTTCTCACGGCTGGGCCACCTGGCTCTCATGGGGGCCGCCATCTTGAAACAGCAAAGGCCCCCCCCCCCCTCTGAATTAGTCATTAGCCAATCACAAAAGGAATGTCTACTGAGGCAGGATGGGATTTCAGAGGTGGAGTTTTAAGGCGGAGTTTTACTACAGAAATGCGAATGGGACAAGTGTGCTTGCCTCTCGGATTTATTTACTATTTTTTAAGAAGATATTTTTAATGCTTAATAAATTAGCAACCACGGTCTTAATATAATTTCAGTTATGTAATAGACCAATGTTTTGAGCAGTTGGCTTAAAAAGGCCGACAATAAAGCTCGTATTTTTTAAAAGGCTTGTAGATAAAAACATTTTTGAAAGGTACAGAATAAAAATAAACAATATTATTATCACGTAAAAAATTCAATAACCAAATTAAAAGTAATTAATTCCACAGTCAAGACTAGATACTATGATGTTGAGAACTGTTTTAAACGTTGATAATTTTTAAATTAAATATATGTTTGATAGTTTTTCCTGAATGCAATATTATAAGAAATAATGGAAGGACTGATTTTGTGCATCTCAAGGGCCCTGAGATTGCACAAAAGGATTTATTCCTTCTCCCAAAAAATGAAATAACTAAATTAGACCAATACAATATACTTGATTGTGTAAGGAAATTTCTGCCGAATAAAAGAAAAAATTGATTTATTAATTGCAATGTCTTTATTTAAAATAATATGCCTTCAATGTCATTAAAACTTATTATTAAATGTATGCACAAACCCACAAAGTCATTTTTATTTTTTTTATTTTTTTAAAAAATTAAATCTTTATTGTTCAGATTATTACAGTTGTTCCTCTTTTTTCCCCCCATAGCTCCCCTCCACCCAGTTCCCACCCCAACCTCTGCCCTTATCCCCCCACTGTCCTCATCCATAGGTGTACGATTTTTGTCCAGTCTCTTCCCGCACCCCCACACCCCTTTCCACCCCCCGAGAATAGTCAGTCCATTCCATTTCTATGCCCCTGATTCTATTATATTCACCAGTTTATTCTGTTCATCAGATTTTTTATTCACTTGATTTTTTTAGATTCACTTGTTGATAGATGTGTATTTGTTGTTCATAATTTGTATCTTTACCTTTTTC
>NW_005369706.1:1703408-1717042 GCF_000412655.1 Myotis brandtii | reverse complement strand
TGTCCCAGAGGCTCCTTACACTATCTTCATATTTTTGGATTCTTTTTTCTTTTTGTTTTTCTGGTTGGGTGTTTTTTGCTTCTTCGTATTTCAAATCTTTGACTTGATTCTTGCGATCCTCTAGTCTGCTGTTGGAACTCTGTATAATATTCTTTATTTCAGTCAGTGTATGCTTAATTTCTAGTTGGTCCTTTTTCATAACCTCGAGGGTCTCACTAGATTTCTTGAGGGTCTCACTAAGTTTATCGGCGGTTTCTAGAGAATTCTTGAAAAACCTTAAAAGTGTGGTTTTGAACTCTATATCCAGTATTTTGCTTTCCTCCATTTCTGTCATTTGTGACCTGTTTCTTTGTCTCCACATTTTTTATGCTTCCCTGTGTTGATAGAGTGGTTTTCTGTGCTAGGTGATCATACTTCTGGGAATATATCCTAAGAATCCCGAAACACCAATCAGAAAGACTATATGCACTCCTATGTTCATAGCAGCGCTATTTACAATAGCTAAGATCTGGAAACAGTCCAAGTGCCCTTCAGTAGATGAGTGGATAAAAAAGCTGTGGTACATTTACACAATAGAATACCATGCACCTATAAAAAAAGAAAGATCTCTTACCTTTGAGATAGCATGGGGGGACCTGGAGTATATTATGCTAAGCGAAATAAGCCAGTCAGAGATCCCATAATCTCACTTATATGTGGAAACTAATGAATAAAATAAACCAATGAACAAAATAGGTCTAGAGGCATGGAAGCATGACACAGAATGACAGATCTGAGGGAAGGGGGAGAGGGACTGGAAGAGAATAACCAAAAATCTTATATGTACATATAGAAGTTCAGGCATTGTGCTAAACAAGTGATTTATTTTACATGAGATTCTTATCAAAATGATGACAGATAGATAACAGATGTTCTATCTTATAGGAGAGGACACTCAGCTGAGGATAATGACTGAGAGTATTCATTCTCAGAGAAACCTACTAAGTTTACAAAAACACACCTCTTTGCCATCAGGCCAGCCACTAGCTGCACATTGTTCTTTGTTCTAAAGAATAATCAGGCACAGAACAGAATTGTGCTGTGGTTAAAAATACCTTTGTCAAACTGGGTTCCCAGCCTTAGGTGATGGCTGCAGGCAAATCATTTCACCTCACTGAGCCAAGGTGTCCTCAAAATAGGCAGATTCGACAGAACTTGGCTGGAGAACCTAACGAGAGAACATGGCTAGAGAACCTGGACAGAACTTGGCTGGAGATCCTGGCTAGAGATCCTGGCTAGGCTGCTGATCAACTGAACACTGTCTCCGTGTCCTTCATTCTTCGCCGACTCCGTCCACACTTTGGGGAACTCTCACTGAGCCAAGGTGTCCTCAAAATAGGCAGATTCGACAGAACTTGGCTGGAGAACCTAACGAGAGAACATGGCTAGAGAACCTGGACAGAACTTGGCTGGAGATCCTGGCTAGAGATCCTGGCTAGGCTGCTGATCAACTGAACACTGTCTCCGTGTCCTTCATTCTTCGCCGACTCCGTCCACACTTTGGGGAACTCCTGGACCTGCTGGGGCTGGCCCCCAACAGTTGAGCATTGAGGAGGTCACAACAGTTCAATTCCTGGTCAGGGCATAAAAAAAAAAAAAAAAAAAAAAAAAGAGGCCGATCTGCCGCTGGGTGTCGGTGCAGAGGAATTCCTCCAGCAGAAAGGCAAAAAAAAAAAAAAAAAAAAAAAAAAAAGGCAGATTCAACTACAGCCATTAGACGATCAAGAGCCCTAACTTGTTACAATTTTTCCTCCATGGTCCTTAGCTTTGAAAGACTTTGCCTGTGTTAAGAAACTATTTTTTCTATTTTTTATTAATTAAATACATTTTTGTTTCTGATTAGCATAAGATAACCATGGTTGTCACCCTGAGTTCATACGTCAGCCAAAAGAAAAAGAAAAAGAAAGAAAAACACACCAAAATTTTATTTAACATGTACAGACTTAAGTAGCTATGTGATTTCTGTTAAAACATTTGAAATATTGAAAATTGTTTATGAATTTCTAGAGGTTTGGAGAACACAGGCTTGACACCACAGAAATGGCTGATTTTCAAGGTTATTCCTTCTAACACTGTATGATTCTCTGAAGATAAGGTTTCCTGTAGGTGCAATCCTGACATAGATTGTAGAAACTTGTACTACAGCAATCATAACTGGTTTGACTTAGGCTTGAGTCTGTGGGATAATATCAACAATATCTCTGTTTCTTTACTTTAGCCCAGAGATAAAGAATGAAAAGTGAAAATAGAGTTCATGAAAATGAAGTTTATGTGATCACACTGCTTGAGATCTAGAGCCTAGTTCAAAGAGTCAGAGCACAAATTAGTCGGTCTCTGAGGCCAGATTCTTGGACCTATCATGAGTGATAAATGATCACTACACTTGAGCCAGTGTTGGGGTCCAACCCCAGCAGGTCCAGGGGTCCCCAAAGGTGTGGACGGAGTCGGCGAAGATAATATCAACAATATCTCTGTTTCTTTACTTTAGCCCAGAGATAAAGAATGAAAAGTGAAAATAGAGTTCATGAAAATGAAGTTTATGTGATCACACTGCTTGAGATCTAGAGCCTAGTTCAAAGAGTCAGAGCACAAATTAGTCGGTCTCTGAGGCCAGATTCTTGGACCTATCATGAGTGATAAATGATCACTACACTTGAGCCAGATAGATTTTTCAAAAGAATTATTTATTTTTAATGAGTTAGATAATGGAACATTATATAACAACTAGAGGCTCAGTGCACAAAATTCATGCATTGGTAGGGTCCCTAGCAGCCGCCAGCTGCTGGCCAGGTACTCCCTCCCTTCCCCTGGCAGGCCTGCCCCTGGTCAAACTCCCGGATGAACTCTGGTTGAGGGGACAATTTGCATACAATGCTTTTATTATGGAGGATGGGGAAGAAAACTTCTATTAAGTGTGAATCTCAGTAAAGTGAAAAGAGTCAGACATGAGAGCATACTATATCATTCTATATACAGGAAGTTCAAAACAGGCAAAACTAAGCTGACAGTTTATGCTCAAAATGTTTAGTGTTTTCAATAATAATTATGTTGCTAGTCTTAGTATTGTTATTTTGAGACTGTATGTGATATGGGATAGAACAACAGTAATTATGGGATTTTTAAATTTTGTTATCTCTTAAGAATCAGGATTACTAAAGTATAAAAGGAGATTCAGATATAATATAAAATTTAAGTTAAAAACTCTGTAGTATTGAATTGGAAATATCAAGACAATATATCTATATATCTATATCTAATTTAAAAGAAGTTACTGTGGAAACATGTAATTTCAAATCTTGCCATTGCCCAGCAACCATAATCTTATTACATACATTTTGACAATTAAAACATCCCGTGTACTGGCTGAGTTTAACAATCTCATCTATTAAATTTGGCCTTCCTGTGCTCACGATGTGACATCTTGCCAGATGTATATCAGCCTTCCTCTCAATCTCACAGTGGTCAAAAGCATGTTTATCAGAGCTAGAGAGTCCTGAAATAAAAGAAGGTGGAAACCCAGGTCGAAGGGAGTCTCTTCCATGACCAACAGTCATATTTTAGTATTGAATGAGAAAGCAATTCCAAAAAATCAATCAGGAATGACACCAGTCTACCACATAGATTAGCTATCCTATAGAAAAGGTAACAAGTGTTTAAGAAACTCTAAACTAAGTGTTTAAAAAACTCAAGCAGATAGTGTGATGAGGTAAAAGGTAACTAAAATTATGCTCAAAAAACCAGGTTTGAAGCAATACCAAAGCATAACTTCAAATGACATAGCTCTGCTGGGAACACTGCATCTGGCAGACACTGTCACCACAAAAACAAAAGGCAGGGGTAGATGACCCAGGTGTCTCAGGGCAGTCTACACATAAAAAGACAGGGTTTGGGGGAAGATATGTGCTACAAAACAAGCATGACAGGCATCCAGAATTATCAGTTGTACACAGATTTATCACACCATTATCTATCTGCTTCTTGACACTCAGCCTCAAATAATTAGGAACTGGAGGGCAATGGTGAAACAAGATTTGGTTCCTGCACCAGAACAATGCAGGATACGACAACTGGAGGCAGGGTAGGAAATAAGACCATCTTCCTTAATCGGAATTTTACTTTACAAAGGGTATGCAAGGATAAAAATTTTCCTAGTACAGTGGTACTCAACCTCAGCATTCTAGTGTTCTGTTAAGAAAACGAATAATACAGAAAAATATTTATATCAATGGATAGTTATTTCCTTGATTTGCTTTAATTACAGAACCTCTTAACCCCCAACTCCTAACCCCATCATGAATAATCTTGCTTAATACAAGTTAAGTCTATAAATAAGTTTGTCATTTCTCCTCAAAAAAAGAAAACACCAAAAAAAACCACTTCAGTAATTTTTCAAGAATTATTTACAAAATTTACCTAGAGAAATTAAAGTTTCAAAAAAGAGGAACAACTGTAATAATCTGAACAATAAAGATTTAATTAAAAAAAAGTAAAAAAAGGAGTTGAGCTTTTTTGGAGGAAGCTAGGAGAACAAAAGAAAGACTAGAAATGACATAAAAAACGACTTCAGGCTTAATGTTCAGGATCAGTCAAAAGGAGAATAAATTCACTTTTATTTCTTATGCAACTATTAATATTAAATATACTTGAAATTCAAAATAATGAAGCTGATGTTATAAACAAAAGAAAGCTGCATTAAGACACCCTTTCTGCCATTAGCACGGTGCATGTGAACTTACATATGATACACCTCTCTTAAGTGGTTCACTGTTAATGAAGCAGGACACATTAAAAGGATCAATGTGAGCATATACATACCACAGGCTGTTTTGTGATGTCCACCAAGTCCTTAAGATTATAATACTGATGTTTCTCAAAAGCCGAAAATAGCATGTCTAAAACATATTGTTTATCAGCTCGAGCTCGTTTTCCATCTTCTTTCTTTTTCCTTTCATATTCAACATTGTATTGATGATTGGCAACAGGTTTGTAATTGGTTGTCACAACTTTGTCCAGTTGTTGTGATAGCCGTACAGGTTTAGAAGATTCTATTTGCAGTCTCTTTAATCTCATGTAGTTTTCACTTGCAGCAGGTCGGCATTCAGCTCTTTGTACCACTATTCCTTCCAATGAAAGCTTACCTGATGAGCTCTCAGTAAATACTGTTAATGTTTGTCCTCCAACACTTTGCAAGACAAATGGGTGTTCTCTAGGAGCGCTGACTGAAGCTGGTTTTCCACCAATATCATGAATATTTGCAAGATCCTCATTCAAAGTAAATGACACCCCAGTCCTTCCTTGATTCTTGGCAATCCGCAGTTTCCCGACTTCACCTCTTCCAGGGGCTTTAGCCCACTGCTGTGACAAATATTTAGGAACCTTGACCAGCCACACTCTGGTGTTCTGCTTGGCGCCGGTCAGGTCGAGTTCCCCACGCTCGGCCATGGGTCTGTTGCCGGAAGAGGAGTGCGACCCAAAGCAGGGCTCGGGTGCTGGGGGCTGGGTGCTCGGGTGCTGGGACTGGGGGCGAGTGTCCGGAGCACGACGCGAGCCGCGGAGAGAGGCCGACGCTTCGGCGCCCAGCTGCCAGGTAAAATTACAGAATTAATCCTCTTTTCTTTTTAGACTTAGCTTGAAAACTCACTAGAAATCATATTACCATTTTTAGAACTAGACAGACTTACACAGTAAAAGCACATACTTTAGACAAACAAACTTAATCCTACACTACAGATACTTTACAAGGGAAATTTTGATCAAAGCTAGAACTTTAACTGCGTGATAGCAGGCATTCAAACGCAAATTGACCATATTGTCTCTTGCCGGGCCTGAGTTGAGTCGTGCCCTCGCCGGGGCGGGAAAGTCTTTCTTTGGGAATTGCTCTGGGCTACACCCCCATCCCAGAAAGCACGGAGCCACCGGCCGGTGCGCGCCGGAAGGGAGGCTCCCGCGGCCACTGGGAGAGGAGGCCGGCGTGCGTGCGCGAGACGGGGAAGGCGCGGGGAATTCAAACCTTCCCGCCCGGGTTTGGGAGTGCTGACGAGTCATGAATGAAGTTTAAGAGATCAAGAATTTGTGACTACATTTAACAGAGAAATCTCGGGCCTTTGGCATAGCTTTAAGCATCTGCTAGTAGAGCTCTCTCTCTCCTGAGACCCGGAAATTACCCATTTTTACACCCAGTTAAATTATATTTCCAAACAATACACTCCTAAAACGCCCTTAAGGTACTGTGGCGGCCGCAATTACTCTGGAGTGATCCCTAATGACATGCCTAACCTCCTTGCTTTTCAGCCCCCCCCCCCCCCCCCCTGTGCCCCTCGTTGGGCGCCAGAATATAAAGCACGTGGTTTACCTGGGGCTGTTTTCTCTCCACGCCCCCCACGGAGAAGGAGACTTGAACCCGTTCCTGCAATCTGGGAGGCGCTATTGGGATTGAGAAATAATGAAAGACAGACATAAAATAGATCAAAAGCTGGGCCTGGGTGGGCTTCTGTCCTCTTTGGCGAGAGGCAGAAAGACCAAGTCCCAAAGCAGCGTGTTTATTTTATAGTCCCAATGACAGGAAGTTACGTCACATCTGGGTGGGACTTCGACATCATGAGATCCACCCTCTTAACACTGGGCGGGATAGTCAAACTGGGTGGTGCCCAATCTTTTGACTGGTCACGCCCCCAAGGGAGTGGCTCTGCCTGCTCCCTGGGTCCAGCTGACATAAATTAAACCAAGTGTATTCTGATGGCCCTCAACAATCACCAAGTCAAATGATAGTTCAATTCGCCTTCTCAATCTTCATCTTGCACACTTCAGGAGCCAAGACCACCATGGAAAACCAGGAGCAAGTAACCCACACCTGGGACCCAGGTTATTATGTGGCTGTTACTAGGCAGTTTGTCCTCCCTATTGGTTTTTAATATAGTTTTTTTAAAAGTATAAACTTAATGTTTATTTATTCTTTTGATGGTTGAAGGAGGAAGTATATAAGAAAGTGGGATAGGAACTATGAGTGGGAACATTAATCAAGCATCCAATAAGGGAAATTAGAAATCAGAGGCAAAGAAAGAGAATCTCAGTTTTTCTGAACCCAATAAAGGTGGAAACTGATAGGTCAGTGAGAATCCAGTGTTATTTTAGAAAAGCAATCTGGTTGTTGGGGGACAAAGCTGCTTCTTTGGTGATGAGGGTGGGGGTTGAAATATGTGGTATTGTCTCCCAGCATTGGCTGTTGTTTCATGGCAGTTTATATGAATAGTAGAATTCAATGTTTCTTTAAATACACAAGGTTTATTTTTTTAATGAATTCTACGTTTCTAATGATATAACTTCTGAATCAATTTAAGTGCTTTGTAAAGTTAGCTTTTTAATCTGTTAAGTTTATAGCCGATTTGTGATTGTAGTATTGGTAAATAATCTAGATTTCTAGCCTAGATCCATAGGTCCACGGATTTCTTTCTTTTAGGTTTTGTAGAGAAGGCTGCTCCTCTTTTTGGCATATTTGTGTATGCTAATGTCAAAGGAGACTTTTTGAATAATACTTAGCTATAAAAATAATATAATAACATGTAAATAATATATACGAGAGCTCTCATGTATACTGATATGTAGAACCTGTCCCGAAGAGGTGGTGAGGTGACAGGAGGCAGGACTGTGCATAAGTTTCCAGGATTCCAGCACAGGCTTCTTCACACATAAAACACAAACTCACAATAATATTATTAAGAACTTTAAGATGACAACCTCAGTATCAAACTTCAAGCATGGAGCCCTGTATGGCTCCATGTTCATGAAGTTGACCCTGCTAATTACATTAAAGGAATTTTCTCCAATGTAAATGATGAGGGGTCACATTCCTTATGTGTTCCTGTTGTGTAACTTATCTTGTGCAAAATGGAAGGCTCATTCACATTGGTGATATTTACAGTATTTATCTCTATTACCTAAGGAGAGAGAAATTGTCCCATACTCATTGTTACATTCATAAGATTTCTGTCCACTGTGAACGGTCTTTTGTTACCTAAGGGATGAAAGAGCAATAAATGCCTTTCAGCACTCATTGTGTTCATAGGGATTCTCCCCACTGAGTATTCTCTTATTCATGGTAAGTTAAGAACTACAGCAGAAAGATTTTCTATTCTGGTTACACTCATAGGGCTTTTCTCTGGTATGGTTTGTCATGTTTCCTAAGGGTGAAGTAACACTCAAGGCTTTCCCAAAGTTACTGAGTTCCATTTTTTATTCTGTTGTATACAGTAAGGGAAAAACTTCTTCTGAAGGATTTTCTCTATTAATTACAATAATGGGATTTTCTCCAGTGTGAGTTCTCATGTGCATATCAAATGAGATCCCTTCCACTCTCTTTAAAAAAAAAGGTTAGTTGCAATGTGAAATCTGAGACCATATCAGTGAACTTTTCTTACCCCGTAACATAAAAAACTAATGGTCTCTCTTCTTTTACCCACACATAATTCTGTAGCCTGGCATTGTAAAATTGCAGTGCATTGGCCATTTGGAAAATATTAGTTCATTGAGTTAGGCAGACCTTCCACAAACCGACATATTTTACTATGCATTGTCCAAAAATCATAATTGTTAATATCACCACTGATCTCAACAGGAAGTGTTGGGATGGTGTCAAATTTATTTTAGCTGATACAGCTCTTCTAAAATTTTATTTTTTGTCTACAAACTGGATTTTACCATTAGCAATAAAGTATGTCAGTTGTTTTATATAAAATTATAGAGTCACTTTATTCATTTCTGAGAATATTTGGTAAATACCTAACTTTGAATAATTATTGTTTGTATTTCAGTTGTTCTTTCAAGTACAAATGGTGTTTCATGAAAAAGTGGCTAATTCACCTTGCAACAAATTGCACAAAGGCTTGTCCTTGAGACAATCACTAAACTTCAGCACATAGCAGAAATGCTTTATTTGCACACAGAATGTTAAAAAGAAGGGTACTCAAGGATTGAGATTTAATAAAATGATAATTTTTTATTGCTTCATCAAAGATATTTTCAGGTTAATTGCTGAGAGATTTGCCTGGCCCTCCCAGTGTGATCACCTGGAACTCATTTCTGAAAAATTGTGCTGAAGAGTAAAAGGATGAATGCCCAATTGCCAGGCTGTCTCCATGCTTTTAAGGAATCTTGTTATTTTATTTTTAACGTTCCTTTTTGTGAACCACTGTAGTCTTCCCCAAAGCCCTGAAAGTACTAGCAGGCTTATTTGCTCAAATAACTATTTTGGGGTCATTTGCATCAAGTGGGAGGCACATAGTAGTTCAGGAGGGGAAAGGGTCTTAGAATATAAGACAAAATGAGAAGAAAAGTTCCTTTTCAGAAAAAAGAACCAGCAGTTTAAGGTCAGTGAGGGAGTTGTAATAGACTGTTGAACACATTTCTGTTATCTGTTTGGAGAGAGGTAAATTGAGTCACTGCAAGATAATTGAGTCAGAAAGACCTAACACCTTGGAACTCAGGCCTGTGGATTAGGAGAGGCAGTGAGTTACAGATGGAGGTTAGATCAGTGTGTGCTCCTAATTTTTGCTGCGCTCTGGCATGGAGTTATCCTTGGTGAAGTTAGAGCTGTATAACTCTGTATGAGGGAGTGAGATTAATTGAAATTTCTTATGTTCTTACATTTTAGTATAGTAAAGCTTGCGTATTCTCTAAATCAAACAAGTTCCTCTAGAGATCTCAGAGAAGCTTCAAGGAAGAGTCTTGCTATCACCTGAGAACAAAGCAATCTTGCTCTGGAACTTGAAGCAGAAGGATTTAAGCTTGACATTATCCCCTAGCATCTCCCCTCCCCGCCAACTCCCATCTGCAACCCATAGGCGTCCAGAAATTAAGAGCTGTTGCTCTTTCTCACAATAGGGTAATGATGTCCTCTCTAAGTGATAACTTCTGGTTTATAATCAGAGACCATTCAAATTGCAAGGGATAGTTGTCTTTCTGGATCTTGGGTTGGTATCTCCTGATTAGGGGCTAAATGCTGGTTTATACTGACCCTTTTCCTAAATAAATTGGTGTGTTTTTTTCTGCAGTATTTTTTTCCTTTTGGGGTACCAGAAGAAGAAGACTGGCAAGTAGATTTATTCTAAAGAGGAAGACAAGAACTCTAAAGGATCGGTCTATGAAAAATGTCTGTCAGCCTGTTTTCTTGTTCTCTGAGCCAGCTGAATGGTAGTGGGCATTTGTTTCCTACCTCGAATTTTTGTTATCCCTCTATTACCTACAGCACATTTATACAGAAATCTATATAGAAGTAAATGATTATATATAAATGAAAATGTTTGCCTTTTTTGCCATAGGTGTTTTTGATATGTTTTTCATATATTAATTTTTCTTTCATTTCAGGCTAATTGGCCTCCTTTTTAATCACAGGGGTATTAATACAATGGTTTTTTGACTTGGTTCTTGTCCTTCATGATGATAGCATTGTGTGCAGCCAATCTGGAATTAGCTGATTGGAAGGTCAGACTTCACTTACTTTCCTCCTGCTCTCAAAGTATACAGTTTTGTCTCTTTTTTCTCCTGGTGGTTGCCCCATCCTGTGGCCACTGACCTATGCAACCAGGAAGTATAGACAGATCAAGAGACTACACAAATGGGAGAAATCCTGCTCCATGTGGCTCTGCCTCTCCGTCTGGCAACTCTTCCATGGTGCACTGTCTACGTATTAGTCCCCTCTCCTTGGAGTTCCTCAGGTTCACACTACTCTTTTGGGACAAGGTACAGTGAATGCTCGTAGATACTCATGATTTTGAGCTGTGATTTTGGAGCTAATAGAGATATGTAAGGTTGGGAGGGTCAATCTTGGAGAAAGGGAAACCAAGCACAGTATTGTAGTTAAGAACTCAGGCCTTAGAATGAAATAGACTTCAGTTTGAATCCAAACTTGACCACTTACTGCTCTGTGACCCCTTACAGATGTGTCATTGTGGTATCTGTCCTTCACATCTCAGCCCTATGCCACCTTTCCAATCTCATCTCCTGCCACATCCTTCTCATTGTCTACTCCACCCCCACCCCCCACCCCAACACTTGTATTTTAACCAGATAGAACTGCCTGGGAGTTCGTTAAAAAGTATATCATCTGGCCCCATCCCAGCCCTAATTACTAGAATTTGCACTTTATGAAGTGTGCATTAATGTTTAAGAAGTGCAGGCCTAAGCTACTTCCTAGAACTTCGATTCCTGGAAGAAACTATGTCACAGTATACTGTTGAGTATACGTGAATGTCCTCTGGAAAAGTATGACATACTTTGCAATTTGAAGTATTCTTTGAATTATTCTATGAATTAGTCCCAATTAAACAGTGTCCAAAATAAGAAATCCTTGAGCAGCTAGCTTCCTTGGTCCCTTCATTTCCAACCCTTTGAAATTCATCCTGCTCTGCTCTACTGGTTTTCTGGGAGTTTTCTTCTGAATCCAGAGAAAGCCTCGGCACCAGGGAGAAGTTTTAGCAGACTCAATCAAATGCCTGCTATGTATGATGAGATAGTGAGTGCTAGGTACAGGATGAGACATAGAAATTGAAAGACTGTCTGGCTCTCAGGAAATTTTTTTATTTAGTTGGAAAGACACAGTCATAATAAAACAATTTATGCCTCTTGTCATCTACCATCACCTTCTCTGATCCATTACAATAATTATGTGATGTTGGTAGGGAAGGATTACTGCCTTTTTTTTTTTTTTTAAAGAGATCAGATCCAAAGATATTAAGGGATTTATCAATGTCATATGGCTGTTGAAGAATTAAGATATGGCCCGGCCAGTGTGGCTCAGTCATTGAGTGTCAACCCAGGAACATGGAGATTGGGGTTTGATTCCCTGGTCAGGAAAACATGCCCAGGTTTTGAGCTCTATCCTCAAATGTTTCTATCCTCCTCTCTTCCTCTCTCTCTTAAAAACAATAAACATAAAAAGAAAGAAAGAGAAAAGATGAGAAAAGAAAAAGAAAAGAAAAGAATTAAGATATGTATCTGTTTTCCAGCTTCAAGTCCAGGGTTGTTGGGTGTTTGTTTGTTTGTTTGTTTGTTTTTTAAATATCGTGGCACATTGTACCCTCTAATGCCAAATTAATTTAAAGTAAAGAAAAAGCAGTACAGGAGTGTAAAAGTAATTGTGGTAGTTAAGAGGAGAGAAATCATTAGCAGGACTCAGCTAGGCAGAGAAAGGGGGTGGGCAATCCAAGAAGAGGCACTGGAGGGAGATGAGCTCAAGGCTGTTCAGTTGGAAAGACACAGTCATAATAAAACAATTTATGCCTCTTGTCATCTACCATCACCTTCTCTGATCCATTACAATAATTATGTGATGTTGGTAGGGAAGGATTACTGCCTTTTTTTTTTTTTTTAAAGAGATCAGATCCAAAGATATTAAGGGATTTATCAATGTCATATGGCTGTTGAAGAATTAAGATATGGCCCGGCCAGTGTGGCTCAGTCATTGAGTGTCAACCCAGGAACCTGGAGATCGGGGTTTGATTCCCTGGTTAGGAAAACATGCCCAGGTTTTGAGCTCCATCCCCAGAAGGGGGCAGGCAGAAGGCAGCCAATCAATAATGTTTCTCTCTCATCATGTGTCTATACCTCTCCCTTCCTCTCTCTCTTAAAAACAATAAACATAAAAAGAAAGAAAGAAAGAGAAAGGACGAGAAAAGAAAAAAAAGAAAAGAAAAGAATTAAAATATGTCTATCTATGTTTTCCAGCTTCAAGTCCAAGGTTGTTGGGTTTTTGTTTGTTTGTTTGTTTTTTAAATATTGTGGCACATTGTACCCTCTAATACCAAATTAATTTAAAGTAAAGAAAAAGCGGTATAGGGGTGTAAAAGTAATTGTAGTAGTTAAGAGGAGAGAAATCATTAGCAGGATTCAGCTAGGCAGAGAAAGGGGGTGGGCAATCCTAGAAGAGGCACTGGAGGGAGATGAGCTCAAAGGCTGTTCAACGAATAATGTTTAGACCAATGTTCTTGGGCTATTTGGAATCTGATTGTTCCAATCCAACGGAATGAGGCATCTGAACTTCCAGGTGTGGGTACCACTGTGGTGCCTTCCTTGGTGGAGAGTCAAGGAGACATGGCTGCAGACACAGCTGAAGGGACTAACAATGGGCCTTTCTAGGCGGGGTGGTGTTATGGGCCACCGCATTTACTTCTTGGAAGCATCTAGGACTTGTTTTGGACAGTTGAGAGCAGTGTCTCTCGCCTTAGGGACATATGGGTAGATGGTGTGCACTAATTTTCACAGAAAACTAGTGAACTTCAAAAAGTGGTCGAGATTAAGATCAATGAGAAGTGTGAGCATAAGAGCAGGGGACAAACTCGGGAGGATTATAAAGGTGGTTCTTCCGGTGCATCTGCGTGGAAGATCTGCAGTGGTTTAGACCCAGAAGGAAGGGGTAGGTGATTCAAAGTAAAAAAGGCCCCTGCCCAGGAGGGAGCTGCCAGCCCTCTCCTAGCACTGAACCTCCAGGCTGGCCCGCCTTTGTGACGTGGCCCAGCCCCCCCAGCCCGAGCTCGGTCTTTGTAGGTGAGTCCCCAACCCAGCGCCCCGCGGAGCAGAGCTGGGCCATGGCAGAGGCGACCGGG